>NW_023270757.1:10726744-11041430 GCF_011800145.1 Mirounga leonina | reverse complement strand
CCATATATAACAATAGAACTCTGACTAGCAAGTCTAGGAAGACAAACTACAACCTCTACACGATATCAGATGTTGGGAAATATAAAGCATTAGCCCTCTCTAATGATGTTTAGTTACAGAGACCAGTCTATCATATCAATGTTAAACAATAAAGGAAGAGGAAATGCATGTGTATATAGGACACAAAATATATGGTACAAATATAATTGTTGTACCTAGTAGGAAAAAGGAGGAAAAACAAGGCTTCCTTTAGAGGAATACAAACCTAGAAACAGATTCAGGCTGTTTCAAACCTAGGATTAACTTTTAGTTGTATGACATCTGGCAAGTTATTTAACTTACAGAGGCTGCAATAATAATGACTATAATTGATAATAATGATAACGATGATCACAAACACGTAAGAATTACAGGTGTTCTAGAATTTTCATACACTAATCAATTTAATTAATCCTCCTAACAACCCTAAATAGTAGGGCACTTCTATTATATCTATTTTATAGATAAATTAACTGAGGAACTGAGCAGCTAAATAACTTCCCCAAGGGCATAGATCTAGTTAGGAGAGGACTCTGCTAATGAACATTCTTGTATGCTATTAGAATTTATATGAGATAATTTAGTTCAAGTGCCCACTGTGGTGACTGATTCTGGTAGCTGCCCAACAAACATCAGTTTGCTTCTTTCCAATTGAGTATGAGTTACTACAGTGCCTCTCAAACTTCAGAGCACATCAGAACAGTCCGGTTATCCACAGATATCTGAGCCATGCCCGCAGAGTTTCTGATTCATTAGGTGAGGGATGGAGTCCCCAGTTTGCATTTCTAACAAGTTCTTAATGGCTGTTGATGTTGCTGATCCAGAAACCCCACTTTAAGAATCACTGAGTCAGTGCTTACTAAAGGGAATCCCACTTATGTAGTCTTGGCCTCTCAAGACTCACAATTTCATAAAGACTCTGTTTTGAGAACTTAAGATTTACACAAACAGAATAAAAATAAGATACATATAGATTGGTTAGTAAAACAGAAACATGCCCATTTAAGTTATTTAATTTTTTTAATAATCAAATCTGGTTAAGATTTATAAAATAAAACCCAAATGCAAATAAAATTCAGTTGGCTAAATACATAATGCCAATCACATACTGTGGGGTATTTGCAATGTTTCTATTTGTTAAAATACATTCAGATTTGGGGCACCTGGGTGGGTCAGTCAGTTGTGTCTGCCTTTGGCTCAGGTCATGATCCCAGGGTCCTGGGATCAAGCCCTGCGTTGGACTCCCTGGTCCGCGAGAAGCCTGCTTCTCCCTCTCCCACTCCCCCTACTTGTGTTCCCTCTCTTGCTGTGTTTCTCTCTGTCAAATAAATAAATAAAATCTTAAAGAAAAATACATTCAAATTAGACTCATACAGCAAATACTGTTCTATAAAGCATTTATATAATATATATTATATATAAATATATATTATATGTAATAATAAATATATATTATTATATGTATTATATTATATATATTATTCAAGGTGCACTGTATCATGATCATTTTCTATCTTCTATTAGAATGCGAGGTTCAAAAGGGCAAGGATCTTGGGGTACCTGGGTGGCTCAGTGGGTTAAGCATCTGCCTTTGACTCAGGTCATGATCCCAAGATCCTGGGATTGAGTCCTGCATTGGGCTCCCCGCTCAGCAGGGAGTCTACTTCTCCCTTTACCCCTCCCTCCTACTCACGCTCTCTCTCTCTCTCTTATGCTTTCTCTCTCTCAAATAAATAAAATCTTTAAAAAATAAATAAAAATAAGGGCAAGGATCTTTGTTCCCTCATTTAATGTATCCCAAATGCTTAGGACAGAACCTAAATATAGGTGCTCCTAAATATCTGCACATCACTCACTAATTCTTTTGGTTAAGAGGAATTACAGAGTCAAAAGATATGAATGGTTTCACAGCTCTGGAATTAGTATTACCAAAATGACCTCCAGGAGGAATGTACCAGCTTCTACTCCCACCAGTGCTGTGTGCTTGTGCTATTTCCGCTGCTCATAAACACTACTTCTTATATTTGCCAGTAGTAACGATTACTGCTACATGTGTTTACCATATGTTGTTTTTCAAATTTTAACATCTCTAAAATCAAGATGCATACCCAATGGAATAATTTAGCTTTTTTCCCCCTCTGTAGAGTTCTATAAAAATAATGATTTGTCTTACAGCTCATGGCATTCTAGATTCAAAAAAGAAAACTCCAGTGACACATAAATCTTAGTACTGTATTTGTGAATACTAGTCATAATTACTTCAAAAGCTATCTAACGCTGTTAAACATTTTGAAATAGCACTGGAACACTATGAGCTAAATGATGTCTTAGAGCTCTGATTAACTACCTAAGAAATATCCTATTTTCCATGGGCTTACTGATGAATCAGAAACCAATGACCTGTCTTAATTGCTACAAATCAGTATTACTTGTCCTATATTTAAAAGAGATAAGAGAAAAGGAGAACATGTCACTGGGTTTAAATTAACAGAAAACATTTGTAGGGACACCTGGGTGGCTCAGTTGTTAAGCGTCTACCTTCGGCTCAGGTCATTATCCCACGATCCTGGGACCGAGCCCCGCATCGGGCTCCCTGCTCAGCAGGAAGCCTGCTTCTCCCTCTCCCACTCCCCCTGCTTGTGTTCCCTCTCTCGCTGTGTCTCTCTCTGTCAAATAAATAAATAAAATCTTAAAAAAAAAATTTGTAAGAGAAAACATATTAGGAGATAGATGAAAAAAGTGAATATATCTGTAATCAAAAACCTCTAGTTTTTCAATGGAAGAAATATATAGTATCTTTAAAAAGATTTTACTGAGTTTATCTGTCATATGCTGCCACAGTGTGCAGTTTTTACTCTCAAATATTAAAAATTAATCACATATCAGATAAAACTATTGTATTTTTTCTATTATATAATTTTCAACACTTTAAATATTTAGGAGTAAATATTACTCCAATGACCTAGAACTAAGAAAGATGAAATGGCATGGATTTCTTCAAATGACCAAAACATCATAAAATGGTCAACTTTACTAATAATATAAAACAATTAAATTGATAAATTTTTGCCTCAAAATTGAACATATGTCTTTTGCAAAATAATATTAAAATTATTTTAAGACCAGTTCCTCCAAACGGAGATACAAATAGTTTATACTTGATTACAAGGATTAACTGAGAAGATGTATGCAAAGTGTGCAGAAAAATTCTGGCTCATACAAGATGTCCATCGACAGATGAATGGATAAAGAAGATGGGGTATATATATATATATATATATATATATATATACACAATGGAATATTATGCAGCCATCAAAAGGAATGAGATCTTGCCATTTGCAACGATGTGGATGGAGCTGGTGGGTATTATGCTGAGCGAAATAAGTCAAACAGAGAAAGACATGTATCATATGACCTCACTGATATGAGGAATTCTTAATCACAGGAAACAAACTGAGGGTTGCTGGAATGGGGGGTGGGGTGGGAGGGAGGGGGTGACTGGGTGATAGACACTGGGGAGGGTATGTGCTCTGGTAAGCGCTGTGAATTGTGCAAGACTGTTGAATCTCAGATCTGTACCTCTGAAACAAATAATGCAATATATGTTAAGAAAAAAAAAAGAGGAAGAAGGTAGCAGGAGGGGAAGAATGAAGGGGGGGAAATCGGAGGGGTAGATGAACCATGAGAGATGATGGACTCTGAAAAACAAACTGAGGGTTCTAGAGGGGAGGGGGTTGGGAGGATGGGTTAGCCTGGTGATGGGTATTGAGGAGTGCACGTTCTGCATGGAGCACTGGGTGTTATGCACAAACAATGAATCATGGAACACTACATCTAAAACTAATGATGTAATGTATGGGGATTAACATAACAATAAAAAAATTCTGGCTCATAGTGAGTATTCACCAAATATCAGCTATGATGATGTTGTTGATAATTAAAATATTTAGAAATAGGGGCACCTGGGTGGCTCGGTCAGTTGAGCATCTGCCTTCGGCTCAGGTCATGATCTCAGGGTCCTGGGATGAAGCCCTGCTCTGGGCTCCCTGCTCAGCGGGAGTCTGCTCGTCCCTTTGCCCCTCCCTCCTTCTTGTGCACTCTGTCTCTCTCAAATAAATGAATAAAATCTTTATTTATATTTATATATTAAATATATATTTATATATTTAAATATATATAATATTTATATATTAAAATATATTTATTATATATAAAATAAACCTAAATAAATAAATTATAAAAATAATAAATTATATTTATATTTATATTTATAATATAAATTATACAAATATAAATTATATATATTTAAATATATATTTATATATATGAAAATATTTTATATGTATAAAATGAATCTATGCAGCCACTGTAACTAAGGTTTTCTTTTTTCATTTTTACTTCTATAATTAGCAGTTGGAGGATGCATAGAAGTAGCAGTATAATTACCCACCTTCAGAAACATGACTACAGAAAAATATTAGCTTCTTTTTCTCTACTGTAGAAAGGGTAAGGAATACAAATATGTACATATACACATGCATGTATATCTGATATATCTGTAATGACTTCTGCAATGGATTGAATACTGAACAATCTTTCTCCTTAAAGAAAGGGAAACATGGTTTTTATGTTGTTGCTTGGATTTTAATAGTCTATTTAAGACTCCTATGAGAGAATATGATGAACAGGATTTGAAGCAAGAAGGAGTTCCTCTGCGGGAAATGTTGAGAATGTGGGAGGGAGTTACTCCAGATCACAAGAAGGTGGAGAATAAATTCCAAGAGATTGAACATGGGGACATTCCCAGAGAGCAACCCCAAGAGATGAGATAATTTTCCTTGGAAGTGAGAGAACCTTCTGTCCTGGAAGTAAAACTAGGGGAGAGCCAAGATTAAGGTCAGTGAGGAAATTTAGTCATTTTCCTCTGATCATTAGCCCTTGTTGAAGGCATGCATTATCAGGTAGACAACTCATCCCTTCCTCAACACAGCACAGCACCCCATCCACTGACTGTACAGGAGTGACATCCTTAATGACTTCAGTACCTTTTTCATTACCTTTGGAAGACATCTACTTCCCAAAAGCCTAGGACACCTGCAGCCTGAGTAAAGGTGTTTGCAATCTTGGCTATCTACTGGCATGGCAGTATAGGATAGCACTGTAGTATCTGCACATGAAGGATGGTTATATAGCTAATGATGCAGTTATTACAATTCTATAGTATCCCTGTTGCATTAAAACTGTCAGTTTAGTACGGATTACTTTAGAACACAAAGCAAGAACATAATAAAATAGAACAAAAAAATAAAAGACAAGCATTCAAAGATAAATGAATTAGATACATTTCCTTAGATATCTGTGTTAAAGTGTTTTGTCAGTTTTCAAGATGGGCTATATAATGGAATTAAGGCAAAACATTATTCCTATTATCATCCAGTGCAAAGAATTTTTGTCTTTGGAATGTTCATTATCCTATGAATACACACATTCTTTGGAAAAGTTTGTTTTTAACTAGGAAAAATATAAATAAATTAAGAATAACCATAGTACATATATTTATTCAAGGGCAAAGGAAGATGTATGTGTACACTGTTTATCATTACACTTAAGTTAAATAGGTGTTAATTTATATAGTGTTTATTCTAATGTTTGAGTCATAATGATGAGTTAAAATTAGGAAATATTAAAGGTTTCTTTAGTGAATATATTTTGATCAGAGGAGCCATAGACAGCATGCTAACAGAATAATTCTTGTCTGCGTGTTCTACATGTTACACAAGTATTATATGTAAACACCTTTATATATTCAACAAAGTATTCAGAAGCACCTTTTGTATTTCCTTAATGGTTCTTGGAAGGATGATGTCATACTATATTTTTTCCATTGTTCACTTTATAAAGAATCTCATTTTTTTTATTTAGAGAGGTCAACTGTTATTGTTAATACACAGAAATATTTTTAAAACATCACCTCATATATCATTTGTGATGGTAGCCTCATTTTTCTAAGACTAGCAAAATGTAGAAGAAATGATTGATGCAAGTTTTATTTCATATGCTACAGCGACAAACAAAAAGCTGAAATAATGTAGTCTAGGATGTGGTTAAAGATTAAAGACTTTACTGTATGCACCAGTTCATATCCTTTTTTTTTTTAAAGATTTTATTTATTTATTTGACAGAGAGACAGAGAGAGAGGGAACACAAGCAGGAGGAGCAGTAGGCAGAGGGAGCGTGAGAGGGAGAAGCAGGCTCCCTGCCGAGCAGGGAGCCCGATGTGGGGCTTGATCCCAGGACCCTAGGATCATGACCTGAGCCGAAGGCAGCTGCTTAACCAACTGAGCCACCCAGGCGCCCCACCAGTTCATATTCTTCAAACCAGTATCTAAATAGCCTAATAGGATTATGTATGTGAATTGGACAATACATTGAACTATTATTAGTTTAAATTCATTCTAAATGGTTGGGTACAAAGAAATATAAAAGACATCCTGGCCTTAATTTAAAATGTGTTTCAGAACTACAAGTTATATTATATATATATATATTTTTTTCACAAATCACACAAGTCAGTATATAAACTTTATCATTAATAAAATTGGGATCCATTGTTTTGACAAGACTATTCCACTATGAGGAAACTGGAGGAGTCAGAGAAAGAAGGCTTTGGGACTGAGAAAGGAGTAATGAGCAGGAATGAAGATTATTGACTTGTGTCAAAGAAGCTGTAGGTCAGAAGCTCCCAGTGTCTGAGAAACTAAGGGAAATAATGAGAGAGAGGGAATAGGCCCTTAAACATCGGCAGAGCTCTAACATGGGGAAGGGAGGAGGATCAAAATCATAGTTAAAAGCAAAAAGTGGACAAAGACAAACAAATGTAACCACTCGCATTGCAGGCTATTAGCCCATTCAAGTAGGAAAGGGAAAAAGCCGTAACTTTAAACAAAGTTAAAAATGCTTATCACTATAGTTGGCAATGGCATATTAATTGTACTGATTTCACAACATTTTACACTTGAAAGTGATTAAAAAGCCATGGAAGCTGTCTTAAATTCCATTTAAGAATAAAGAAGCAGTCCCATAGATTAATCATAAAGGGAAGGAAAAAACCTACTAAAATTGCTTTAGGATGATATCCCTTGAGTATTACTTGTTCAATGTAATGATTACAGAAATGTGCATCTTTAGAGAACTATTCAAAAACAAAAATACTGTAAAGGTGCAAAAACTAAAGTGGGAAAGAATTTTATAAAACTAGAGGAAGTCAAACGTGCCAAGAAATAGGAATAGTAAAAAGATCAATGGTTTGTGAATAATAAAAAAATAGAAAGATTTGTCATGGATGATGGTGGAAAAAGTAGTTTCAATTCAATAGTACAAATGGACAGGAAGAGGCAAGTGGGCGAGAAACAGATGGAAAGATAAAAGGATATTTGAAAAACAAAACTGTCACTATAATAGGGAAATAGCAGAATGGTAAATAGAATATAGTACGCCAAATACTAAATTAGTAGTGTTGATAAAAGAACACAATCCTGTTCTAATTTTCCTTGATACCATAGCTAATATTTTTTCTTAGCATCTTATTTTTTTTCTTTTTTTAAAGATTTATTTATTTATTTGAGAGAGAGAAAGAGTGCACACATGAGCAGGGGATGGGGCAGAAGGAGAGAGAGAGAGAATTTCCAGCAGACTCCCCATTGAGCACAGAGCCCAATTCAGCAGGGAGTCTGCTTCTCTCTCTCCCTCTCTTCTTCCCCTCCACCCTCCGCTCATGCTTGCGACCTCTCTCTCAAATAAATAAATAAAATCTTAAAAAAAAATAAGGTGGAACTTAATATACACCGCCTTGAGTGTTTTGCCCAATTGCTGATTCAGTACCTGAATAGTTCATGGTATGATAAGCAATAGAGAAAAGGAGAAAGATAAAATGGTATTCTGCCACATATGCAGGACTTCAGTGGCCACTTGGCTTAGGACAACAGCTGACTGTTAGGGCTTATCCTCCCACTGTCACCACTACACCCTCAACACCAAGAGCCTCACAACTAAGGCCCTTGCTTCCACCATAGCACAGACATGCACAACTATGAGAGGAACGGTTACCAAATAAGAAAGGACTCTCTCTCCTCCTGGTGGTTGCAGCCCCACCTTAGCACTGGATTAAAGTCCTCCTCATCCTCTTGGATTGGATCCTTTGTACAGTACACACCCTGCACTACCATATTTGTAGGAAAAATCAAAGGGAAATGGGTGAGCGGAGTACGAGAGAGAGGGGAGGAAGGAAAGGAGGTGGAAGCCTGTCCTTTACTATTTTTTTTAATATTCTGAATTCATTAGAATTAGAAACTCTTGTTGCCCTTCAAAATCCTAACTCCAAATGTGGTTTCTTGCCCTTCTGAACCTTGACTACTACATTTTTTTAAAAAGTCATTTTTTATGAAATTATTAAAAAGTAATAAAATTTTCATGGTAGAAAAGTTTGGAAAGTTATAAAGAACTTTTTAGAGGCAAGTAATATAGATCTTTTGATTAACTCTTTTCCAGACCTTTTAAAACATCTATTAAAAAAAAAAAGAATTTTTTTTTTGTTACAAGCTATGTACAAATTCTTATCCTATTTAAAATTCATTCATAGTATATTTTTCCTTCCTTCCTACCTCTTTCCTTCCTTCTTTCTTTTTTACATTATTGGTAAACATATTTTTTAATGTTTCCCCCATCACTTATTCTGCATTTCAATGACTCAGTTCCTCCTCTCATAGTGGCTTATTAGAAAGAAATGTGTATGGAGGTGGATATAGGTTTGAATCTTGGCTTCATCACTTTTCAGCTGTGTCATTTTGACAAATGATCTAAGCTTCAGTATTTTTTTTTTTTTTTATCTAATATGCCTCCTTGTCTGACATTCACTTCTTAGTTCCTAAACCCCCCCAAAGTGGAACCTTTTGAACTGACTAATGAGAATAAGATTATACTACTACCAGGATGATAACAGTGATAGATATGCATGATAAATGTTCTCATCTCCAAAGAACATTGTATTTAACCACATGATAGTTAGGTTTTAAAAGTATCATTTAGCACCTCTACACCTCCATACAATTAATATTAATATATCTCTATATATGAATCATCACATTATTATTAATGCATTAATAATTAATACATAATTATATACAATGTATTTTTATTATATCAATTTATTATATATATTAATGTATTGTATTAATATAGGTAGCACTACACTTCTAGAATCCTATAGCAGGTGACATTCTCTGAGTGCTTATATGCCAGGCAAAATACTGAACAGTGCCCTTGTATTATCTTTCTGAGTTTCATGACAATATCATAAGTTAGGAGCTCCCATGATGCCCATTATGATGATGAGCAGACTGAGCTTTAGAGAAAACACATATTTTATACCAGGCCACTCACTCTTTTAGTAAATGTCTGAGTTGAGACTTTAACTGATATTAATTCAAACCTAAAGTCCATGGCATTAATCATGATGCTTCATGCCCTCTTGGGCTTGTCCAAGGCCCACCAGAACAATCCCTGGCTTTCCTGGGCCCAGTTTCAATACAGCTCTTCCCCCAGTATCAAGTCTCCCCTTCTAGAACTTTTTTTTTTTTTTTTACCGTAGACTGGTTCTCCTCACTCTCTCCTCCAGTTATCTCAATCTCTTCTTATATTCTTATCTTCTCTGCACTTCTTTCTAATTTCATCAAATTTATTGTCTAATTTACTATTTTTCTCTTTGTTTTTCTCTATGCTGTATCCCATATTTCTAAATTTCCAATTGTTATAATCCACATTTCCAGACCTTCTGTAAACTTAAAAACATCAGCACGTTTCTCTACATAGCAATAACAGGTTAGAAAACACAGTAGAATGTATGCTACATTCACAATGAAGAAAATGTTATAAATATATAACTGTTATTTGAATGCAGAATATTTACAGACTTTATGTAGCAAATTGTGAAACTATGAAAGGATAAAGAAGACCTGAATCAATAGTGATATATATCCTATTAATGAAAATAATTATTTAACATTATTATTATCTCAATTGCTGTGTTCTTACGTGTATGGGATACACAGATCAAACAAAAAATGGTATCACGGTTGTATGAGAAAACACAGGAACAAGGAGACTTGCTGGCTAAGTGCTTGTGACAAATTGAGAAGATAATTATGAAATTTAAATTGAAACTGAATAATAGTAGGAAGGAGTATAACTGACAAGTTTAGGTAAAAAAACTTATACCCCACTATGTTCTTTATCTCAACAAACATAATAAACTCTCATTCTCTGTGGATGCCACGCATAGGTCTCATAGATCTCATTCATTCATTCATTCATTCATTCACTCATTGTTTGCCAATTGGCCCTGGTTTTAAGGATTAGTCATATCATGGAGAATAAATGTTCTAGTCTATCACACTGGCATGTGAACAGAGGCATTTATTTCAGTGTGAGAAGTGTCTAACAGGATCTGTGTCATTGTAGAGGAAGGAGCTATGAACATAGTTTTGACATCTGCCTGCTTCCTCCTATCTGACAAACAAGAGGCCCTCCCCAACACAGAATATCAACTGTTTGATGAGCTCCCTTTAACTGTTCTTTCTTTCCCACTTATCCTCAAGCTGAATCTCACAAGACTTGGCTAGTATTCTACAACAATTACAGCAGAACTGTTCATCCTTCTGTTTTCATTCACTGGCTGATAACTCAGCTATATAAAAAATTTCCTTTGTACTAAAATTTAATAAATAGTCCCTAATTGTAAGAACATTTTTTCCTTCCTCAGAAAATCTGAATTATCTTCCCACATTTTATTAGTCTGTCTTCTCAATAGTAGCTATGATAAAGATATACTGGCTAGTGATGCTAAAGATTTTTTTTCTACTTGTACATTTCATGATACATTTGGTTATTAAGGTGACTTTTTAAGTCCATGGTTTCATCTTACCATTGGTAATGAAAACAATATTCTATTTGAGGAATGGCCCAAAAATATGAGAGAAAGGGCACAATGCTGGAAAACAAAATTAAACCATGAAAACCAATCAACAAATCAAAGAAAAAGCATGGGTATCATCCAGAATAATACACTGGGGACAAAGATCTAATTGTGTGTGTGTGCACGTGTGCACGTGTGTGTGTGTATGTGTGTAATTTAGAATTTAATATTTGCTATAATAATTTCTGAGTTATGATTATTTTGATAAAATTTTTATTGTCATTATGAGGTTGTAAAAAATCAATTTACCCTTAAAGAAACTTTCAATCCAAACTGACACTTAATACTGACTGACATTTGATAATCCTCTAGGAAGTGGTGGCTTTAGTCTCCACACTCTATAGCTAAATCAGGGAACAATCTGTGGAGTCATATAAGTAATATATGGTTTTATAAGATTATGTGTTTGCTATTTCATCCTAAAAACATTATAAAAACATGCATGATCTATTACTTTTGAAAGGACGAAGTTAGGGATATGCAGATCCAACAATTCAATGAAAGGTTCTTAAATTCAAATTTCATTCTCTATTTCTTAATATAAGATATCCAGTCACCATAAATCTATTTATTGGTTCAGGAAATAGTGAGGGACCGGTTTGTGTCAGAAACTGCTCTAGGTGTACTGTTGACTATAACAGACAAAACCCCTTGCCCTGTTGGAAGCTGCATTATAAGAAGTGGAATAATGAACATTCAATACATGAGTAAATTAAATGGTATGTTGGACGGTGAAAGTGCTAGGAAAGCAAACAGTGGAAGGTAAGGGGGGTTTGGAGTCCTGGGGGGTAAGCATGAAGCCTACAGGGAATAAATAATTATAAGATGTTGGTTTATTATAAATCTGCAGATTCTGTATTTCATACTACTATGTACACAAAAGTGGTTTTAATTGATTAAAGACTGGAGGATTAGTGTGTACGCACATGTGGATCTTCTTCTGAGAAGATGATCTATTATTTTCATCACACTCTTAAAGAGATCTTGTTTCCAAACCAAAAAGTCTGACATTTTCAATATTTTGTGTTTTCACAAAACTACATAACATTGTTCATTTCTTTCCTATTACCTTAGCTTTTATTAAAAATAATTGTGGGAGGGTCACCTGGGTGGTTCAGTAGTTAGGCGTCTGCCTTCAGCTCAGGTCATGATCCCAGGGTCCTGGGATTGAGCCCTAAATCGGGCTCCCTGCTTCTCCCTCTCCCACTCCCCCTGCTTGTGTTCCCTCTCTTGCATTGTCTCCCTCTGTCAAATAAATAAATAAAACCTTTTAAAAAAATAATTGTGGGAGACAGACTATTTGGAAAAGACTATGTTATCATTACACATGTTAACATTAACTTTTAATATGAAAAAATGTAAATAATAAAATTAATGATACAAATAATCCTGGTTTCTTCTTCTTTAATTGCAGCCCTTTTTCATTTAAAGAGAAAATGGATTTACAAATATTGAATGTGATCACAATTACTGATCCCACCAATATATTGAATTTTTACATTTACACCATTTTTCTTTAAAAACAACAGCATCTAGAAAGTGTTAAACACATGGTGAAACAATAATCATCAATTCATTCTAAACAATTGCAATTTTATTCTATATAATATAGTATTGCACTGGCAATTTACACCTAAAGTGAGGATTGAATTCCTACCTTAAAAGACTGTTGTAGGAATTAAATGATGTAATATATAAGTAAACTCATCCTACATTATATTCTTTCCTTTTCTTTATAGGTAATGTGTAACAGTGATTTTTTTTTCATTTTTATGAAAAACATACATACAAAGATTCTTTGCTATGATGGAGTCTTCCTTGACATGTGGTTTCTCCAATGTTACCATATCTCAATCTTCTCCAGATAATCTTTGAAAAGTTCTTTCATTAAGGGAAAACTTATTTCCCCATGTTGTTCCTCTACCTTTTAATTATGAAGACCAATAATGCCAGTCAACCACTACTGGTTTATTATCTCTCCCCCAATCTGTCTCTGTGTGAATGATTCAGCTATCGCATGTTATAAAGTTCTAAATAATGAGAATAACTTGTGTTATCCTAAAGAAAACTACTTTTTGAAAGGTCTCCAAACTGGCTTCTATGTGTTTTAAAAGATTAGGTTGTATTACAAAATACATGAGAATAAGAGCAGGAGGAAGATAGAATCGCTTTCTTAAATAATCAATGACCAAGTTTAATCTGTAAGAACAATGATTAGGTTAAAATGTGGCAAATATTTGATCAAAGGGAGATTAGAAGAAGTAATGCACAAATGAGATACACTGCTAGATATGATGCTTCTAAAAGAGTAGATGTTATGATTGAACATAAGCTGCAGGTTTGATAACAGTACCTTTGTACTGTCCATGTTAGGCAGGGATGGACAATGAAGTGAATCCCTGCACCTGTTGCATGCACATGAGTAGTTGACACTTGGGCAGATAAAACCAAATATAAACAGGACCCAAACAAACTGAAGAGCTCTAAGATGCTTAAGTACCAGCTTTTATACCAGCTTTGGTGCCTCAAGTTCCAAAACTGTGAGAAATAGCAAATAAAGTTTATATAACCCATAATAGGCTATAAGATACAAGGAGATCTCAAAACCAGTAGGAAGAGTAAAAATTTGTTAACTACTTTTCTTTATCATAAATTGCAACTGATACCACACAGGATATACAAGTGATTAAAAAGTTATTTTATTTAATTCTTGTAAATTATTTCTTTTAACTGTAAATATTATAGCATTAGCTTGGGTTTACATAATTTGCTTTAACTTCTAAAATTTCTTTTTTTTTAAAGATTTTATTTATTTATTTGACAGAGAGAGACACAGTGAGAGAGGGAACACAAGCAGGGGGAGTGGGAGAGGGAGAAGCAGGCCTCCCGCGGAGCAGGGAGCTTGATGTGGGGCTCCATCCCAGGACCCCGGGATCATGACCTGAACCAAAGGCAGACGTTTAACGACTGAGCCACCCAGGCGCCTCTAAAATTTCATTTTTTTACTGGAAAACATAAAGGTGTATTATTTCAGAGTTGGCTCCCAGTTTTATTCAGTCATTAACACTAAAAGTGAAAGAACTATACTACTGTGTAAACACATGTGAATATATAGCACAATCTCAGTGACAAATCTTCAGCTGTAGGTACAAAGCCATGATTAAACAATCAAAATACATCAGGTCAATTAAATACTGTTTCAATGACAACACATAGCATAGAAATACAGAACAAATTTAAATGTGTTTCTTATAATTCAGTAAGACATGATAGGAACAACCTTGCAAATCAAATTACATTTATCAAGTTCAATTAAGATTCGCATTAAGCAAGGGTATATTCAGATTTTGTGAAGGGAATGTTTGTTCTTTGTAATTTAAATGATTTATATATAGAGAGATCTGTGAAATTTTAGTTCTGACTAATAAATTAATGTATTTATATGTCTTAGAATGAATGCTGTTAAAGAAAGATGTTCTAACATTTAGTGTAAGAAATCTTTTTAACTCTAAAAACAACTATGAAAATTCATTATGTTCTATAAAGTGGAACAATTTTGTACTGGTCCTTCCCATAACGACCATTACTACACTCATTTCCTCAAACCATATCTCCTTTTTCACGGCTAATTATATTTAGAAATTTAAGTCATGTCTGTACATATGAGTGGCAAATTTTCAAGAGCGTGTTTGAAAAAGTCAAATATGATCCATTTCCATGCCAAAAACATTTACTGTCCTGGTTTTTAATCACATTTCTGCAGTTCTTCAGTGTACTACCAAATAAATGTAGGCTAAGAGAACATTTGGTGACCAAGAAATACTCATAATTCACAGAAAAATGCAGATTCCAAAAGAAACCAGAAGAACAAAAATGTAAGTCTATATGGAAAGGTAGATTTTACTACTTTCTTATAAACTTCACAATTGTTTTATAAAGCTGTTGTCTCTAATATTATGTAGGTAAAAATCTAATGGGCCAGAGCTTATTTTCAACTGCGAAATATACACTCGTAAACTCACTTTTTTTTAAAAAAAAACTCTTTGAATAGAAGTTTGCAACATTCTATTATCATCTGGCAAAACATTTCCTTCCCTTTAACCTAGTATTTTCACATAATTTATACACAGGAAACTCACCATAACATCATTCTGAGTCTTTGTGGAAATTCTACATTAGAGAATGTGTTACAGTACAGTGCTTTCCACACTGAAATAAAGTTTAGAAAATTATTGTTGAGTGGCTATTAGGTATTAAGTACTATGCCATGATTGTAATAAAATGTTTACGATATATGAGCCATTTAAAAATTTGTCTTCCATCTGTCTGGTCCCTGACCTGTATTATCTATGACACTGGAAGCTGTAAATTCTTCACATGGAAAAATATGTTCGGAAACAAGCCTAGCCTATGCAGCAACTTCTCCTCCCTATAATATTGTCATTACCTTTTTAATACATTTTGGTATATTTGTGTGTGTGTATCAGGGAAATGTGTGTGTGTGTGTATCATGGAATCAGTGTATCTGATTTCCCCCAAGCAATTATTTTCTATACTGTATGGTTTGCTAATGACTTAGACTTTACCATGTAGACAATAAGGAAACACTGCAAATGTATAATCAGGAAAATAATGTGATGAAATTTGTGTTTTTGACCATCAATACAGGGAATGAACTGGAAGGAGTTGAGACTGGTGTCAGGGAGAACAGTTAGGAAGTAAGGACAGTGATACAAGGGCAGGAACTATATGGGAAAATCCTTTGTAAACTTCAAAGTCCTTACAAATGTTACTTATTATTATTAGTGAGATTAATTCTTCTGGTAATTAAACCTCCTTGGATTAAGAGCAAGAATGAGCTGCATTAGACAGATTTCCTGCCAAAATGGGGCTAGTCATAATGAGACTCCTTTATGTTGTAAGTAAAGGCCAAAGTGCAAAACTAAGCTGCTGTTTTGCACTACAATGCCCAGCTGTCTATTTAAATAAC
Organism: Mirounga leonina; assembly: GCF_011800145.1. Lineage (NCBI taxonomy): Eukaryota > Metazoa > Chordata > Mammalia > Carnivora > Phocidae > Mirounga > Mirounga leonina. Next base: position 11,025,369 of record NW_023270757.1, on the reverse strand, counting down.
TCTTCTGCTAAAAAGGAATCTTTTATTATATTAACGCCTCTTGGTGCTACAGAAAACCATCTAGGGCGCCTGGGTGGCTCAGTTGGTTGGACGACTGCCTTCGGCTCAGGTCATGATCCTGGAGTCCCTGGATCAAGTCCTGCATTGGGGGGGGGGTCCCCTGCTCGGCAGGGAGTCTGCTTCTCCCTCTGACCCTCCCCCTCTCATGTGCTCTCTCTCTCAAATAAATAAATAAAATCTTAAAAAAAAAAAAGAAAAGAAAACCATCTAAAACTGTTTCACTAGACTGTTTTAAGAGCAGTCTTCCCATGATGACCCAGAATGAATTTTCCTAGATGTAACCTAATTCAAATGGCATATAAATCTCCAATTTGCCATTTGCTATGTAGATAACCATAAGCACTCTAATAAGAAAATGTAGGTGTCATTACACTTGGTCAAATTTACCTTTAAACGACTAGCTAATAGACCTGGAGAATTTTACATCCTTTATCAATGGAGATGTCATTAAAAACAGACCCTGGAGCTATTTCCTGAATTTCATTCTAAAATCAAAGCACATTATCATTATCTAGTCCTGTCTCATTATAATTAGTTTGGTCTCAATACAACAGCAGTTTCTTTAAAGCTTATTGTATGATAGAATGAAATCTCGGAATTTTTTTGAAAACTACAAATAGCTTTCAGTTATTTCCTCCCTCTATCCTTGCTTGTTCCTATATCCTCAATTACTAAATTGGTGCCTCATGCAGCTGGGATGAAGTTCCTCCAATATTTGGGAAGCTATGCTCCTGATGATGTCTCATAATCTTAGAAAAAAGCTATGAACTTATATGTTAAGCTAAAGAGTTTCTGATCAGGGGTGCCTGGGTGGCTCAGCTGGTTAAGCAACTGACTTGGTTTCAGCTCAGGTCATGATCTCAGGGTCATGAGATTGAGCTCTGTGTTGGGCTCTGCACTCAGCTCAGAGTCTGCTTAAGATTTGCTCTCTCCTTCTCCCTCTGTACCTCCCCCCACTCATGTACTCTCTCTCTCTCTCTCTTAAATAAATAAAATCTTAAAAAAATAAAAGTTTCTGATCATAAACATTTTAGGTATTTGGGGTAACATATGCCTCTAAAAAGAAAGTTCTCTGACATCAGAAAAACTACCGAAGTCCTTATTAAAACAGTAGATCGAGGTGGACAAAGAAATTTCTTAAAGCCCAAGAAAATAACTGAGAGTCAAGCACACATGGATTATGTCTAAATATCCTCTAAGCACATAAATTATGTCTTAGCATCGTCTACAGGCTATATTTTGAGTGTTCTTTTTCAATGCTTGAGGCACACAGAACTATCTGGAAAGCTCATTTTGGTGGAGAAATCGGACTCTTGGCATTGCTATAAAGGATGTGTTTCTGCCACATAAGGCAGCATAGTGCAGCATGTGGTGGTGTAGTGGTGAGCATAGCTGCCTTTCATAGGGAAGCATAATTCAGAGGAATTTACCCTCAGATGAAAATTCCCCAATGCAAAGCAGATGACTGATAATACCCTCTATACAGACTGAATGTAATGGTTTATTCACTTGTGCATATTAAAGCCCTTTGAAAGTAAAGGGAAGCAGAATTGGCTGCCACAAAATGTGTCACTTTGGCATAGGAACTGTTTTGAGTTGAAGGCAATCAAGACCCCACTGATTCAAAAACTTTTACCTCGCCCTTATTTGTCTCTGAGAATTTAGAGGGCCTGGTCTAGGAAGAGAGGTACCACGGAAATATCTACAAAGAGTATAGGCTAGGTGTGCCAAACTAAGGGGAACTCAGCAAGACGTGTTTGTTCAAATTCCTCTGTGTCCCATAATCTCTGCAGGTCATGATAAATATTTGTTTTCCAAACATTTGCTTTTACCATCTTTCTGTTAATTGTTTTCTGTCCTTTTGAAGCCCCAGATCCCTACCACCTTTCTTTATCTTGAGGTGGCATATAAACCTCAATTGTCTGTCTTGAAGCTTTTGATGGCTTTGTGGGGCTCCCATAAGTACAAAATTAAATGTTAATTAATCTAATCTAATTAATAAACCAGCCAAAAGAATCCAGAAAGTTAAGAAAAAAATTTCCTCCCCTACAAAAGCAAACATTAGAAGAGTAGCAATACGGGGTGCCAGGGTGGTGCAGTTGATTAAGCGTCTGACTCTTGGTTTCGGCTCTGGTCGTGATCACAGGGTCATGATCGCAGGGTCGTGAGATCGATCCTCTTTTTGGGCTCTCTCTCCCTTTCCCTCTGCCCCTCCCTTCCACTCTCTCTCTCTTAAATAAATAAATCTTAAAAAAAAGAAGAGTAGCAAAATGATTTTAGATTTATGGCATACATTCAACAAATCACAAGTAATTCAATCACATTTGAGGCTGGCTTCCATCTTGTCAGTTCAGATGAAACAATGAACAATAGAGGTCATATCATCCCCAGGCACAGCTAAACTGGCCAAGGAACCTATAGGAATGCAACCCCACTAGCTTACAAATAGATACAATCACCAGATGCACTTAGTGAAATTTCTAACATAAAGAATAAAGATGTTTTTCAGATTCCAAATCTCTTGAGATGGAGAAGACCTCTGGGGTCTTGATGAAGTGGCACCAGAACATTTGCTAGTATGATCTCATTGGCCTCCAATCAATGGTGTCCAACTTCTCAGGAGACCCCTTCTCCAAATTGTGCCCTTAAAAATCCTCACTTGCCAACCATTAGGGAGTACAGGACTTTTGAGCATTAGCTTCCTGTTCTCATGGGTGGCACCATGCCGTTAACAGCACATCTTTCTTCCCTGCAGAAGCTCAGTGTTCGTTTTTATTGACTTGCTGTGCATTGAGTGGACAAACTCTCATTTGGTTCAGTTATAATTTGATTAAAACAGGATAAATAAACCCTCCCAGTCTTGAAGTGAATGAGGGAGTTCTCAGGGTTTTTAGTGATCAGCTGCATTCTGCAGATTCCTCATTTGAATAAAAGGCAAGTTGGCAAAATGAATAGACCTTCCATTTTGAAGACTTGGATTAAATATGGGTTAGAACCAGACTTAACTGACTACCAGGCAAACATCTAACCATAATGACACTCAAAGAGGTTAAATTTACTACTCCTGAATCAAACTGGTCAGGGCACATCCTAGCTCTGCCACTTACTCTATTTCCATATCTGAAAATAGATGTAATAATAGTAGCTACCTCACAGTGACAAAAGGATAAATTAATCAAGTCCTGTGAGATACACAATATATTTCCTGGCATGTTGCTTACCAACAGTTAGTTACTACTATTTTTGTTATATTGAAATAATAGTTTATATAAATTTAGATAAATCAGGTAATATATGCAATTATATTGCATCTGGAGCATGGAATTTTGAATTAAGTTTGTCCAGTAGGGGACATTATCCTTTCTTAAAGCTAGGTGGATCCTCAAGACAAACATCTCTCTAAATACCTTCTTTCCCCATAAAGTAACCAGTGGTCCTTTGTCAGGGCCACCCTGTCAGAAGACTATTAGGGACCCCACTTGAACCACGATGGGAATTCCATGAATAGAATGTAGATGTGCAGAAAAACAAAACGTCATCTTTGAGGCTGTTGAGCGGAGAAAACTCTGCTTCACAGTATTAATGACATGACATTTCCCTCTAGTTTCTGTGTTTTTGCCTTTGCATTTAGTCAGAATTTCACCCCTGTGCTCTGATGACAGTTGTGCACATGAACTGGTAGTACTGAACTTGCTCTATGACTTCCTGCCAAGCACTTTATTAAGAGTTGTAGATTTATTAGATTCAATAGAGTTTGCTTATTGCCTTAGTAGATTATTCTGTGCCTTACTTTATAAAAATTACCCTCTTCCATGACTCGATGTCTTGAGTTTATAGTCACTAAGACTTGGTTTATTGTTTATTCTTGGTTTGGAAACATATAGCTTCCTTTTTTCCTGGTTCTTTATTTTCCCTGTCTACTTTTGAGATGCTAGAACATCGTGATTATACATAGTATTCCAAACTCAAGATTTATTATACATTGCATTTTCTTTAAAAATTTATAAATCTAAGAGTATACAATGTTTAAGAAGCAAGAGACTGGATGTGTGATTTGTACACATATACTTAATATCCCTATATTCTCATCATGATTATCCATGACATTTATGAACCTACATTGATTTATTATCAAATGAAAGTTTAAAAAGTGTAACAATTTAAAAAGCAGGCACACACTTAAAATAGTAAACTTAAAATAGAATCATCTGATTGAACATCAATAAACCTGGCAACAATTCAAAGTGAGTGTATTTCTATATACATACAAAGAAATTCTAAGTCTTTCTTTAAAAATTTTCCCCTATGCTATATTTAAAAAACAAAAAACAGAAACAGAAACAAAAAAGCCTGACTCAAGAAGGTTATAAAAGTGACGATGTGGAAGTTTCGTAAGTTTGAACTCTCCTTATTGGGAAACCAAATCCAGTTGGCTAGTATGTTGTGTTTAGTTGATTGGCAAATTATTTAATTGGGAAATTTTACATTTAAAAGTAGTTTTCTAATTTATTTTAAAAAATCAGAAAATTTAGGCTAATACGCTTGATTGGCAAAATTGAATGAAGCTGAATACTGGCTGTCCCTTGTACTCATGGCCCATGTTCTCCAAATACCTCTTGGTCCCCTTCTTCCCAGCCTTCTCCATTCATTCATGTTAGTGGGCTCATCTCTGTGCATACTTGTGCTTGGGACTACTGACACAGAGATGTCAAGGGATGATGTGCTAAAATCTGACACTCAGCAGTGTGTAACCCAGTAGAGGTAGGTTAGGAATCCATCAACAGGTTTTCTTTTTTTTTTTTCTTTTTTTTTTTTTTAAAGATTTTTTTTTTCTTTTTATTTATTTATTTGAGAGAGAGAATGAGATAGAGCATGAGAGGGGGGAGGGTCAGAGGGAGAAGCAGACTCCCTGCTGAGCAGAGAGCCCGATGTGGGACTCGATCCCAGGACTCCAGGATCATGACCCGAGCCGAAGGCAGTCGCCCAACCAACTGAGCCACCCAGGCGTCCCCCATCAACAGGTTTTCTAATGCAGTTTATTTAAATATAATAATAGTCACGATGCAAATGAAAATAATTATCTACTCAGTGCTTGAACAACTACAACATTATGCAGCCATTAAACATGATATTTTCAAAAATATCAGATGCAAATGTAAAAATGATTTGGTTAAATGACAAAATCACAGATCATACAGTCTCCGGTAAACTAATATTGAGTTAACGTTACAAAGAGAATTCAAACTAGATGTGCACTATCAAGGCACTATTCTAAATGGGTGGATAATCAGGGCGCCTGGGTGGCTCAGTCGTTAAGCGTCTGCCTTCGGCTCAGGTCACGATCCCAGGGTCCTGGGATCGAGTCCCACATCGGGCTCCCTGCTCGGCAGGAAGCCTGCTTCTCCCTCTCCCACTCCCCCTGCTTGTGTTCCTGCTCTCGCTATCTCTCTCTGTCAAATAAATAAATAAAAATCTTTAAAAAATAAGAAAAATAAAATAAATAAATGGGTGGATAATCACTTAGAATTACAAAGCTAAATTGGGCCAGGTAAACCAATTACAGGCCCAAAGATTCATATTTACATATTAATTGCAACTAATTATATTTTCATTGATTTCTTTTAGAACAAATTAGTGAGACCAGTATATTTCTTTGGAATAAAGGAGAAAAAGTAAAAAAAAACAAAACAAATACAAAAAAACAAATATATATATATTGTCTGAAGTATAAAGTCCAGAGGGAATGGTTGAATACTCAAAAAGGACTAATGATTGGTTAGCACTAGTACTAGTACAATTATTTTTCTGATAGTTTTTTGCATTTTTAAATATTTGCATTTTTGTTACAGTAAAAGTAACCCATTCTCCATGTAGGTGATTAGAAGAGACAGAAAGGTAGAAATAAAATATACCTCACCTATAATCTTACTGTCAACATTTTATTATTAAAAGTTTCATTCTTTTTTTTTTTTTTGCCTTTTTACTGCTAAACAATAAGATATATATGGAGCCTCCATTTTGCTCACTAATATATCCAAATACCTACACAGTGCTTACCAAAAACAAAAAAAATAGGCACTTGATGGATATTGATTGAACATGTGTGTTCAAAATAAGAGTTCTTTTAATTTTCTTTTTAATTCTGTGTCTTCTTTTCACTGAATTTCATATTGTGAGCATTTTCCTTTGTCTTTAAGTGTTCTAACAAAGTACATTTAAAAATGGCTACATGATGTGCCATAATTGCTATTGTTGAATATTTAGGTTGTTTCTAAATTATCACTAACACCAAAATGCTTCAGCAAGTATCTTTGCATATGAAGCTGGTTAGTATAAATGTCTGGCATACCAGATGAATACCAGCAGTGAGCTGAATCTTTATATTGATATTATAATTTTTGAAAATTTTATAGGAAAAATAAATGGTATCTAATTGTTTTGATTTGTAGTTACTTGATTCCTGGTTTTTTGTTTTTGTTTTTGTTTTTTAAAGATTTTATTTATCAGAGAAAGACAGAGAGAGAGAATGCACAAGCAGGGAGAGCAGGACGCAGAGGGAGAAGCAGTCTCCTGCCGAGCAAGAAGCAGGACCGTGGGATCATGACCTGAGCACAAGGTAGACGCTCAACCGACTGAGCCACCCAGGCGTCCCATTTGATTACTGTTAATGCTGTATATTTTTGTATATGTCAATAACACTATTTTTAACTGTAAATATTATTGTTTTAAAAATTTAATAGAAATCCAATGTATAAATTATTTTATCTCATCTAATCTGTATATAACTATAGAAACATGAACACATATAATCTTTTGTGATATAGTTATATTATTCATTGTATATTCAGTAATCATGATTTTAAAATGCAGGCACACATGCACATACAAGTGTATTAATTATACGTTCACTGACACATTCATATATTTCTTATGTGATAACACATGTATATTCACTGACTGATGTAGAATTATTTAAAGATAAAAATACTAACATTGGGATAGTCATTTGAAGTATAGAATATTAAATTCTGTTCTATCTTACACATCAAAATATATTCATGTCCCATTCAGATATTAAAACTATGCCATTCTCTCTTTCTTTCTCATGCACACATACCCAGACACACACATACACACACACACACATTTACATTTTGAACTGGCAGAATAATATCTGCCTTAGTAATTCCAAATATACAGGACTTGACAAACACCCAATTGCTTCACAAAAACTTAAATGCATGATGTGTTTCTGAGAACAAAATTGTAAAAAAAAGAACTAAGACATTTATTGCAATAGGCTTTATACTCTCAGTCTGGGGGGGGCATAATTGATGCATTTTGGTGAATTTTATATATAAAATATTGAAAATATGAGAGTAAACATATAACAGTATGTAATAAAACTGAATATATGTTTACTTAAGGTCCTTTCTCTTTCTTTTTTTTTTTTTTTTGACTTGAAGAAAGATGTTTAATTATACCTCCCTGCAGGAGGTGGAAAATCAGTATTTAAGCTTCTGAAATAAAGTTGGAAAGGTAGACTTGATTGAGTGCTCAGACAAAAATAGCACAGCCTATATAAGTATCCTCACTGATCAAAGAAGCCCTCTGCCCTGCTACCCCAGGACACTAATCTGGTTGCGGCTGGCCATCTTTCTTTCTTTCTTTTTTTTTTTTTTTTTAAGATTTTTTATTTATTTTTTAGAGAGCGAGAGAGAAACTGCATGAGAGGGGCAAGGGTCAGAGGGAGAAGCAGGCTCCCCGCTGAGCCAGGAGCCCGATGTGGGACTCGATCCCAGGACCCTGGGATCATGACCTGAGCCGAAGGCAGACGCTTAACCATCTGAGCCACCCAGGCGCCCGCGGCTGGCCATCTTTCAAATTGAGACTCACTTAACCAGTGGCGGATGTGCCTGTCTGCCACTGCGATGGGGTCCATCTGCAGTTTGCACCTGTTGTTTTGCTGAGGCCAGAGTGGAGGTGTCAATATAAAAGCTCAAAGGGCAAGTCAACAGCAAAATTAAGGAAGTGGTTTTTCCTCTCATGATCTGTTTCTGTTTTTCTTTCTTTTCTTTCCCCTCAAGGGTCAAGATGCTGATGGGATAATAACCCATGGTCAGCGTCAGCCAATTATCCTAAGTCAGTAATTATCATAATTTTTCACTACAACATCTTAAAAAAATGGGAAGATGATTAAAACAAATTTGAAAGCCAAAAAAGAAAGAAAGAAAGAAAAAAGGAACATGTTCTTCAAAGGCAGCCTCTGCCTGGACAATTTGATTCATGCTGATATAGGAAACACTTTGATGTCACATAAACACTGCTACCGTGTGATTACATATTCACCATTTCATTTTTTTTCTTTTTTACAAAACGTATTTGGCTTATACATACTTTTAAAGAACACCCTGAGGGATATTTTTTGTGGGTCTTTCAAATCAGAGCTTCTCGAGAGCAGTCCTTTTCAAATCTTACTATACATGTGAAACCATGTGTTGGTATTGTTTAAATGCAGATTGTCATTCAGAAGGTTTGGGTTGGATCCTGAGATGTGCCTTTCTAACAGGTTCTCAGATGATGCTCATGCTGCAGGTCCACACACTACATTCTGAATAACAAAGCTACAGATTTTATGTATGTGATTTTTTAACATGTGAAATGATTTTGAAAACTGTAACTAGAAATCTTTCAACAAATATAAACTAGTATTAAAATGTTTATAAGTAGGGACACCTGGGTGGCTCAGTTGATTAAACATCAGACTCTTGATTTCAGCTCAGGTCCTGATCTCAAGGTTGTCAGATCAAGCCGTGATGAGCTCCACACTGTGTGTGGAGCCTGTTTAAGATTTTCTCTCTCCCCCTCCCCCAACTTCTCTCTAAAAAAAAAAAAAGTTTGTTAAGATTTACATAGACAATAGATGTGAATAATTAAATTAGTGATAACTCAAATCTAACAAAAGGTATTTTTTAGTTATTAAATTGTCATGTTAAAACTTTAAGCATTCTCCTACCTTGAGAAAAAAAAAATTGGCTTGAGTTCTAATGATAATTGCCTTCATGATTTTTATTCTTACGTATGATAGATAGATAAGTGTCCTTTCCTTTGTCAACATTTTTCTATCTAGACTTGGCTTTAGAGCAGTCTTAGGCTCACAGCAAAATGGAGAGAGAAATGTAGAGATTTCCATGTACACCATGCCCTATACAGGCATAGCCCCTCTCCCATCATCAAAGTCATTCACCAGAAGGGAATTTTTTAAAATCTTTATTATTATTATTATTTTTACCAAGGATAAACCTACAGTGACACACGATAATCACCCAAGGTCCATTGATGATATTATGGTCCACTCTCAATATTTGCATTGTATGGGTTTGGACAAATTTACAAAAAACATATATTCATTATTATAATATCATAGCATATTTTCAGTGCCCTAACAAAAACAAACACAAAACAAACAAATGAAAACAATTCACCTCCTCCCTAACTCCCTTCAACTATTCATCTTTTTATTGTGTCCACAGTTTTGTCTTTTCTACAACATCATATAGTTGAAGTTATATAGTATGTGACCTTCTCACATCGACTTCTTTCACTTAGTAATTTGCATTGAAGTTTCCTCCATGTCTTCTCATGGCTTGATACCTCGTTTTTATTTTAGGGCTGAATAATACTTCTTTGTTTGTATGTATCATAGTTTATCCATATACCTATTGAAAGACTTCTTGGTTCCTTCCAAGTTTTGGCAACTATAAATAAAGCTACTATAAACATCCATGTGCAGGTTGAAATCTTCAAGTTATTTGGATGTCACTAATATCTTGGTCTGTTCCAACCCCACTGTCACTTAGATTTTCTATGACAAGTATGGCTTATGAACTAGTAATATAGGCACTGAATGAGCTTTTAGGAATCTCAAGTCTCACTCCAGATCTATTAAATTAGAGCCTGTATTTAATGAAGGTCCTCAGGGTTTCCATGTGTACATGGAAGTTTGAGAAGGAGTGTTGTCAACTTTAACACCTCTGATTATGAAATATAAATCTCCACTTTGACCTAGAATTAGAAACATGCCTAAAATCAATAGGAGCTTTGGAGACAAACAAAAAAAAAACTCTTCAAATCTCAGCCCTCTGCTTCCAAGGTGATTCTCTTGAACAGGTAATGCAACATTTCTCCTCACTCCCCATTGATTCAATGATGACAGTAAGACTTTGCTGCTGTACTAAGAAATGTGATAAAAATAAAAGTACTCAGCACAGTCTGACATGCAATAAATGGTCAATTGTTGGTAAAAATTATTATTAGAGATAAAGAAATTAGAGGAATAAAAGGTATGGTTCCTGCAGTTACAAAGCGGTTAGGTGTAAATTCTCTGGGAATCAAAACTAACCTGATAACTGGTAGGAGTCTTTCTAATGCCATGTCATTTTGCTATAACATCGTAATTCAACTAAGTTTATATTTTCAATGATTTTTAGTTTTCTCCTGGCATCATGCTCAGCATAGTAATTTTTTTATATTATTTTCTCTGAGAAACATTTTTAGGTAATGGGGGGAAAATGAGCCCTCTCTTAGAATATATCAAATAAATATAAGAGACTGTTTAAAATATACTTCTTTGCAAAACATATTAAATGGGTCATTATTTACATGAGATTTAAAAAAAATCATTATGGCCTATTGTGCAAATTTTAAACTGACATTCGATAGGTAAATTATATTTAGGCAGTTTTCGAAAACTGGATTTTTGGTTCAATAGACCATAGCATCTCTTTGATGTGCTATTTGTAATTCATTAAATTATTTCCTAGCACATGCATAGCTATCATGATGCTAATGGGTATTCATATTTAAATTATGAACTAAAGTTACCTTATATATAAGCCCATTTTTTTTTATATCAAAAAACTCGGAACTGAAAGAGCTATAGAGCAAAACACAGTATTTGAACACATTTTTACGGTGTTTTGATTTCTAGATTATCTCTGTATTTGTTAAGCCTATCTGCTGTGCCAGCTATCAATTCATTGCCTTTCAGTTCCAAATGTACCTTCAATATGGTAAACAACAGAATTTGTTTAAGCATTTCTCCTTTAAAATGTACTATGTTAAGCTTTCTCAGTAGAGGGCAGCAAGAGAGATTTTGCAGGAGGTGGGGCCTTCCTCCAATGGGCAGCACTATCCAGGAGGGTCAGTGTGTGGGTGTGAGGACATCTAGTGAGGACCTATTCAGCGGCCACAAGCCCAGGATGTGGTCCTTTGATCCTTCTAGCCTCATCCTGGTGGTAACATTTCTACAGACAGCCTGGACTCCTCTGACAAGCCCAGCACAGCCTGCATGCCGCCACCTGTGTCCAGAAGGTCACACACCAAGTAGTCATTCCTTCTTGAAAGAGCAAGCTGTGACAACCTTTCACTCCTACTGGCACTTGGCTTCCCACTGCAGACCCAGCCACCATTTGCTTATCACCTGTTCTTTGTTTGTACTGTGGAAGGTGGCCTGATGTTTGCACAGCAGCTCCGGACCAGTTCCGACAAAACCAGTGGTCAGCTCTGCTCTCCAGGGGCCAAACTACATTTTCTCTAGGGGGTCAAGTTTATCCTTCTTTAGGTACTCTCTCTCAGCCTTAGGTTACCATATAGAATTTCTTTATATCTTACAGTTATGTTCATCAGAGTCAATAATTCTTTATATTAAACTATCCTGCTTTAACCTACTGCATGGTTTCTGCCTCTTGGTTGGGCTCAGAGTGCTACCTTGGCTTTCTACAACTGGAAGTGAAACTTGTTCAAGAGATCATTTTATTACAATAAGGGCTACTACTTATTGTGAACTATCTATGTGCCAGGCTCTTCACAATTATGATCTCACTTCATCCTCATGAAAATCTTATGAAGTGGGTACTTCATTTTACAAATGAAGGAACTAAAGCTTATAATTAAAGCAGTTTACTCAGGGTCAAGTGACTGACTCAAGACTTAAAACCAGTCCTTGCTCAATACTATGATTGTGCGTATAACTACTATCTTAACTCATAAACATCATAAAACTTAACTAAACTGTCACAGATAATTTACTTTTTTGAATTATTGATAAACATAATCTCTTATATAGGTTTATTATCCAGATAGAACTTAAAATATATATTTGGAAATCATAACTTTCCAGGTTATGCTGAAGCCATGAATATAAACGGAATCACCCAAGGAGAATGTATAGAAAAAAAAGTGCCATTTAAGGAACAGAGGAAAAGAAACCTCTAGAGGGAACTTAACAATATATAAATACCTCCCTCTACCAAAGAGTAGGAAAAAAAAAAAACAAGAGAGTATCATATACTGGAAGCAAACAGACTTTCAGAAATGAAATGCCACAAAGAAAACAAGAGGGAGAATGAAAAATATGTTTTGGCTTTAGCAACATAGAGGTCAATGGTTAGAAAAATGAAATTGGTGGGGCTAAATTTTATATTATACTAGGATGAATTCACAAAAAGTGAGGAGGTATAAACTTTGAGCAAAAGAATTCTTTTCAAGATACTTGACAATGGAAGAAGAATAGGACTGCTGTAAAGATGTGTGGGGCCAAGGTGGTATTTTGGGTTCTTTGCCATAAGGTGAAAGAGACTTGAAAATGTGGAAGTTGAAACATTTTGAGAACTGAATGTTTAAGATACAGGAGAAGGGAAATAATTGATAAAACAAAATCCTCAAGGAGATAGGAAATATAAACAGCATATAAGGTGGGAGAATTAAAATAATTCTTAGTCTTAAAGATTTTTACATCAACTTGGACATTCACTGATTTTGACACTGATCCTACCTGAATCATACACATATGGGAAAGGGGGATGGAGAGGTGGAGAGATAGTTTGTTTTCAATGCATAGAGTTAACATCATCAACCTTGCATGGTTTTCCTTAGTTTTAAAATCCTTCTAATAGGGGCGCCTGGGTGGCTTAGTTGGTTAAGCGACTGCCTTCAGCTCAGGTCATGATCCTGGGGTCCCTGGATCGAGTCCCGCATCGGGCTCCCTGCCAAGCAGGGAGCCCGCTTCTGCCTCTGACCCTCCCCCCTCTCATGTGCTCTCTCTTTCTCATTCTCTCTGTCTCAAATAAATAAATAAAATCTTAAAAAAATAAATAAAATAAAAAAATAAAATAAAATCCTTCTAATAGAATGTTCCTTTTTTCTGGAAGCTATAAAGTCATGTTTTGGAATTTTTGGTTCCTACTGTGTGTGTGATATTCTCCGGTCCTCTAGGGAGAAGAAGCTGCTGAATTCATAGACATGTTTAGACTGGCACAGCCCTACTGCAGAGAAAGAAGGATGTACATATTCCAGAACACAGAAGTACGTGAATAACTATATTTAAGTAGACTACAAGCCCTTTAAAAGGAAGAACTATGTCAAATCATTCTGTTAGCCATTAACTAACCTAATTTTTAACACTGGGCAGGTACATAATTAGGATAGTTTGATAACCATATTTATCCTTACTTAGTGTATTGGGAGGTTTGGCTTGCATAACATGCTTAATAGAAAAGCTGTGTCTATCTGAACTGATTTCTTCCAATTTTAAACTAAGCAAAATAAAATATTAAGCCCTCTCTCACTGTGGAGTACTCCAAATGTCCCTATATTTCTCATTGTCTTTTAATGGTCTTCATTCATATTCAATCAACTCCTTCCCACCCCCTGTAGATTTCCAATTTGACCTTTCCACATAAATTTAAATGCTATGACCCAGCCCACATTGGGATAACTCTTCTTCACAATTTTGACAAAAATTAAAGTAGAATCTGGCTTTAGAAAAAAAAAAAAAGTAATATATATTAGCTCTTTATTTTCTTCTAATTTTTGAGATTCAAGTGATGCCATAGTGCTTTCCCGTTAGCTACATCAGCAGTTAGCTTTGCCAAGTGAGGATGCTGGCTCTTCTAAATGCAAATTAAAAGAGAAAAGACAAGAAAGGAGCAAAGCATGAGCAGGCAGCAAAGTGATACGGTACATGGCCAAGAAGGTAATAATAGCCTTTATTGCAAGCCAGTCCTCCAGAGATGGAGGGTTATCTTGTAATCGGTATTGAACTTAAGACCCGGTTCCACTTGCATTGACGTCTGGGAGGGCAGGAACGGGGCTGCTGGAGGAAATAGGGAACTTCTCAGCAACACGGTCATCAGTACCCTTGTAACAACCACCGAAGGGCTCTTAGTGGCTGAGAGTAGTCGCTGTCCAGGCTGAGGATACAAAGGGAGAGGTGCGTAACGCTCGTTCGCTCTCACTGAACTCTTAACACATGGGCAACCAGAAAGAACCTGCAGGGCCCTCTTCATTCACAAAGGGCACTAGGACTATACGTTACTGAGCAGTGGATATTAGAAGAACATCTCGTCGTTTTTAGAGTTTTATTTCATGTTCATAAAAACATTTCCATTTTTCTCTTCCTGAAGAGCGCCTCGTGAACTGAAACTGCCAGGGACTTTCCACATCTCTCACCCTATTTCATGGCAGAAACACTCATAAAGACACAATTTTCTCCTATCAGTAAATATGTTTGGTGTTCCATAGAAGTTCTCTGTAATACATGCAGAACGATGGAGTCAGACTCCAGGATGAATTGTTACCAAAACAACGTGAAGCGACAAGCCTGCCCCTGGATGCTCGCGGGTGGATGCGAGGCGGCTGCTCGGTGGGAAAGCGGAACGAGCAATAGAGCCCATGAGAAATCATCATAAATCCCGAACAGGCATCACCCTTTCCTCAGACATTTTTAAACTCCTTGAAAAAGAAGACTATACGGTGCAATCCGCTTTAAGGGCGCCCGATTTTTCTCATACATTTCGCCTAGGTTTGAGGTGGAGCCTGCCAGAACTGCGGGCGGGGTTTCATTCGGTGGACTCAGCGGGCGCCTCCACGCGGCCGGCTGGGGCTGCAGACAGTGTTCTGAGCAGACTCTCAACATTTCCTAACTTGAATTGGTTTATATTTTGCATCTTATTCCTATTGAAGGCTCCGAAAATCTCCTAGCCAAGAAGTGTCTCAAAATGCAGAATCTACATGGAAAGCATTTGGGAGCACAGAATAACTTAGTGTCCCTCATATATAGGCTGGGCGACAAAAAGGACTGATGCTTTTCCAAACAGACCATTAGGTCTGCTGTAGGCAACTCCGATTCCGTATGTTTAGCACTCATTAAATTCAAAGTTCAAGGTGCTGACTGCCAGGATGAATAGTTTGTTTTCTGCTTTTCATATTTCCTCACATGAAGACTTGATATTCACCATGAAATCAAGTAGCAATTTAAGAACTAGACACACTGTGTGGAAAATGTCATGTTGGATATATAGTCTAGATGAGCCCTTGATTAATACATAGATGATTCACATTTCTTCCTTTTACTTCTCATTATTTTGTATCACATATTGCACAAACAAAACAATACAACATCTCAAAGGGAAAAAATGTACAAAAGTATTTGTCAACCAGAACTCTTAGAATTTTCAATATGCTAATTTCCATGAACCTCAGGGGGAAGAGATTTATATTTTTATTTGCGTATCTGTTGCCTTTCACAATTTACCAGCTTATTTTCACATAACTCATCTAATAATTATAAAAGAGGCAAGACATTATTTTTTCTAGTTTTATTGTTATCACTCCTCTGTACACTTACCACCTAATAACACCTAAATACTACCTTGAAATGACATTTTTAGTTTCTCAAAACCCTCACTAGACTTCATGCTCTTTGGAAGCATGGGGTATGTGTAAAGTGTCTTTTTCTAGTTTTAGTGTCCATACATGTATTTTATATATATATATATATATATATATATATATATATATATATATATACACACATATATAATACTATGATGTCCAATACATAACAGCCACTCATTGAGTGCTGAAACAATAAATCTCTGAGTGAATAAATGAACACCTCACATTGTCTCATTTCTATTTAGCACTTTCGAATTTCCACTCAACTAATTTATTACTAAATACCTATCACTGTGCCACACTGCAGGATATAAATGATACAGCAATCAATTAAATGTTACTCCACAGTGTGGTCCAATGATCCACCTGCTGCCATCTGGATGCTTGTTAAAAACTCAAATTCCTGGGCCCAATCCCAGACTTACTGAATTAGAATCTCATGGATACTGAAGTTAGAAAAGCATTGCACAATAAGTTGACAGTCTTGTGAAAACAGGTCAATGGATTTTAAAAAAATTATATTCAAGAAGCAGGTTTTTTACAATCATTCTACAATATTTTCCCTATGCAATCTCTCTTAGTTACAGATTGGATAAAACTAAAATTCAGGGGGCGCCTGGGTGGCTCAGTCGTTAAGCGTCTGCCTTCAGCGCAGGTCATGATCCCAGGGTCCTGGGATCCAGCCCTGCATCGGGCTCCCTGCTCTGTGGGAAGCCTGCTTCTCCCTCTCCCACTCCCTCTGCTTGCGTTCCCTCTCTTGCTATGTCTCTCTCTGTCAAATAAATAAATAAAATCTTTAAAAAAAAACAAATTAAAAAAACCCCTAAAATTCAGGACAAATGGAAAACCTAGAACATGTGGGTGAAAGTTCAAAACAAAGGTAAATAGTGAACTAGGTTAGTGGGTCTGGGACTTCATAAAGAACAGCCTTCTGGGAACCCATCCTCATGAGAAGCATTGATCATTAGAGAAAAGCAGACAGGAATCAACCAACGACCTGGAGTCATATGTCAAGGAGGAGTTTTGTCCCTATTTAACCATGGTTATGTAGAAAATGAAAATACTTATTCCCAGTAGTGATTAAAGCAAGTCCCAGTCAATTAAATTGTAGGTTGCCATTGGCTTACACTTATGCTTAAGAATTATATGCTTATTATTTTCCTTTCCCATTTCTATTGATACTCTATCAACTCCTGTTTTTAACTATTGTGACTGTTTTGTAACAGTCAGAGTTCAGTTTACAAAGACCTAATCCAGAGTTAAGGAGCTCAGTTTGCTTGCTTTCTCTCGCTGTTTCAGTGGGATTGAGTCAGTGCTACACTTGGGGGCCTTCCTGCAGTCTCAGACCTCAGAACTCTGATCATGTTGCTTTAAGGTCCATTGCTACAGATAAACTGGATAGATTAGTAGGGGGAAATTCAGGATTTTAAAGCCCGGAGGAGTTCATATTTATCCTAGCTCTATTGGTAACCAGCAATGTGGCATTGGTTTATTTATTCTTTGCTTTTCTCTAAAATTTAGCCATGCAATATTAAAGAATCATTACAAGGAAGAAAGATAAATACTTGACTTTTTCCGGCTGATTCATAGGGCCAAAAAATAACCACTATTGCTAAATGACTATTAAATCCACAGTGGTGACATTTAGGCCTAGAAAAGTAAGTAAAGTATTTGAAGTCACCCAGCTAATAGAGTGCAGTGTATTCGGACTTGCCTTTACCCAATTCTTGTCAGTATTCTTTCCACTTTGAAACATAGATGGGTTACAGTGAGGTTATGAATAAGGACACAGGTGACTGCAGAGAATATGGAAGCAGACAGGGAAGAAGAAGCACATGCTGTAGTTAATAGATCTCAGGCAGAACAAGAGAAGCCTGCTGGCCAATCAATGTCCAAGGCTCTGCTGAAATGGGAACACCCAGGACTCTCTGCAGCCTCGAGGAGGCCGTGGGAGTGGCCAGAAGTGGACCATGGCCCAGCAGCACAAGGGGCTGTCAGAGAGCTTCTGGTTCTAACCCTAGCAGCTCGGGCTTCCTGGGTAGACTCCACTACAATGTCAACACCTCTGAATTAGTAAAGAGATTTCCTGACCAAATACTCCTTTGAAACAAAAACTGTTCCTGAACCAAGAGAAATGTTCAAACATTAAGAGTTCAGAGTCTGAGGTGGTCACCATTCCGCGTGACCACAAGACATCTCTCCGTTTTGTATGCATGGTGCGGGCCACAGTAACTAAGGGAGACAAAGAACTCACAAGGCCATTTGGGGAAGTTTCTTCCAAGGCAATGGCAGGGTAGGTTCTCTATGAAGGGACAGCAGAGCAAAGAACAGTTAATTGTAGAGAGAACAGAGTCAATTATATCATGTTGCTGGCTTGATTAGAGAGCCAGGATTATGATGGACAGCAATGAAGAGATTTTTTCTCTAACACAGGGATCAGTAGTATTTTTCTGTAAAGGACTGGACAGTAAATACTTTCAGCTTTGAGGAACACAGGGTTTTGTCACAAGTCCTGGGTTTGTCACTGTAGCACAAAACAGCCATGGATGATAGGTAAATGAAGGAGTAAGGTCGGGTTCCAATAAGATTTTGTTAGCCAAACCCAGAGAATGTTAGATTAGGTCTACCAGCTATAGTTTATCCACCTCTGCTCTGGAATAAAAAAAAAAAAAAAAGTTTAAAATGAGAAAACATTCATGTTGGTTCTAGTGCCCCTGCCCCACAGCCAATGGGGATACCTGCATTTTTCATGAACACAGAAAATACCTTCATAGGTTAGTGCAGTGTGGGTAGGATGCTGATAGTAATGGCTATTTTCATAAAGAAGCTTGAAAAGCAGACTAAAACCTAAGGATCTGTCTGATTTTATACCCTGCTGTTTCTCAGCACCTAGCATAGTGCTTAACGACTGGGATAGGATTTTATAAATTTCTAATAAAGGAATTCATTCACATACATGTAAATTCATACTTTAAAACTACTAGGAAAGAATTTATCCTAAATGGCTTCAAAAATGAAACCCATATTTGTACTTATAGCTGGACTATTTAATTAAAAAGTAAACAAAAACTGAATAGAGCGAGGGGATAGGAAAGAAGGAAGGAAGGAAGGAAGGAAGGAAGGAAGGAAGGAAGGAAGGAAGGAAGGAAGGAAGGAAGGAAAAAAGGTGAATTTTCTTAAAGTTTTCACATAGAGTTATGTGAGTTTAAAACTCATTGATGAGAACCAAGCTTTTATAATTCTTAAGTACTCTCTATATGATATTTAATTTGAAACTGAATCAAGCTCTGTGAGGTAGGGAACCCAATTTCTATTGTAACAGATTTCGAGGGGTAAAATGAAATGACTTGCTCAAAATTAATTATCTAGTATAAGTGCCCATGTGAAACACAAATTCAGATGTTCTGACTATAAATCCATTTGTCTCTCCATGAAATTATAACTGTATTGATGTTGGACAGAAGGAGATGGAGGAATCAGTGGGAGAGACAAGTTGAATGACAAACTTGTCAACATTAAGTATTAATTTAATATGAATTTTAGGATAATTTGGAAATGCAATAAGACAGACTCGGAACTTTCTAGAATTCAAGAAAAATTAAATTCTCTTTTAGAGAAGCAATACCAAAATTTGTTGTAGACTTTTAGTCAATTCTTCTGCCCAATTTGTTTGTATTCAATTTATTTGCTATTAATGTTAATAATTTATTTTATTTGTTACTGTGATGAGAAGCTGGAGATAAATGAAATCAATTTGAATCAATTTGACAGGGTTTTCCTCTAAAAAAGTAAGCACTGTTTTGTAACACTAGAATTTCACAGCTTATTCAGCTCTTCTCAGTAAGATGGGGCTAGAAGGTGAGGTACCTGCTAATAAAGTGAAAGACAAATCTATTTTCACAAATAAGACTTAAATTGCTTTGTATAGTTGTAAAATAACTGAAGCCCTTCTGTTTCCTCCAATAGAAACTACTGGAGACAACAGGAAAGGGAGAGGTTTCTAAGACCTGTCACAGAGGGAAAGGGTACACTGGAGAGAGGGAAATAATCACAGGTTACCTTTTAAAACAAGTGATAAAAAAGAGCACATTAATTTATTCAAAAAATAAAGAAGACAAACTTAGTAAGATATAATAGGAACAATGGAACCCTAGATGATTCCATTACCCAAAAAGGCAGGAGTACAGTCTGCCAGTTGACAGAGGTAGGTATAGGAGAGAGGAAAATGCCTTTGAGGGAAAGAATGAGTTGTTTCTCTCCCACATTCAAAGTCTTAGAAGAAGGGTGCTTTGAGAGACTCACTCAAAAGAGTTTGGGGGGTGGCTTACAGTAGGATGGCATTCCATATCTGATCAGGGATCTTGTCTCCTCATGCAGCAAACAACAGGGGATATGGGAACCAGTGAGATCTGACAAAGTGAGCCATGTGTAGGAAGAGGGCAGTGAAGGCTGCTGTCTGACTTTAGTTTCTAGATCCTGGGAAGTAAGGAAGATTGCTCGCATGTGTGCTCCTGGATCTAACAGTTATTTTAGGAGGTGGCTGGGACTGGGGGATTCACCACCTGAAGGGCAGCCAGACACGGAGGCCTGCTCTCTTCCAGGACTCACAAATTATGAAGAGAACAGAACTAAGGTGAGCTCCTCTTCTTGGGGACAGGTCGGGGGTTGCCACTCATTTTCATTTAGGTCATAGACAACTTGCTGGGCATTCATTTTATAGTGAAGAAGTCATCCTTCCCAGTTACCTAAGAAGATACTTGTTTTTTCCTGATCTTTCTCCTTCTGACGTAGAAGAGAAAATAGCAGACCTGAGCTCAAGCGCCACTTTCCCCACACCTTCCCCTTTAAGTCACTGAAGCTAGAGCACCATCTTGCAGTGAGGAAAGGGAAAGAGAGGGAACATGAACAGACCTTGACATTTTAAAATGCACTGAGAGTAGGTTCAAATACTCATATAAAAAACTTTTATTAACTCAAAGTGGCTGTTTATGAAATCTGAACAAACTATGCCATTAAAAAAGCTGTTGAAAATGAGGGTGTCAGTATATAAAACCTGGGAGGAAGATAGTGGCTGGAAAAAAAGCACTTCACTGTCATACCCCAAATAGTAGAGACTTTTCAATAAACTGATTTTACATTATTCATATGTTGCATTTTATTCGGCTTATTTGCATATAAGCTTATTTGCATATATTTAATATCTCCAATAAGACTGTAAACTTTGTAAGGTCAGGAATTAGGCTTTTCACAATTTTCCCCCATAGAGCCTAAAATATACTTGTATATAAAAAGTGATCAATAAATATTTATTGATTAAAAAAGGAATTAATCTGATTAGAAAATAAATTACTAAAGAGAGTAAAATACGAGAAGAGAAATAGATGCAGAGTATAGAAATTCTTTTCATTTTCTATGTCTTTAATGAAAGAGGCAGCTGACTATAAAGAAGCATATATGATTCTGACATTATTTTGAAGCAATAATAGCCTGTTACAGAAGATTAAGAATGTAACATATGTAATCACATGGGCAAGGGGTTAATTTTCAGTACCACTGCTTCTTAGCTGTGTGGTCTTATATAAGTTGTCTCTTTTATTTAAAAAAAAAAAAAGAATAAAACCCATTTAGACTGCAATCTTTAATTATTCTCCCAGGTATAAAATTCTACAAATCCAAGACAATTAAGATTCAGCAAGATGCAGCTGAAGGAATGAGCACAGTCATAGCCCATATAACCTATACAACAGTTCTACCTGGCATGTACCTAATACATATAGAAAAGTGACCAGAGTTAGTGTTTCAAATGTTGAGTTAAAAACAAGGTGCAACAATATTCCTTGGCTCACTGAGTTCTCTATGCAACATTCCTTATTTTAAATAATAGGGCTTTTCTTTTTTTTCTAAACATAGCCTATAAGATTCAGCAGGTTTCAGGCTTGTGTTATGGACTTAAATGCAGACCAAGTATATTCAGCCTCATCTCTAACCCAGAGCAGACACAACAATGCCAGGTAATACATGCAAAGGGGCAAGTTGTCATCTGTGTATTCTGAGTGCATCTTCTGTCTGTTGCTGATGACACTAGACACAGCAAATCATAAAAACAATCATCTAAAATTAGCAGGGAGCATCATCCTACAATAGAAAAACAGAGCCTCATTTATACCACAAAAACAAACAGCTAATTCAGCATTTGCCAGGCAGTTAAAACAAACTTTTAATTATTAGAAAACATAAGTAATTGGGAAAGATAAATCATTACACCTCAATAACAGTGTAATATTGACACTAATCCTCTGCAAGTTTATCAAAATAATATAAAAACTAAAGTTGGTAATGAAAATAGGGTTTAATGGTAACATGAATTCCTCAGAACATGGCAAAATCAATCATTCCAATACAAAATGTATTAGGAAGAAAATCAAATGGCAAAAAGGAGTTAATAAAATGTTGGCTTGCTTCATTTTTCCTTTTTTTTTTTTTTTTGCTTTGACATACCTCTTATTAATGGAGCTCTCCAACCTCCATGTAGTATATAAACCTTGACCTCCAGGATATCACCAGGGGGCTCAAAAGAATGCCTGATAAACTATGCCAAAAATGAAACAGTTATACAGGCATACATACAATTAAATGTTAAGTGTGTAAAGATGTAAATGTGCCACTATGGAAGACTAGAAATTTGTAGGCTTTCCAGAGGATGTGATTTTGAGCCAAGCACTGATGAATGAGAAAGAATTGTTGGTTTAAAGGATGGGAAAAAGTTCATGGAAGGGGAAGAAGAACCAAGAAACAGAGGGAGTCCTTGGGAAACATGACAAGCTGATCAGCTGAGAAGGAATGGAAATTAGAAAGAAATGCTATAGTCAGTGGTTAAGAAAAGTCAGCGTCACATTTGCTCAGGAGTTTGATCTTTATTCTGTAGATCATAAGGAGTTATCAAAGATCTCATCAAAATGTAGTTGCATGAGAGGAAAATTTCCCTTCTACCCTCCTAGCTTCTGTGGCTTGACTTAAGAACTGGGGAGACGAACCATGAGAGACTATGGACTCTGAAAAACAAACTGAGGGTTCTAGAGGGGTGGGGGGTGGGGGGATGGGTTAGCTTGGTGATGGGTATTAAAGAGAGCATGTTCTGCATGGAGCACTGGGTGTTATACACAAACAATGAATCATGGAACACTACATCAAAAACTAATGATGTAATGTATGGTGATTAACATAACATAATAATAATAAAACATGTAAAAAAAAGAATTGAACTGACTTAAAACAGATTAATAGGAGAAAAGTATACACATTGTATTCAGTATTTTTATGTACACATGGGAGTCTTCAAAAAGAAAATGAAGATCCAGAGAAGTTAGGCAAAAAATGTTATATTTTTTGTTAAACAAAGGATGATTAATTGTCATAATATGATGAGACAATGGGGCTTGGGGTAGGGGCAGCTAACTGTGGGACAGTGACTAAAAAATATATGGGGGAACTAATAGAAGATAAGGTTTATTTTAGTAGGTTTATTTGTACAGGTCCATTTGGTGTCAACTACCAGTCTATGGTGATAAGAATGTTCTCTTCCTGGCACGGGGAGAACATCTTTCTCATGGGAAATTCTACGAACCTTCTTTTCATTAAAAAGAGAAATGTTCTTTTTTGATGGCTGCATAATATTCCATTGTATATATACACCACATCTTCTTCATTCATTCATCTCTTGATGAACATCTTGGCTCTTTCCATAGTTTGGTTATTGTGGACATTGCTGCTATAAACATTGGGGTGCACGAAGGGGGGGAATCGGAGGGGGAGACAAACCATGAGAGACTATGGACTCTGAGAAGCAAACTGAGGGTTCTAGAGGGGAGAGGGGTGGGAGGATGGGTTAGCCTGGTGATGGATATTAAAGAGGGCACATACTGAATGGAGCATTGGTGTTATACGCAAACAATGAATCATGGAACACTACATCAAAAACTAATGATGTAATGTATGGTGATTAACATGATAAAATAAAAAAAAAAAACTAACCATAAAAAGGTAATTATAATTAAAAACACATCCCGGGGCGCCTGGGTGGCTCAGTTGGTTAAGTGACTGCCTTCGGCTCAGGTCATGATCCTGGAGTCCCGGGATCGAGTCCCGCATCGGGCTCCCTGCTCGGTGGGGAGTCTGCTTCTCCCTCTGACCCTCCTCCCTCTCATGTTCTGTCTCTCATTCTCTCTCTTTCAAATAAATAAATAAAACCTTTATAAAAAAAAAAAAAAAACATATCCCGAAGGTTGTAGGTTATCTCATATATAGTGAAAGGGTAAGCCTTTCAGAGCAGGAGGAAATCTCTTACACGGACACATTTTTAGGTAAGACCATCTGCTTGAAACTTAGGAAGTTCTTTTCCCCTAAGAATTTTCTCAGAATAATTTGCGTTGTCTTCTCCAGTGCAAATCATTAGCATAAATAGACTTCATGTACATGCATTTGCCACCCAAACAACCATGCCCACAAACAGCACTGAGTCAAAATTGAGAGTCTACATGCTTAAATTTTTCCCTTTACCTGTCTCTGAAGAAAACATGTTATCCAAATATGAACGCTTATGAGAGAGGCTGTAATCACATCTAAATCTTTTTTTATTTTATTTTTACTTATTTTAAGATTGCTAGGTATTATCAGCCAGTAATATGTTCACCTTAATAAAGCAGCTTCAATTAGCAGAAATGTCTAGATCATAAAAGTAAGACGAAGCTCCTTATGAAATTATCAGGTGTCAAATCTGTTCACGTATAGATGGATGGATCAGAAACCTCGGCTAATTATATTGAAGTTTCTGTGGATGATACAGTACTTAAAAATACCTAATGTGATGCTTGATAGATAATAGTGAATCAATAAGTGTTAGTTTCTTTTCTTCATTTTCTTGATAAGCAAACTCCCCCAAACACTCCACCCAATCCATACCTGATTCATGTCAAATGGGACCTCTTAGAACATTACATTTAGCAGTTTGTAGAGATAAGAAAAGGAAATGAGAACAAAGCTGTCTAGAATTAATATAGCTCCAGCATGGAGGAAAAATACTACTATTTAATTTTGAAATGTTCCCAAACTCATTAAGCACAATTATCCTTGTTTTGATGCCTTAACATACCTTTGATCTTCTTAGAAGGAATGAGACAGGGAGGAGGGGGGTCATTAATTTCAATGATAGAAATATCTATGCAACTCCAGGGCTTAAACAATAGATGTGAACAATGTAATAAAAATGCTAATTGTGATCATATAGTACATCAAATGAGGGCGTGTGTGTGAGTGTGTGTTTCTGCCATGACTTTGATCAAACTTTTAACATACTTAAATTCACACAATCATATGTACCATAGGAAGAAGGAAGGAAGAGTTTGATCACATCTCTGTCAGGTAAAATTCATGTTTCATTATACAAACACCAAAATGTGAATACATAATAAAATAATATCTTTCACAGCAGTAGTTTCTATCTAGTCAGAAGATACAATCTAAAAAGGACTCAATTCCGAAAGTTCAAAAATCAAGATATCCAATTTCAGAGTAGATTTCTGTGAAGTTGACTGCACATACACCTCATTTGAATGGGTGTAGAGTAAGGTGTATAACTTCCTACTGTGTTAATGGAAATTGTAAGTACCAGCTTCCACAAAGTGGGGATTACATGCTACTTTTACGTTGAATACTTGTGCTATTTTGAATGTTAGCCACATTGTGGGATAACTAGTTAGAGAGGTAAGATTGTATAAAGCTGTAGGATGAAAAGAGGAGATTTAGAATGAAATGAAGAAATGTTAAACACAGATGAATGGACGGATTAGAGGCCGTTTGATGTATACTAGTATATTGAGTGAATGACATTTAGTCTCTCAACAGGAGAACACATCCTTACTATTTTTTTTTAAAGGATGGATTAGACCAACTAAAAGGTCTCCATCTATTTTGGGGCTCAGAATGACATCTGAGCCATGAAAATTGAAATACATTGTTGTTGTTTTTTCCCTTGAAGATATAATAAGATCACCAACAGAATATAAGTGGAAAAAATCCTTAGGACATATTTGAAAGGGTTATGATTTCAAGTTATATTGAGGGCTTACTATTTGCTATTTATTCATGTGCCTTTTAGCAATTTGGTAATGGAAGATTTTGCCCAATGATGAAATGCTACCTTTTATTTGTTTTTTGGCTATTTTTGGCTACCAGGAAGGATTTTGGGTTTTTTTTTTGTTGTTGTTGTTGTTGTTTGTTTGTTCGTTTGTTTTGCTAAGGGTGTCTTGTGGAGCCCATTCTTCCCCCACTGCATACTCCCATACTTATCAATAAGGTCTTGTACTTTCCATGAAAACTGCTTCTGTCTGGGAGCTCAATAATTTCATTTGGACCAAGAGTCATTATTCACCCAAATTCATCAAATTCTGGGGACTGTGATGAGCTGCTTAGTTATGTTTTCACAGTGAAGGGCAGACATTCTCTAAGCTTTGGAGTCAATGACAGACTTAAGGAGCATTAATGCAGCCCCTCTGTAACCTGTTATCCTTGTTGCCACTCCTTTTCTGATACTCTACTATACTTCTTGCTGTACAGTCTCAACATGAACCAAACCCCTTGACCACCAGTTACTTCAGCAAGCCTGGAAACCCAGAAGTCACTGTTGGCAGCATATATTTCCTTACTCCCCCAAACACTCACCCAATCCATACCTGATTCATCTCAAGTCTTGTCAAGTTCTCCCTCTAAATAGACAAGTCCAGTTCTCTACATTTTCACCACCGATACTCAAGACAAAGAAAGTATCATCATCTCGGGGTGTCTGAGTGGCTCAGATGGTTAAGCGTCTGCCTTCAGCTCAGGTCATGATCCCAGGGTCCTGGGATCAAGCCCCGCATTGGGCTCCCTGCTCAGCAGGGGGCCTGCTTCTCCCCCTCCCTCTGCTTCTCCCCCTGCTCATGTTCTCTCTCTCTCTCTGTATCTCTGTCTCAAATGAATAAATAAAAAAATCTTAAAAAAAAAAAAAAAGAAAGTATCATCATCTCAAAATTCTCATTTCTCTCCCTTTATTCATTCTGGCTCTCATTTACACAGGAGTAGTAATATTCCTGTGATTCCCCCCTGTTCTATGACTCTTCATTGTCCAGGCTTGGGACATTTTTCACATGCTTTTCTTTCCGCTCAAAACACTCCCCTGTCTGTTCCTTACTCATTCAAATGTTACTCATTTTCTTGCTCTCTGCTTAAGCTTCCTCAGGAAATCTTTCTAGAAATCAGAAGTCCCTAGTAGAGGCCTTCAAACATTCATAATTTTTTGTTTCTGAAATTTATTAATATCTGTGGCAGACATTTTGGTTCACTCTCAACATCCACAGAATCTAGATATAGTTAGGCCGCTCATAATAATCCCTTCTCTCTTCCCCAATGATGGATGCAAGGATTTTTACTTATTCTCAATCTGGCCAATGAGATGTAAGAAAAAAACTGATGGGAGACTTCTGGGACTCTTGTTTTCACCTACATGATGGAAATAAAAAGAAAGTCTTCTTTTTCCTCTAGTTATTTTGTATTTGGATCTAGTCTCTGAAACTGCAGTAAACAGTTTGTAATTGGTTTGAGGATGAAGTCAACACCAACACTGGCAGAGTAAAGAGAAAGATTCTGGGTATTTACCGATGTCCCTGAGCTATTTATTTAAACTTCGACTTCTTTCCTACATGTACACTAACAGTTTCAAGTTAATAATTTTCTAATTATGAAACCACTTTGGTTTAGGGTCTACAGGCAAAAACAGCTTAACTGTGTAACATCTGTCTCAGTCTTGGACTGTAAGCTGCTTTTGAGCAGACCCCATGACTGTGTTTACTCATCATTTTAATACTAGTGTCCAGCTCAGTGCCTGGTATATAGTTTGAACTCATTAAATGTTTCATGAATAAATGGATAGATGAATTCTTTTCTTCAAGATTTTATTTATGGGCGCCTGGGTGGCTCAGTTGGTTAAGCGACTGCCTTCGGCTCAGGTCATGATCCTGGAGTCCCAGGATCGAGTCCCACGTCGGGCTCCCTGCTCAGCAGGGAGTCTGCCTCTCTCTCTGACCCTCCCCCCTCTCATGCTCTCTATCTCATTCTCTCTCTCAAATAAATAAATAAAGTCTTTAAAAAAAAGATTTTATTTATTTATTTGACAGAGAGAGAGAGAAAGCACACACAAGCAGGGGGAGCAGCAGAGGGAAAAGGAGAAGCAGGGTCCCGCTGAGCAGGGAGCCCAATGCGGGTCTTGATCCCAGGATCCTGGGATCATGACCTGAGCTGAAGGCAGACACTTCACGACTGAGCCACCCAGGCACCACTGGATAGATGAATTCTAATAATTTTCTGAAATAACTCCTGAGATACTGTTTTACTTTTTTTTTCTCCTTCTAACTACTGGCTACTCTTATTATCCATGTGAACAGTTACTTCTGTTTCTCAAAAAACATAGTTTCAATCTGGTCATTTCCCTATGAATAGGTTATACTTATCTCTTCCCTCTGAAATATGACAGTTAGTATGAGGTAAAATTCTTTCGCTATTGTTTGGCCAGATAAAGAACAATAGATTAATAATTTTCCTCAGTCTATAAAAATCAGTGGTTTATAAATAAAATCATACATGAGAATTGCTGTGAAGCTTTTAAAAAATACATATATCTGGGGGCACCTGAGTGGCTCAGTGGGTTAAGCACCTGTCTTCGGCTCAGGTCATGATCCCAGGGTCCTGGGCTCGAGCCCCACGTCCAGCTCCCTGCTCAGCAGGGAGCCTGCTTCTCCCTCTCTCTCTGCTGCTCCCTCTGTTTGTGCTCTCTCTCTGTCAAATAAATGAATAAAATCTTAAAAAAAAATACATATATCTGTGCAGCATCCTCCCAAAAGCTGAAGTAGATGACCTGGTGTGGTTTATACACAGGCATATTTACTTTTTTAATGTTCTATGAAGTAATTCTGATATGCCTGCAGGGATTAGATTCATTGATCTATATACTAAACTTCTGTTAACTTAAATTTGCATTAAAACTTAAGTGATCCTGTTGCATTAACTAGTCATCCTAAATATATTGTAGGCTGAAGAAAGAACATTGTTGTTGCTTCAAGAATTGGCAGATTGCAGAGAAAAGAGACATAGCTTTTGTTATGTAGAATACAAGGAATCAATAACAGATTAATGAGAGAAACCTCTAAGAAAGTAAATTTTGTTTAACTATAAGGACAAGATATTTTCATCATTGTTTTCACTATTCTTGGTAACTAAACCTAGATTTCTTCTTAATCTGTCTCAACTCTCAACTCTCAGCCCATATGGTAGGAGTGGGGATAATCAAACCTGATCCAAAGGCAGATATATGGTGTTTTCAAGATAAATGAGAATACCACATTCTTTTCACCAGAATGATGGGCTTAGTAACATGCATGTGATCTAAATATAGCCAATGAACTACAATATGAGCTTTGCCACAGATGCTCAAACAGTGGCTGCCACTCTTTTGAAGTTGAGCCAATGTGAGATCCCAGGGCATGTGCAGCTCTTTCACGAATTTAGGGGAGAAAACCTGTCTGTAAGGAATGAAGCAGAATTGAGAGACCATGAGAAAGGAACAAGAGCCCAATGACATTGTTTTTGATCTCTATATCCTGCCATGCCTGAAGTCTTTGCACTTTTCTTTTAGTTGGGACAATAAATCACCATTTCATTTAAGACATTTTAGATCAGGTTTTCTGTTACTTGGAGCAGAGTCATAACTGGTCATACTAATACAATGGAGAACTTTTTAATTATTAAACATCCACAGGGCACCTGGGTGGCTCAGTTGTTAAGTGTCTGCCTTCGGCTCAGGTCATGATCCCAGGGTTCTGGGATCGAGTCCCACACTGGGCTCCCTGCTCGGCAGGGAGCCTGCTTCTCCCTCTCCCACTCCCCCTGCTTATGTTCCTGCTCTCGCTGTCTCTCTCTCTGTCAAATAAATAAAATCTTAAAAAAAAAAAATCCACAAAGAAGGTAAATCCATAGGAAATTTCAAGTTTCTAACTAGTAAAATATTCATACTCTGACATTAGGCAATTACTTGAAAGGGATGATTTAAAATGGACCAAACGTCAGAATGTTGATTGGTCTTGATGACATTTATGGGGCTGGGAAGACAAGGGGTGATCCTAGGCATCAATAAGTCAAAAAGGAAGAAGAAAAGAATGTGAAGGGGGTGTCCTTTGGCCCTGACCCGTCTGTCTGATTCTTCTATTGTTAGGAGGGTGTTGTAAATAATGGATACTTAAGGCAAGCACAGTATTTTCCAGGCACTGCTGGCACTAAGTGATTTGATTTGACTGATCTGGTCTGAGTCAACTGAAGACCAGATCCAACTGGCTTACTGCCAGAATTGCTCTATGTACGTAACAGGTTGTGATGTTTCACAGAGATCATGCTGGATCAGCAGAAATTATTAATGATTTTGGCAGCCAACAGGTTCTGTGAGGTATTAAGGGAAACTACAGCTTTAAATAGCTTGGTGGAAAAAAGCAGTGGGGCCGAAGGGAACTGCAACTGGCTTTCTGAACGGTTCTGTTGATGTTACTGAGCAAATATAGCTCCTTGAGTTGTTTTTGTTTCATCAAAATCATGATACTCTTGAGTGTTGGCAAAGAAATATCAGGTAATGAGAATGCAGTGAACATGCCTTTCATCAGCTAAAAATCTTTAATTGTAATTGCAGCATGTAATGGTATAATTAGTTGTCTAAGTGACAGGATAGGTTCAAATCTTTCTTAGTGTTTTGCAAAAAAGACCATTAAGTCTCCATAAACCATTCTTCAAATGAGATGATGGGCAGGCAAAGATGGGAAAGGGTTTCATTTTTTAACCCCATGAACTGAGCAGCCTCACCATTAGAAATGAGAAGAGGGTTTATGAAAGTAGAGAGAATAGATTATATGACTACTCAGATAATCATGGGTTCTTTTAAAAAAAATCAAAAACACTCACCATAGCAATACCCTCCCAAAGGTGGGTGGGAAGATGGGTTAGCCTAGTGATGGGTATTAAAGAGGGCACATTCTTCATGCAGCACTGGGTGTTATGCACAAACAATGAATCATGGAACACTACAACTAAAACTAATGATGTAATGTATGGGGATTAACATAACAATAAAAAATTTAAAAATAAACAGAGGGTAAATAATAAGCACATGTTTTATTTATTTATTTATTTATTTATTTATTTATTTATTTATTTATTTATTTATTTGCTTATTCTTATGTTAATCCCCATACATTACATCATTAGTTTTAGATGTAGTGTTCCATGATTCATTGTTTGTGCATAACACCCTTTGCTCCATGCAGAATGTGCCCTCCTCAATACCCATCACCAGGCTAACAAATCCTCCCAAACCCCTCCCCTCTAGAACCCTCAGTTTGTTTTTCAGAATCCATCATCTCTCATGGTTAATCTACCCCTCCGATTTCCCCCCCTTCATTCTTCCCCTCCTGCTACCTTCTTCTTTTTTTTTTTAACATATATTGCATTATTTGTTTCAGAGGTACAGATCTGAGATTCAACAGTCTTGCACAATTCACAGCGCTTACCAGAGCACATACCCTCCCCAGTGTCTTTTACCCAGTCACCCCCTCCCTCCGACCCCACCCCCCACTCCAGCAACCCTCAGTTTGTTTCCTGAGATTAAAAATTCCTCATATCAGTGAGGTCATATGATACATGTCTTTCTCTGTTTGACTTATTTCGCTCAACATAATACCCTCCAGTTCCATCCACGTCGTTGCAAATGGCAAGATCTCATTCCTTTTGGTGGCTGCATAATATTCCATTGTATATATATACCACCTCTTCTTTATCCATTCATCTGTCGATGGACATCTTGGTTCTTTCCACAGTTTGGCTATTGTGGACATTGCTGCTATAACATCGGGGTGCACGTACCCCTTCAGATCCCTACTTTTGTATCTTTGGGGTAAATACCCAGTAGTGCAATTGCTGGATCATATGGTAACTCTATTTTCAACTTTTTGAGGAACCTCCATACTGTTTTCCAGAGTGGCTGCACCAGCTTGCATTCCCACCAACAGTGTAGGAGGGTTCCCCTTTCTCCACATCCCCGCCAACATCTGTCATTTCCTGACTTGTTAATTTTAGCCATTCTGACTGGTGTGAAGTGGTATCTAATTGAGGTTTTGATTTGGATTTCCCTGATGCTGAGTGATATTGAGCACTTTTTCATGTGTCTGTTGGCCATTTGGATGTCTTCTTTAAAAAAAAATGTCTGTTCATGTCTTCTGCCCATTTCTTGATTGGATTCTTTGTTCTTTGGGTGTTGAGTTTGATGAGTTCTTTCTAGATTTTGGATACTAGCCCTTTATCTGATATGTCATTTGCAAATATCTTCTCCCATTCCGTCGGTTGTCTTTTGCTTTTGTTGGCTGTTTCCTTTGCTTTGCAAAAGCTTTTTATCTTGATGAAGTCCCAATAGTTCATTTTTGCCCTTGCTTCCCTTGCCTTTGGCGATGTTTCTAGGAAGAAGTTGCTTCAGCTGAGGTCGAAGAGGTTGCTGCCTGTGTTCTCCTTTAGGATTTTGATGGACTCCTGTCTCACATTGAGGTCTTTCAACCATTTGGAGTCTATTTTTGTGTGTGGTGTATAGAAATGGTCCAGTTTCATTCTTCTGCATGTGGCTGTCCAATTTTCCCAGCTCCATTTGTTGAAGAGACTGTCTTTTTTCCATTGGACATTCTTTCCAGCTTTGTCACAGATTAGTTGACCATAGAGTTGAGGGTCCATTTCTGGGCTCTCTATTCTGTTCCATTGATCTATGTGTCAGTTTTTGTGCCAGTACCATACTGTCTTGATAATGACAGCTTTGTAATAAAGCTGGAAGTCCGGAATTGTGATGCTGCCAGCTTTGCTTTTCTTTATCAACATTCCTCTGGCTATTCACGGTGTTCTCTGGTTCCATACAAATTTTAGGATTATTTGTTCCATTTCTTTGAAAAAAGTGGATGTTGTTTTGATGGGGATTGCATTGAATGTGTAGATTGCTCTAGGTAGCATTGACATCTTCACCATATTTGTTCTTCCAATCCATGAGCATGGAACGGTTTTCCTTTTCTTTGTGTCTTCTTCAATTTCTTTCATGAGTATTTTATAATTTTCTGAGTACAGATCCTTTGCCTCTTTGGTTAGATTTATTCCTAGGTATCTTATGGTTTTGGGTGCAATTGTAAATGGGATCGACTCCTTAATTTCTCTTTCTTCTGTCTTGTTGGTGTATAGGAATGCCACTGACTTCTGTGCATTGATTTTATATCCTGCCACTTGACTGAATTCCTGTATGAATTCTAGCAGTTTTGGGGTGGAGTCTTTGGGTTTTCCACATAAAGTATCATATCATCTGCAAAGAGGGAGAGTTTGACTTCTTCTTTGCCAATTTGGATGCCTTTTATTTCTTTTTGGTGTCTGATTGCTGTGGCTAGGACTTCTAATACTATGTTGAATAGCAGTGGTGATAGTGGACATCCTTGCCATGTTCCTGACCTTAAGGGGAAAGCTCTCAGTTTTTCCCCATTGAGAATGATATTCTCTGTAGGTTTTTCATAGATGGCTTTTATGATATTGAGGCATGTACCCTCTATGCCTATACTCTGAAGAGTTTTGATCAAGAAAGAACGCTGTACTTTGTCAAATGCTTTTTCTGCATCTACTGAGAGGATCATATGATTCCTGTTCTTTCTTTTGTTAATGTATTGTATCACGTTGATTGATTTGCGGATGTTGAACCAACCTTGCAGCCCAGGATAAATCCCACTTGGTTGGGGTAAATAATCCTTTTAATGTACTGTTGGATCCTATTGGCTAGTATTTTGGTGAATATTTTTTCATCCATGTTCATCAGGGATATTGGTCTGTAATTCTCCTTTTTGATGGGGTCTTTGTCTGGTTTGGGGATCAAGGTAATGCTGGCCTCATAAAATGAGTTTGGAAGTTTTCCTTCCATTTCTATTTTTTGGAACAGTTTCAGAAGAATAGGTATTAATTCTTCTTGAAATGTTTGGTAGAATTCCCCTGGGAAGCCATCTGGCCCTGGGCTTTTGTTTTTTGGAAGATTTTTGATGACTGTTTCAATTTCCTTAGTGGTTATAGGTCTGTTCAGGTTTTCTATTTCTTCCTGGTTCAGTTTTGGCAGTTGATACATCTCTAGGAATGCATCCATTTCTTCCAGGCTATTTAATTTGCTGGCATAGAGTTGCTCATAATATGTTCTTAGAATTGTTTGTATTTCTTTGGTGTTGGTTGTGATCTCTCCTCTTTCATTCATGATTTTGTTGAGTTGGGTCATTTCTCTTTTCTTTTTGAGAAGTCTGGCCAGGGGTTTATCAATCTTGTTAATTCTTTCAAAGAACCAGCTCCTAGTTTCGTTGATCTGTTCTATTGTTCTTTTAGTTTCTATATCATTGATTTCTGCTCTGGTCTTTATTATTTCTCTTCTCCTGCTTGGTTTAGGCTTGATTTGCTGTTCTTTCTCCAGCTCCTTAGGTGTAGGATTAGGTTGTGTACTTGAGAACTTTCTTGTTTCTTGAGAAAGGCTTTTATTGCTATATACTTTCCTCTTAGGACTGCCTTTGCTGCATCCCAAAGATTTTGAATAGTTGTGTTTTCACACAACTGATTTATGACCTAGGATGTGACCTATTCTGGAGAATGTTCCATGGGGACTAGAGAAGAATGTGTATTCTGTTGCTTTGGGATGGAATGTTCTGAATATGTCTGTAAAGTCCATTTGGTCCAGTGTGTCATTTAAAGTCTTTATTTCCTTGTTGTTCTTTTGCTTAGACGATCTGTCCATTTCAGTGAGGATGTTGTTAGAGTCCCCCACTATTATTGTATTGTTGTCAATGTGTTTCTTTGCTTTTGTTATTAATTGCCTTATATAATTGGCTGCTCCCATGTTAGGGGCATAGATATTTGTAATTGTTAGATCTTCTTGTTGGATAGACCCTTTAAGTAGGATATAGTGTCCTTCCTCATCTCTTATTACAGTCTTTGGTTTAAAATGTAACTTATCTGATATAAGGATTGCCACCCCAGCTTTCTTTTGGTGTCCATTAGCATGGTAAGTTGTTTTCCACCCCTCACTTTCAATCTGGGGGTGTCTTTGGTTCTAAAATGAGTCTCTTGCAGACAGCATATTGATGGGTCTTGTTTTTCAATCCAATCTGATAGCCTGTGTCTTTTGATTGGGCCATTTAGCCTATTTACATTCAGGGTAACTATTGAAAGATAGGAATTTAGTACCATTGTATTGCCTGTAAGGTGTCTGTTACTGTATATTGTCTGTGTCCTTTTTGGTCTATGTTGCTTTTAGGCTCTCTCTTTGCTTAGAGGACCCCTTTCAAGATTTCCTGTAGGGCTGGGCGCCTGGGTGGCTCAGTTGGTTGAGTGACTGCCTTCGGCTCAGGTCATGATCCTGGAGTCCCTGGATCGAGTCCTGCATCGAGCTCCCTGCTTGGCGAGGAGCCTGCTTCTCCCTCTAACCCTCCCCCGTCTCATGTACTCTCTCTCGCTCTCTCAAATAAAGAAATAAATCTTTAAAAAAAAAAAAAAGATTTCCTGTAGGGCTGGTTTTGTGTTTGCAAATTCCTTTAGTTTTTGTTTGTCCTGGAAGCTTTTTATCTCTCCTTCAATTTTCAATGACAGCCTAGCGGGATATAATATTCTTGGCTGCATATTTTTCTCATTTAGTGCTCTGACTATATCCTGCCAGTCCTTTCTGCCCTGCCAGGTCTCTGTGGATAGGTCTGTTGCCAATCTAATGTTTCTACCATTGTAGGTTACATATCTCTTCTCCTGAGCTGCTTTCAGGATTTTCTCTTTGTCTATGAGACTCGTAAGTTTTACTATTAGATGTCGGGGTGTTGACCTATTTTTATTGATTTTGAGAGGGGTTCTCTGTGCTTCCTGGATTTTGATGCCTGTTTCCTTCCCCAAATTAGGGAAGTTCTCTGCTATAATTTGCTCCATTACACCTTCTGCCCCCCTCTCTCTTTCTTCTTCTTATGGTATCCCAATTATTCTAATGTTGTTTTGTCTTATGGTATCACTTATCTCTCGAATTCTGCCCTCATGATCCAGTAGTTGTTTATCTCTCTTTTTCTCAGCTTCTTTATTTTCCATCATTTGGTCTTCTATATCACTGATTCACTCTTCTGCCTCATTTATCCTAGCAGTTAGTGCCCCCATATTTGATTGCACCTCATTAATAGCCTTTTTGATTTCTACTTGGTTGGATTTTAGTTCTTTTACTTCTCCAGAAAGGGTTTCTCTAATAACTTTCATATTTTTTTCAAGCCCAGCTAGTATCTTTAAAGTGATGATTCTGAACTCTAGATCTGACATTGTACTAATGTCCGTATTGAGTAGGTCCCTGGCAGTCGGTACTACCTCTTGTTCTTTTTGTTGAGGTGATTTTTTCCACCTTGTCATTTTGTGCAGAGGAGAACAGATTAATGAGAGAACAAAATTCTAGCAGAGTAACCACGTCCTCAGAAAATATACTCTAAACAAATCAGAAAAGACCTGAAGCAGTGGGAAAAGTAAGGGAAAGAGAGAAAAAAGAAAAAGAAAAAGATAAAGATAAAAACAAACAAAAACAGAACAAAACGAAACAACAAAAAGAAAACAGAATGTGATCAAATATGATCAGGCTGGTATATAGATCAGTGCCACACATTAGATTTTGGTTGTATTTTGGTTTGTTAGAAGAAAGTGCCTCCCAAAATTTTAAAGAAAGAAAAACTTATATATGTACAAAAATAAGGATTGATATAATGAAGGGATGGAATATGACTGTAAAGATGGAAATTATAAAAAATTTTATAAAAGGAATTGATAAGAAGTTGTTTGAAAATAGAAAGAAGAGGATTTAAAAAAAGAAAAAAGGAAAAAAAAGGGAGAGAATGTGATAGGCAGGGGAGTAGAAAAAAACCATATACTAGAGATTTAGGGTATATTTTGATCTGTTAGAAGAAACTATCTCAAAATTTTAAATAGAGAACAACTTATATATATATGCCAAAAACATGGGTAACCACTATGAAGGTATAGAATATGACTCTAAAAATGAAAAATAAAAATGTTTTTTTAAAAAAGGGATTGAGAAGATGTTGGTTGAAAAAGGGAAAAAGAAAAATTCAAAAAAAAGAAAAAAAGACAGTTTAAAAAAAATTAACTTTGAAAGACTAAAGAATCATGGTAAAAAAGCCATGAATTCTATGTGCATTATTCCCCTAGCGCTCGAGTTCTGCCGTTCTCATTGATCGGTAAACTTGGTCTTGGCTGGCTGTTCTCGCTGATCTTCTGGGGGAGTGGCCTGTAGTCGTGGTTTCCAAATGTCTTTGCCGGAGGCGGAATTGCCCCATCCTTGCCAGGTCAGTGTCAGTAATCTGCTCGGGTTGCTCTCCAGAGCTTTTGTTCCCTGTGAGCTTTCCGTACAGCTTTGGAGGCAGAGAGTGAAAATGGCGGCCTCAATCTCCGCCCTGGAGGAGCCGAGAACTTGGGCCCCGCTCCTCAGTGAGCCCCCAGAGAAAAGCAGTCAGTTGCTCCCATCTCCCCGGTCTCCGGCCGCACTCCATGCTCACCCGGCCTGTGACCACACCTTTCTATCTCCAGCACCGGACCTCGGGTGGAGTCTCCAAACCCAGCAGATCCTTGCGGTGCACTCCCGCGCTGCTCCTCCCGGGGGAGGAAGGTGAGTCTCCCTGGATCTGCCACTTGTTGGGTCCCTGCTGGAGGAGAAGTGGCCCGACTGTGCCACGGATCACGGTTTATGACAACTCTGAGCTGAGAGCCCCTCGCCTGGGCTCCGCCTCTGCAGCCGTCTTCCATGCTCTGTTACCTGGGAGCCCTGCCACAATCAGGCACCCCTCATCTTTCTGTGACCCTGAGGTTCCTGAGACCACACTGTCCCGCAAGGCTTCCACCCCCAGCTTAGCCACCAGAGCATCGTCCCACAGCGGAGCAGACTTATAAGTTCTGATTTTGTGCTCTGCGGCTCTATCACTTGCCAGAAGCGGCTGAGGGAGGCCCCTCCCCCGCCGTCTATCCTCCCGAATATCGCCTCAGATTCACTTCTTCGCACGTCCTACCTTCCAGAAAGTGGTCGCTTTTCTGTTCAGAGAGTTGTTGCTATTCTTTTCTTCGATCTCCTGTTGAGTTTGTAGGTGTTCAGAATGGTTTGATCCCTAACCAGCTGAATTCCTGAGAGGAGATGAAATCCAGGTCTCCTACTCCTCTGCCATCTTGCTCCCCCAATAAGCACGTTTTAAACAACTCTCTCTCCCTCTCTCTCTCTCTCTCTCTCTCTCTCTATATATATATATATATATATGCAGCTATCTATCTACCTACCTGTCTTTCTATTGCTCAGCGAGATCAAGGGATGTACTTAGGGTCGCAGAGCTACTATGCTGCAAGAGCACACTGTAATTTCCTCCTAGGACAAAATCTTAGTCTTTGAGACTTTAAAGTCCATTATCTTGTCCTTAGAATGAGCTGCTTTCAACTCTCTTCAAACCTTTAAAATGCTGGTTCTCAAATTTATATATGTATAAGAATTATAGAGAAGCTTGCTAAAATGTGAATTCCCATCAGAGAGAGATTTGAGTTGGTAGGTTATGGACGCAACTAAGAAATTTGCAATGTAAACCAATTATTCAGGGAATTTTGAGGCAGGCGTTCTTCAGGCTACATAATCTAGAATGTCTATTACAGAACCCTGGTATCACAGAGGTCTGGGGATTTTTTATACAGGGAAACCATGCAGTGAGGATTCTAGTGGTATCTTGATGACAAAGGACAACACATATAATTACAGATTTATACTTAATCAAAACCAGTCACATAAAAAGCTCTAGGCTTTGCAGAGTTACATTAAAAAAAGAACATAGAGTCTCAATCACTAAACTCAAATTGCATTTGTAACTTCAGGACTGCTAGGAAAACAGCTTTTTCATCTATACCTTTTAGAGTGGAGAAGATTCTAGAATGAGCAGTTTGAATACAAGAATGTATTTTTCTTCATGAAGGAAGCAAATAATGCTCTAGGCAACTGTGGCTGATGGATGTGATAGTGAATTTTTCTTTGTGTCTTCGCCTTATAAAATTAATCCTATCCTCTCTTTTAAACATATTATATAAAATAGAAAGAAGAATAAAACAAAATCTGTTTTTCTAAATTAAAAAGCTTGAAAAGCCTCGCTTCTTTGTCTATCATAATGATATCATTGGCTCACTGCCAAATCAGAAGCTATATAAATGATTGTTCTTAGATAATAGTCCTTTTTAGTAAAATATAAAGCTGCTTTTCCCAAAACTCAGATCATGAGTTTCCAAACACAATAAATCCTACTTTTCTAAAATAGATGTTTTATTTTAGAACCAATTTTACCTCAATTTTAACCATTGTCTGCTAAAGAATTATATCAATGAAACTCATATGCATTTCGATATTCTACAGCTATTACTATTGTGTAAAATCTATCATCTACTTAGAAATTTTGTTAAAGTCATTAAGTTCAACAGGAAGGTTTATGAATCACAAGCGTATGTTTTTTAAAATGCTGGCCCCTCAAAGTTCTTTTTTTTTTTCCTAAAAACATGTAAGTATTCCATTTTATTCAAGAAATACAAAATTGTTGCTGATAATTACTTTTATTCATAAAAATGCTTATGTAGATATCTGTCTGGTGCATTGTTGTAGTCTTCTACAGCCCTCATGACATTTTGGATTTACCTTGTGTAGAAAAAGGAAAGATTTCAAGTGGTGAAGGATGGTTGCAGCTGGGAAGACAGGGAAGGGAATCTGGGAACAGCATAATTTCAGGCTTTTCTGGGATATCTGGAGGTCAGCAATGAGGAAGTCATGGCCAGCTATGTGGAAGCTCAGAGACTGTCCTGGCAGCAATCCACAAGAAGCCAGATGGGGGGAAGTCAGAGGGGGAGACCAACCATGAGAGACGATGGACTCTGAAAAACGAACTGAGGGTTCTAGAGGGGAAGGGGGTTGGAGGATGGGTTAGCCTGGTGATGGGTATTAAAGAGGGCTCATTCTTCATGGAGCACTGGGCGTTACACACAATGAATCATGGAACACTACATCAAAAACTAATGATGTAATGTATGATGATTAACATAACAATAAAAAATTAAAAAAAAAAAAAAGCCAGATCAACCAGACAGGTCCAAGATGGCAGATGTCATGACAAGAAGGAAACCCCTGACCAAATTAGTAGAAAATAGCACAAAACCCTGTTTCCCGCCCCAGGTAATAAATATCCCGCCCTCTAGTTAACAACTGTCAATAAAATATGGAAAACCAAAATCCAGGGCATGCAGATCTCTCTCTCTCTCTTTCTCTTGAGCTGGCCCGATCTCATATTTTGAGAGTGTACTTTTCACTTTAGTAAACTTTCCTGCTTGTGTGTCTTGTCTGCTGTGCTTCTGGTCTCTCTTTGAATTCATTCTCATGACAAGACCACAAATCTTAGGCAACTTTTTCAGGCCAGGCTCAGTGAGGGTGAAGACCCCAGGACCTGGGGTCTCCTCAGTTCACCTGGAAACAATACAATTAGGGCATGGAATTCTAGGTTGCCTATTTGTGTGCATGTGCGTGTGTGCGTGTGTGTAGGCGAGTTTCTTAGCACA
The DNA here is from genome assembly GCF_011800145.1 of Mirounga leonina. Taxonomy (NCBI): domain Eukaryota; kingdom Metazoa; phylum Chordata; class Mammalia; order Carnivora; family Phocidae; genus Mirounga; species Mirounga leonina. Next base: position 10,984,812 of record NW_023270757.1, on the reverse strand, counting down.
TTTAAGATACAATTCTAAGGTTTTCCAATTTTCATTGTTGGAAAGTGTTGAAAAATCATTTAATAGAGTAACTAAAAGTCGTTTGAAAGATACCTACATGTTCTTCTGGCTACTATTAAGATCGTCTCTTTCTATTTTTCTGATTTGCTTATGTGTCTGGATATGGGTGCTATTTATCTATTTACTGAGATCCACTGTGTTTGATTCTACTTTTCTATTTTGAAGCCTGGGTTAAATATGTAATTCCCTCAAGAACATTTATACTTACTTTTGCCAATCTCATATGTATACCACCAATATGAGACCACTTTAAATCATTTTCCATATAGATATAATGTAAATACGAGCTAAAAATCAAATTTGGCTTGGGTCATAAATTCTTATTGTAGACCTGTCTCCTCCACTCTACCCAAAGCCAATGTCAAGACAGGTAAGTTTCCTCACAGGAACTCTCTGAGCAATGGGTTCATTTCTTGTTCACCCCACACTCATTGTGAGGGCTGACCTTTAATCTTGTCTTTATAGAGAACATTTACTATTAGTCTTCACAACTTGGCCATGCCCTAGATTTTAATCCTATCTCTCACTCCCTGAGGATGATTTAACTTATATTTAAACTGCAAAGCTCAAATTAAAGGCTCCTGAAACTCCAACGTCAAAAGGTTTCTATACAGTCTCTTCAGTTCTCAAGCTTCCTACATTCATTTCATATCCTCTACATGTCCTTCCTTTGCTTCAGCACAAAATATATTTTGCAATAATTTTTTAGATTATTTTTTAATCATGGTGATCTCTTAGCCTGCGCAAGTTTTTTTCCTTATCTTCTTTGCTTTCCTAGCAATGAGAATTTTATTTTTTTCCTGATTGTCATTATGTTGATTTTTACAAAAGAATTTTGTTATTTTTAAGACATATATGAAAATGTATTATATTTGTATTCACAAATAATTTCCTTGACTTATTTGAGTCTATATATGTCTCTTATAGACACTAATTGTCACGTGAAACAAGGAGACACAGATATTTAGAGGCAGAAAAACTTTTAGAGAGCACCCAGACCTAACAATCTGTGGGCAGTGCAGAGATTTGACAATACTACATCATACCACCTGGGGCTTGAATCCAATATTGCTTAAATGTATTAATAAAGTCAATTTTATGTTTCTTTTCTGTGTAAACCAAACCCTAAATATAAGGTACGTTTGTGGGCGCCTGGGTGGCTCAGTTGGTTAAGCAACTGCCTTCGGCTCAGGTCATGATCCTAGAGTCCTGGGATCGAGTCCCACCTCTGGCTCCCTGCTCAGCAGGGGTTCTGCTTATCCCTCTGACCCTCTTCCCTCTCATGCTCTCTGTCTCCCATTCTCTCTCTCAGATAAATAAATAAAATCTTTAAAAAAAAATAAAGTATGTTTGCTATATAGCCCTATCTCTATTTCTAAACTTTTCTTTTCTTTTTTTTTTTTTTTACAAAAATTTGAACTAACTGAACAAATAGCCCAAACCCTCAAATAAGCTGGAGGTGGGAAATAGAAACATGAAATCCGGGGCGCCTGGGTGGCTCAGTCGTTAAGCGTCTGCCTTCGGCTCAGGTCATGATCCCAGGGTCCTGGAATCGAGCCCCACATCAGGCTCCCTGCTCAGCGGGAAGCCTGCTTCTCCCTCTCCCACTCCCCCTGCTTGTGTTCCCTCTCTCGCTGTGTCTCTCTGTCAAATAAATAAATAAAATCTTAAAAAAAAAAAAAAAAGAAACATGAACTCCCTCAGGGAGGTATTAGCTAAGATAGCTACCAAGTAAGCCAAATTTAAGTCAAATAGTAAAGACTAGCAGCTGGGAAAGAACAGGTTCACAAATTAAACAAATATCATAGGGAGCATCTGCATTTCTGACCAGCCAAGCGTAGGGACCTGGTTGATAAGGTCTGAATTTCCCAAGTCCCCAGGATGAGCCAGAGGAATTGGGCAAGACTTTGAGAGGTAGTAAACAAACCAAGACTGAGTATTATTCAAGACCTGTAAATAATGACATTGCAACTGTATACCATATACCAATATACCATGAATTTTCTAGAAGACTCCTCATCTCCTATATTCAGATTCATTTTATATATTAGCAGGATACACTGGAAATTCCAGTATTACATATATTTACTATATTGCCAAAACTTCTAATAGAACATGGATATTCCTTTTCACACTACAATATTTCACTTTGAGGTTAAAAAAAATGTGCTCAGTATCTGTAAAATAGCAAAATTTAGGAAGAACCTTTATGGCAGCAGAGATTATAAACTTAAGTTCAATACTACTCACTTACCTGAAAACATATGGGAAGGAAAGTTAAGTGATTAATTATATACTCTAAAAGTGGGAGCATTTTTAAAAGCAAAACCATAAAGAAAAAATGAAAGATTAGTCTATATTTATAAAAAGAAATAAAAAACAAAATATATATTCACCCTAGTTTTAGTGACACTGAATCTTTTTTTTTTTTTTAAAGATTTTATTTATTTATTTGAGAGAGAGAATGAGACAGAGAGAGAGAGCATGAGAAGGGGGAGGATCAGAGGGAGAAGCAGACTCCCTGCTCAGCAGGGAGTCCGATGCGGGACTCGATCCCAGGACTCCAGGATCATGACCCGAGCCGAAGGCAGTCGCTTAACCAACTGAGCCACCCAGGCGCCCCAGTGACACTGAATCTTATCACAACCTGAGAGAACTAAAATATTTCTTACATTTTCATTGTATCTGAAATTCTCATGATTAGAGTCACTCATTTTGTACTCACTAATGCTTTGGAGTAGGAAAATTTATTATTTTCCCATATTACATGTATTTACCTGATTATTCTATCAGCATTAATGTTAAAATATAGCATTCCAGATTTAAGACAAAAGTGTTAGCGTTAAAAGTTAATAAAATACTTAGCACTCTCTTCTATAACTTGTATCTCTTTATATTTTCCTATTTTTTAATATTTTCCTATTTTTAGGTAAAATTAATGTGTTAGAGTATATGTAACTGGGTTTTAGAAATATGGTAGCATGTTGTGCTACCTATAGAAAAAGACCAAATGAGAAGTAGGGGGAATTGAAAATCAAAGCATGCCTATTTACCTTTTTGGCTCAGCACTGTGATATATTCACGTGGCTCTAAAATCAAAACACCTACAACTGGTACTTTATTTGCTAAACCATTCGTATGTCACCATGTTGTCCTGAAGAAGTTCTGGAGGTTAGTGTTAAAACGCTTGTTAGCTGGATTCTACTCCATTTAAGATTATACAATATTACACTATTTTTTCTTTTAGGAAAAATATTGTTTTAATCATAAATATTCACTATTTCTGTCAAAATGATTTTAAATACCATACAGTGAATACAGTATATTCAACCGAAAAAAATCAAAGAAATGCAAATTAAAATGAGATGTAATTTTTTTAGTAATTTTTTAATAGCAACAGAACAGCAGGGATGCTCATAAGCAGTCTTCTAAGTGTTAATCTTCCTGAGGGATATATTCTGGGCTATCTCCTCTTTATAAATTCTCTATAGAAACCTGATCTCATACATTCCTATAGAATTTCTGTATTAGTTTTACATATTTTATCTGAATAAAATCTAAACTTAGAAACTTGTTTCTAAAATCTAAACTCACACTTGCAGTTGTGAGAGGTAACTGGACAAGATAGCACTTCTGGTGTGTCACTAGCATATCTCCACATTCACTTGCCTTCAAAGGAACTTTCGTTTTACCCACAAACTCTTCATTTCTCCCTTTCCTTCAAACTCCACATCAAATGATAAGTCCTATCATTTGCATTTTCTTCCTTACTGGCAACTTTGTGTAGGTCAGCCTCTTGATTTTAATCTATAGTTATCTTCCGTCCATCTCATCTGTTTTCACGTAACAATTCACATGAGTGATCAAAATACCATCTGAATCAAGTCATCTCCCTGCTAAAAGATCATTCCTCATCCTCTGCATGAACAATGCTATCCAAACTCTTTTCTGTAGCCTAGAAGGTCCCTTCTTATTTCCATCAATTTTGTTCTTTCTCCCTCTATTCCAGCTATACTGTCTTTTCTTTGGGTCCTGACTTAAGACTTTTTTCACACTTCTTCTGACTGAAAACTCTTTCCTTCACTTTCCATGACCAGATAGGTCCTTCTCACACTGAAGTCTCAAGTTAAATTGTCACCTCATCAGAGAGGCTCTTCCTACCACTTGTTTCCTTGTGATCTAATAACATCATGATCACCATATATGTGTGCTGATTCCCATGCTTTAGTCCTTCTTTCTCATTAGGAGATGGAAAGAGTCATGTCTACCTTGTTTATCAGTGAATTCTCAGAACTGAACATAATTAGGATCTCAATAAATATTTGTTGAAATAAATACATGAATTATAACAGTAAATACAATTTGATATAACCCTCCTATAAAGCCCATTAGCAAAATATTAAAAAATATTTCAAAATAGAAACATAAATCAAGTCCTGGGGAAGGGGTGTGGGCAGAGTTAATTCTATCTGTAGATGACTTTGTTGTTGATGCCTCTGTCACCAGCAGACCCCAAGACCTGACCTTTACTGCCCACCTGCTTGTACTCACCGACCTTTGTCCCATTTTTCCTTAAGTTCTTTCCAGCTTATCTTTTAACTCAGTCACATGGAAACCAATACCACCACTTGAGTGATGGAAACAACCCTGACAAGACCTCCAGGGAGCCCAGACCACTTAGACCAGTCTGAGCTTAACCCCTGACTCACACCTGAGCAGATGGACCATGGAGTGACCAACAACTACCTTTGCCTCACTATAATACTAAAATCTCTGCCCAAGGAGGAGCATAAGCCTCATTTACATAACATGAAATGTATGTACAGGCGTGTTTCCTTAAGAATCATACACAACCTTATGACCACCTCTACATACAATGACAGGATCCCCTTTTAAAATACTCATCCTCACCTTAAATAAAAGGAACCCATCCACCCTTGCTCAGGGAGTCACAGCTTTACAAGTTATTCCTGGTGATTCTTATTTGCTGAAAATAACTTTTACTTTGTGTGACAACTCTATCTGGTCTAGTTTCTATTTGCAACTCACCAAGAAGGGAATTCATGTAAGTTTGGTTACACTTGTTTGTTTGTATTATAATATTAATACTAGGATTTTTTTCTTCCAAAGCTTTGAATTTTATTAACTCTTTAAGGGAGGATTTATGTACCCCATTTGAACACCAGTCACATCACTTCCTATGTTCTAATTCTCTGTTGCTGTCACTTTACACTTTTATATTACTTGTCTGGAAGTCTTTTCCACTATTGAATAAAGTTAATCCATTTAATTCAGTTATTCTAAGAATCAAATCTAAAAATAATACCATCTGCCGGAAAAGATCTACGTATAAAAATGTTTATTAAAGCACTACTTATGTTAATAAAATTTTTTCAAAATCTAAATTTCCAAAAGGTATGTTTGAAAACTTTATTATATTGAAAATGATTAAAGGAATATAAAGAAACAAGATAAAAATCAATATAATCACAACTAGTTTTCCAAAATACTCCTCAAAGAAAACCATTTGAGAAAAAGTTTGGAATAAAAATTGCCAAAAAGAGTGGTTTATTTATGTGTGGTGGTTCTATAAGTTATTTTTCCCATTTCTTTCCATTATATATACATAATATAAATAATATAAATTTATAAATGTATATAAATAAATAATGGAAAAGATGACTCAAATACATGTTAATGGATAACACTTATCTGTTTTACCTAGGGATTTTAATTATTTAATTACATTGCCTTATATTTCAGATGGTGAAACTGAATTTTGTTAACATAATGTGTGCTTGGTCTTGAAGGATAAATGGTAATTTTTCAGGCACATAATGAGGAAAGACTTTGCCAAAACTGGGTATTGCACATGGAGAAACACATTAAACTTAAGTATAAAAGGTGTATTCTCACATATTGATAGAACATGTAAAATATGTGGAAGCAGTGATTTCCTAACATGGCAAAGCTATTTCCATCTTGCTACCTCTACCTGGAACTGGAATTAGACTAACTAGATGTGTGTCCTGGCTCCACTGTATATCCACTGAATGAATATGTAAATGCTTTAGAATCTCTAAAAATATTTTCAGCCTCATTTGTAAACTGTGGATAATAATGGGAGATCTGTGTCACAAGAATCCAATAAATACAATAATGTAACAATATTACAAATTTCTCTAGCATATCACATTTTTGAAAATGCAGTCATATACATAATATTTTGACAGGAATATATTAGAGTGAATTAATAGAAATTACATATAGTTATCTAAAACATAAATAATGTTTATGTTTACATTTACAATGGATTATACACAATAGGCAATATATCTAATTTAAAATATTATAATATTAATAAATAATTATAAACTTTCTATATAAGGGAATATATGTATACATTTACACATAAATGTGTGATATATAATTATAAATATTTCACTTATAGATTATTATTAAATATTTGTAAACATGAATAAATTTTCTGTGTATAAATTATTTATGCAGGTGATTTAGTTGAAATTATACAAATAATTCTTCTTCACAAAAATACTATGAGTTAAGGATTACTACTTCCATTGTAATGAAACTCAGTAAGGAAACTGAGTCTAAAGGAAAGTTAAATAATATGCCCATGGTCATTCTTCTAATAACTGGGATAGTTGAGTCTTATACTTTCATTATCACTAAACCATTAGCTCATATGTAAAAAATACATTGGTACTATATGAGAATAAGCTTTGAAAATTATTATGGCAATATAGATTTCACATTAGTTATAACAGCAATGATATACTGTTTTTCTAATTTTTAATTATACCTGCTTGAAGATTGTCTGCTTTATTATGAGTATTTCCTTTTCATACTATATACTGACTTGGTTTGAAGCCCTTTGCTCTCTGCCCACACTTCCTATATCTGATTTTTTTTATTATGTTATGTTAATCACCATACATTACATCATTAGTTTTTGATTTAGTGTTCCATGATTCATTGTTTGCGTATATCACCCAGTGCTCCATGCAGAACATGCCCTCTTTAATACCCATCAGCAGGCTAACGCATCCCCACCCCCCTCCCCTCTAGAACCCTCAGTTTGTTTCTCAGAGTCCATAATCTCTCATGGTTCATCTCCCCCACTAATTTCCCCCCTTGCTCTCACACCAATGCTCCAGCCAATAATCTGAGACAAAATATGTGAAACTGATCATTTTCACGAATATATGTAATGACAGTTTCCTTTTAGATTTAGACACTTCTCTCAGACTGTAATAAACTCCTGTGTCTCCTGTTCAAAGAAAATAAGAAAGTTTGTAGTTTATTGACATCACAATTTGGGGAAGTTGACCATTATAATATCACTAGGTTCCTTCTAACTGCTTTATTGCCTATCTGGAATGAGAGAAATTCCGAACTCCTTGAAGATAAATTCAAGGTCTTTTACTTTCTGTCTTAGTTCTGGCTGCTGTAACAAAATACCATAAACTGGATGGTTTATAAACAACAGCAGTTTATTTCTCACTGTTCTGGAAGCTTGAAGTCCAAGATCAGAATGCCAGCACGGTGGGCTCTGGTGAGAGCCCTCTTCTTAGCTGCAGATGGCCAACATTGTTGTATTTTCACATGGTGGAGAGCAGAGCAAGCAAACTCTCTCATGACTCATGTAAGGGTACTAACCTCATTCATGATAGCCCCACCCCTCTAATGTCATCTAACCCTAATTACCTCCAGAAGACCCCTACTAATACCATCACATTGAAGGATAGGGTTTCAACATAGGCATTTCAACATTTAGTGCATAACACTTTCTATCTCTGTGACCAGAGGGAAAAAAAAAATGCCACTTTTAACGTGCTCAATACTTTTTTTTTTTTTTTTGCTAAGTTGTACTCCTAGCCACGATTTCTCCTTTATGAGGAAATAAATGTTCAATATGGACTCTATCCAAACTCCTGCCTTTGCTTAAAAATTCCCCCATCTTCATTGTCTCTTAAACACAAAATAATGGTTTGTAGTTAGTAAATATGCAATTCCTTTAGCAAATTTCAAATTTTTTTCAAAATGCAAAATTCTATACCTTTAATTTAGAGAAACAAACAAAGCAATCAACAGTCTTGAGCTTCCATCATAAATGGATTTGCTAGTAAGCTGCTTACCTGTTTTTATAGTTGGAAACTATACACAACAACATGAGAATGTTTTTACTCAGATACCATGTCATTAATTAGGAAGGAATTAGCAATCTAAATAAAAGCTTTGACACTCTCTCTCTTTCTCTCTCTAAAATAAATAAATAAATCTTAAAAAAAGTGAGGGTGCCTGGGTGGAGCAGTCAGTTAATCGTCCCACTCCTGATTTTGGCTCAGGTCATGATCTCAGGGTCATGAGTCTGAGCCCTGCTTCAGGCTCTGCGCTCAGTGTGGTCTGCTGGAGATTCTCACTCCTTCTCCCTCTTACCTTCCCCCCACTCTCTCTCTCAAATAAAAAAAAATAATTCTTTAAAAGCTTTGAAATGGTTTGCTTACAGAAACCAAGACCAGTGCTGGAACTTAGTATTTTGGACATTACCAATATTTTACACTTAAAGGATTTTTCCCCCCTAAGGGATTTGGTTTTGAAGGACTATTAACTAAGGACACATTGTATTTGAAGTGATAAAGACAAATCAGACTTCTCCTCTTGCTTCTTTATAAAAATATTAAACTCTATTATTTTCATAGGAGACTTATTTAAATGGTGGTTTTGGTACTTTTTATTATATATGAACTTTTTTATTTTTGCTTTGATGTAGCTAAGATATTATAGATCTCACTTAGAACATGATGAAAGGAAGGTTAGGGTTACAAAATTGAAATCTTACAAGGCCACAGTCTTAGATCAAAGACTTCAGCTGAAAATAATGGGCTGGTTCTGATCATTCATTCTTATAAAGGAATATACTTTTTATCCAACCCCAGGCTACATTATAATTCTTCTTTGCAATATCATGTGAGTAAGCAGGTAATAGCACTGGAAGATATTTAATAACCCTATTGTCCCCTAATCTTAATATTTGCAGTAAGAGTAAGAATTTATAAGAATACTAAAATGTGGCATGTGTAGTTTCATGATGGGGAGTAGCACGCTTAATACTCTTCAAAAAATGTTAATGTTTGAGATAAGTAATGATTTCAATATGAGCAATGTGTTAATTATATTTATACACATATGTCTAAGTATATACTTGCAAATAAATTATACACACAGACACACAAAGCATAAGAAATTCATAATAACACCATATTTAACTGATAATTACTTATCCATTATAAACACTATTAAGAACACAGAAACAAACAAAAAATAGCACCTGAGCATTCCAGATAAATTGTGCAAAACTCTTTTGTTAATGATAACAAATAGTCATAGCAAAGTTCTCCATTCCCAAGTTTGGTGCTAAGTATAGAATAAATGACTTACTCTCTTTAACAGATTCTAAAGACATCCCTATAATAAAGCCTAAGATAAAACTGATCATAGCACTGACTTCAAGAAATCCTTAAATGGTTTCATAAAATTTGCTTTAAAACAAGGATATGGGGATGCCTGGGTGACTCAGTAGGTTAAGCATCTGTCTTCCACTCAGGTCGTGATCCTGGGGTCCTGGGATCAAGTCCCCATTGGCTCCTTACTCAGCAGGGAGCCTGTTTCAACCTCTGCCTGCATCTCCCTCTGCTTGTGCTCTCTCTCTCTCTCTGACAAATAAATAAATAAAAATCCTTTAAAAAATAAATAAATAGAACTATGATATGTACATATTTAAGAATAATGCTTTTGCTCAAATACTTTAACTTTTTTTAAAATATTTTTTTGTAAGATTTTAGTTATTTATTTGAGACAGAGAGAATGAGAGACAGAGAGCATGAGAGGGAGGAGGGTCAGAGGGAGAAGCAGACTCCCTGCCGAGCAGGGAGCCCGATGCAGGACTCGATCCTGGGACTCCAGGATCATGACCTGAGCCAAAGGCAGCTGCTCAACCAGCTGAGCCACCCAGGCGCCCTTTTAACTTTTTTTTTAAGTACAGCTTGTGTATATATTCTAGTTATCTGAAAGTTTGTTTAGCCCCTCTGAGTAAGGATATTTATTCAAAACTCTCTGACAAATGTTTCTTATCTTTAGAATAGGGATCATAACACCTACATGACAGCATTGTTATAAAAACTAAATGATCAAGAGACTGAGAAGACAAGCCACAGACAGGGAGAAAATATTTGCAAAAGACATATCTGATAACAGCTGTTATCCAAAATATACAAAGTCTTAAAACTCAACAATAAGAAAATTAACAACCCTATTAAAAATAGAGAAAAGATCTGAATACACACTTTATCAAAGAAGGTTACAGGTAGAAAATAGGTATATGAAAAGATGTTCAACATCATGTATCATTAGGGATTTGCAAATTAAAACAATTAGCTACCTCTACAAACCTATTAGATTGGTGAAAATGAAAAACAATAACAGTAACAATGCTGATGAGGATGTGGGGTAATAGGAATCTCTATTCACTGCTGGTGCAAATTCACAAGGGTACTGTCACTTTGAAAGATAATGTGGCCATTGTTTACACAAATAAACATATTCTTACCACAAGATCCAGCATCTGCACTCCTTAGTATTTATTCAAATGAGTTGAAAACTGTATCCATATATAAACCTGCACAGAACATTTTTTTTTTTAAAGATTTTATTTATTTGACAGAGACTGACACAGCGAGAGAGGGAACACAAGCAGGGGGCACGGGAGAGGGAGAAGCAGGCTTCCTGCTGAGGAGAGAGCCCGATGTGGGGCTCGATCCCAGAACCCCGGGATCATGACCTGAGCTGAAGGCAGGCGCTTAACGACTGAGCCACCCAGGTGCCCTGGCACAGAACTTTTTAAAGGAGCTTTGTTAATAATTCCTGAAATTTGGAAGCAACTGAAAAATCCTTCTTTAGGTGAATGGATGAATAAACTGAACATACAGATAATGGAATATTATTCATCACTAAAAATAAGTAAACTATCAAGCTATGAAAAGACCTGGAGGAATCTTAAATACAAATTACCAAGTGAACAAAGCCAAATGCTTATTATATTATTCCAACGACATGTCATTCATGGATGTGTAATGTCTATGGGAACTGTATTTTCCCCTCAATGTTCTGGTGAACTGAAATATTCTCTAAAAAAATAAAGTCTGTTATATAAAAAATGAGAACAGTATGCCAAAAATTTAGCACTATGTTTGGTGTGTAGTGTGCACTCAGTAAATGACAACTGTGTTGGTTAATAATGCTGAATCCCAGAAACCTAGCAGAGAGCCTGAGACATAATAGATACTTGGAAAATAATTTGACTGACCAAATGAAACATCTAACCTTCCAGCTACTTCATGACAACAGAAAAAATAATAATAAAATGAGAAAGATTATCAACAACACAATAAAAAATTGAGACAAATTACCTAATGATTTCAAAGTTTTGCACTTCAGAATATCACCAACCAAAGTTAGTTTGCTGAGAACTTAATCCTTGGCTTTTTATTGGCTATTTTGTCTTTCTTTTAACATACTACACAGAAGATATTTAGAGCATATATTGACATAAGACCATAAGGCTTGGGTGGGTGGAGCAAGATGGCAGAGGAGTAGGTGACCTAGATTTCCTCTGGTCCCAGGAATTCAGCTGAATAGGGATCAAACCATTCTAAACACCTACGAACTCAACATGAGATTGCAGAAAAGTAGAGCAACAACACTCTGAACAGAAAAACGACCACTTTCTGGACGCAGGGACTGAACAAGCAACAGATCCGGGGAGACTTCCCTTCCTCCCCTGGGAGGAGCAGTGTGGGAATGCACCACAGGGATCTGCTGGGTTTGGAGACACCACACGGTGTCAGGTGCCAGAGATAGAAATGCTCAGTCACAGGCTGGGTGAGCACGGAGTGTGGCCGGAGACCGGGGAGATGGGAGTGATTGATTGCTTTTCTCTGGGGGCTCACTGAGGAGTGGGGCCCGAGTTCTCTGCTCCTCTGGGGCAGAGATTGGGAGGCCGCCATTTTCACTCTCGTCTTCCAAAGCTGTATGGAAAGTTTGCGTGGAAAAAAGTTCCCGAGAGTAAACGCAAGCAGATTACTTAGCCCGACCCGGCAAGGGCGGAGCAATTCCGCCTCCGACAAAGACATTTGGGAACCACAGCAACAGGCCCCTCCCCCAGAAGATTAACAAGAGCAGCCAGCCAAGACCAAGTTTACCAGTCAGTGAGAACTGCAGAACTCCAGTGCTAGGGGAATACCGCACATAGAATTCATAGCTTTTTTCCCATGATTCTTTTTTTTTATTATTATGTTATGTTAATCACCACACATTACATCATTAGTTTTTGATGTAGTGTTCCATGATTCATTATTTGCATATAACATCCAGTGCTCAATGAAAAAGGTGCCTTCTTTAATACCCATCACCAGGCTAACCCATCCCCCCACTCCCTCCGCTCCAGAACCCTCAGTCTTTTTTTCAGAGTACATCGTCTCTCATGGTTCATCTCCCCCTCTGATTTCCCCCCCTTCATTCTTCCCCTCCCTCTGTCTTCTTCTTCTTCCTTTTTTTTTTTTCATATAATGTATTATTTGTTTCAGAGGTACAGATCTGTGATTCAGCAGTCTTGCACAATTCACAGCACTCACCATAGCACATACCCTCCCCAATGTCTATCACCCAGCCACCCCATCCCTCCCACCTCCCACCACTCCAGCAAACTTAAGTTTGTTTCCTGAGATTAAGAATTCCTCATATCAGTGAGGTCATATGATACATGTCTTTCTCTGATTGACTTATTTCGCTCAGCATAACACTCTCCAGTTCCATCCATGTCGTTGAAAATGGCAAGATCTCATTCCTTTGGATGGCTGCATAATATTCCATTGTGTATATATACCACATCTTCTTTATCCATTCAACTGTCGATGGACATCTTGGCTCTTTCCACAGTTTGGCTATTGTTTTTCCCATGATTCTTTTGTCTTTCAAAGTTAATTTTTTTTTTAATTTCTTTTCTTTTTTTTTTTTTTTTTAATTTCTCTTTTTCCCTTTTTCAACCAAAACAACGTATCAACCCCTTTTTTAGTTAGAGTCATATTCTATCCCTTCATAGTAGTTAACATTATTTTCGGTAAATATACACAAATATGCTGTTCTCTCTTTAAAATTTTAGGATACAGTTTCTTCTAACAGATCAAAATATACCCTAAATCTCTAGTGTATGGCTTTGTTCGAGTCTCCTGTTTGATCACATTCTCTCTCTCTTTTTTTTTTAAATCTCTTCTTTCTTTTTTCAACCAACTTCTTATCTTATCAATTCCTTTCATAAAATCTTTTGTACTTTTCATGTTTACAGTCATACTCCATACCTTCATCGTACTAACCCTTATTTTTGTACACATTTAAGTTTTTCTTTCTTTAAAATTTTGGGAGGCACTTCTAACACCCCAAAATATGCCCAAAATCTAGTGTGTGGCACTGATCTATGCACCAGCCTGATCATATTTGATCATATTCTGTTTTTTTGGTTTTGTTTTGTTTTTGTTTGTTTTTATCTTTCTCTTTTTGTTTTTCTTTTTTTTCTTTTTTCTTTCTTTCCCTTTCTTTTCCCCTGGTTTCAGGTCTTTCCTAGTTTGTTTAGTGCATATTTTCTGGGGATGTTGTTACCCTGTTAGCATTTTGTTCTCTCATTCATCTATTCTCCTCAGGACAAAATGACGAGATGGAAAAAATCATCTCAAAAAAAAAGAATAAGAGGCAGTACCAACTACCAGGGACCTAATCAATATGGACACTACTAGGATGTCGGAACTAGAGTTCAGAATGATGATTTTAAAGATACTAGCTGGGCTTGAAAAAAGCATGGAAGATATTAAAGAAAACCTTTCTGAAGAAAGAAAAGAACTAAAATCTAACCAAGTCAAAATCAAAAAGGCTATTAATGACTTGTAATAAAAAACGGAGGTTCTAACAGCTAGGATAAATGAGGCAGAAGAGAGAATTAGTGATACAGAAGACAAAATGATGGAAAATAAAGAAGCTGGGACAGAGATAAACAACTACTGGATCACGAGGGCAGAATTTGAGAGGTAAGTGATACCATAAGACAAAACAACATTAGAATAATTGGGATCCCAGAAGAAGGAAGAAAGAGAGAGGGGGCAGAAGGTATATTGGAGCAAATTATAGCAGAGAACTTCCCTAATTTAGGGAAGGAAAAAGGCGTGAAAATCCAGGAAGCACAGAGAACGCCTCTCAAAATCAATAAAAATAGGTCAACACCCTTACATCTAATAGTAAAACTTCCAAGTCTCAGAGACAAAGAGAAAATCCTGAAAGCAGCTCGGGAGAAGAGATCCATAACCTACAATGGTAGAAACATTAGATTGGCAACAGACCTATCCACAGAGACCTAGCAGGCCAGAAAGGACTGGCAGGATATATTCAGAGCACTAAATGAGAAAAATATGCAACCAAGAATACTAAATCCACTTAGGCTGTCATTGAAAATAGAAAGAGGGATAAAAAGCTTCCAGGACAAACAAAAACTAAAGGACTTGCAAACACGAAACCAGCCCTACAAGAAATATTGAAAGGGGTACTCTAAGCAAAGAGAGTGCCTAAAAGCAACATAGACCAGAAAGGAACACAGACAATATACGGTAACAGTCACCTTACAGGCAATACAATGGCACTAAATTCCTATCTTTCAAAGTTACCCTGAATGTAAATGGGCTCAATGCCCCAATCAAAAGACACAGGCTATCAGACTGGATTAAAAAACAAGACCCATTGATATGCTGTTTGCAAGAGACTCATTTTAGACCCAAAAACACCCCCAGATTGAAAGTGAAGGGGTGGAAAACCATTTACCATGCTAATGGACACCAAAAGAAAGCTGGGGTGGCAATCCTTATATCAGACAAATTAGATTTTAAACCAAAGACTGTAATAAGAGATGAGGAAGGACACTATATCATACTTAAAGGATCTATCCAACAAGAAGATCTAACAATTGTAAATATCTATGCCCCTAACATGGGAGCAGCCAATTATATAAGGCAATTAATAACAAAAGCAAAGAAACACATCGGCAACAATACAATAATAGGGGGGGACATTAACACCCCCCCTACTGAAATGGACAGATCATCTAAGCAAAAGACCAACAAAGAAATAAAGACTTTAAATGACACACTGCATCAAATGGACTGCACAGATATATTTAGAATATTCCATCCCAAAGTAAGAGAATACACATTCTTCTCTAGTGCCCATGGAATACTCTCCAGAATAGATCACATCCTAGTCACAAATCAGGTCTTAACCAGTCCTAAGGATTGGGATCATTCTCTGCATATTTTCAGACCACAGTGCTTTAAACTAGAACTCAATCACAAGAGGAAAGTCGGAAAGAACTCAAATACATGGAGGCTAAAGAGCATAGTATTAAAGAATGAATGGGGCAACTAGGAAATTAAAGAAGAATTAAAGAAAAATTCATGGAAACCAATGAAAATGAAAACACAACTGTTGAAAATCTTTGGGATACAGCAAAGGCAGTCCTAAGAGGAATGTACATAGCAATACAAGCCTTTCTCAAGAAACAAGAAAGGTCCCAAATAAACAACCTGACCCTACACCTAAAGGAGCTGGAGAAAGAACAGCAAATCAAGCCTAAACCAAGCAGGAGAGGAGAAATAAAAAAGCTCAGACCAGAAATAAATGAAATAGAAACCAAAAGAACAGTAAAACAGATCAACAAAACTAGGAGCTGGTTCTTTGAAAGAATTAACAAGATTGATAAACCCCTGGCCAGACTTCTCAAAAAGAAAAGAGAAATGACCCAAATCAATAAAATCATGAATGAAAGAGGAGAGATCACAACCAACACCAAAGAAGTACAAACAATTATAAGAACATATTAGAAGCAACTCTATGCCAGCAAATTAGATAATGTGGAAGAAATGGATGCATTCCTAGAGATGTATCAACTACGAAAACTGAACCAGGAAGAAATAGAAAACCTGAACAGACCTATAACCACTAAGGAAATTGAAGCAGTCATCAAAAATCTCCCAAAAACAAAAGCCCAGGGTCAGAAGGCTTCCCAGGAGAATTCTACCAAACATTTCAAGAAGAATTAATACCTATTCTTCTGAAACTGTTCCAAAAAATAGAAATGGAAGGAAAAGTTCCAAAATAGTTTTATGAGGCCACCATTACCTTGATCCCCAAACCAGAAAAAGACCCCATTAAAAAGAATTACAATCCAATATCCTTGATGAACATGGATGCAAAAATTGTCACCAAAATACCAGCCAATAGGATCCAACAGTACATTAAAAGGATTATTCACCACGACCAAGTGGGATTTATCCCTGGGCTGCAAGGTTGGTTCAACATCTGCAAATCAATCACTGTGATACAATAAATTAATAGAAGAAAGAAAAGAAAAATATGATACTCTCAATAGATGCAGAGAAAGCATTTGACAAAATACTGCATCCTTTCTTGATCAAAACTCTTCAGAGTATAGCCATAGAGCGTACATACCTCAGTATCATAAAAGCCATCTATGAAAAACCCACAGAGAATATCATTCTCAATGGGGAAAAACTGAGAGCTTTCCCCCTAAGTGGCAGGGATGGCCACTATCACCACTGCTATTCAACATAGTATTAGAATTCCTAGCCACAGCAATCACACAACAAAAAGAAATAAAAGGCCTCCAAACTGGCAAAGAAGAAGTCAAACTCTCCCTCTTTGCAGATGATATGATACTTTTTGTGGAAAACCCAAAAGACTCCACCCCAAAACTGCTAGAACTCATACAGGAATTCAGTCAAGTGGCAGGATATAAAATCAATGCACAGAAGTCAGTGGCATTCCTATACACCAACAAGACAGAAGAAAGAGAAATTAAGGAGTCAATCCCATTTACAATTGCACCCAATACCATAAGATACCTAGGAATAAATCTATCCAAAGAGGCAAAGAAACTGTACTCAGAAAACTATAGAATACTCATGAAAGAAATGAGGAAGACACAAAGAAATGGAAAAACGTTTCATGCTCATGGATTGGCAGAACAAATATTGTGAAGATGTCAATGCTACCTAGAGCAATCTACACATTCAATGCAATCCCTATCAAAATACCATCCACTTTTTTCAAAGAAATGGAACAAATAATCCTAAAATTTGTATGGAACCAGAAAAGACCCTGAATAGCCAGAGGAATGTTGAAAAAGAAAAGCAAAGCGGGCGGTATCCCAATTCCGGACTTCAAGCTCCATTACAAAGCTGTCATCATCAAGACAGTATGGCACTGGCACAAAAACAGACACATAGACCAATGAAACAGAATAGAGAGCGCAGAAATGGACCTTCAACTCTATGGTCAACTAATGTTCAACAAAGCAGGAAAGAATGTCCAATGGAAAAAAGACAGTCTCTTCAACAAATGGAGCTGGGAAATTTGGACAGCCACATGCAGAAGAATGAAACTGGACCATTTCCTTACACCACACACAAAAATAGACTCAAAATGGTTGAAAGACCTAAATGTGAGACAGGAGTCCATCAAAATCCTGGAGAATAACATAGGCAGCAATCTCTTTGACCTCAGCCACAGCAACTTCTTCCTAGAAACATCACCAAAGGCAAGGGAAGCAAGGGCAAAAATGAACTATTGGAACTTCATCAAGATAAAAAGCTTTTGCACAGCAAAAGAAACAGTCACAAAACCAAAAGATAACCAAGAGAATGGGAGAAGATATTTGCAAATGACATATCAGATAAAGGGCAAGTATCCAAAATCTATAAAGAACTTTTTAAACTCAACACACAAAGAACAAATGATCCAATCAAGAAATAGGCAGAAGACATGAACAGACATTTTTCCAAAGAAGACATCCAGATGGCCAACAGACACATGAAAAAAGTGTTCAACATCACTCAGCATCAAGGAAATCCAAATCAAAACCTCAGTGAGATACCACCTCACACCAGTCGGAATAGCTAAAATTAACAAGTCAGGAAATGGCAGATGTTGGCAGTGATGCGGAGAAAGGGGAACCCTCCTACACTGCTGGTGGGAATGCAAGCTGGTGCAGCCACTCTGGAAAACAGTACGGAGTTCCTCAAAAAGTTGAAAATAGAGCTACCATACGTTCCAGCAATTGCACTACTTGGTATTTACCCCAAAGATACAAATTTAGGGATCTGAAGGGCTACGTGCACCCCGATGTTTATAGAGCAATGTCCAGCAAGCCAAACTGTGGAAAGAGCCAAGATGTTCATCAAAAGATGAATGGATAAAGAAGAAGTGGTGTGTGTATATATATATATATATACACACACATACACACACACACACCATGGAATATTATGCAGTCATCAAAAAGAATGAAATCTTGCCATTTGCAATGGCGTGAATGGAACTGGAGGGTATATGCTGAGCGAAATAAGTCAGTCAGAGAAAGATTTGTATCATATGACCTCACTGAAATGAGGAATTCTTAATCTCAGGAAACAAACTGAAGTTTGCTGGAGTGGTGGGGGGGTGGGAGGGATGGGGTGGATGGGTGATAGACATTGGGGAGGGTATGTGCTATGGTGAGTGCTGTGAACTGTGTAAGACTGTTGAATTACAGACCTGTACCTCTGAAACAAATAATACTTTATATGTTAAAAAAAAAAAAAAGGAAGAAGAAGACAGCAGGAGGGGAAGAATGAAGGGGGGGAAACTGGAGGGGGAGAGAAAGCATGAGAGACTATGGACTCTGAGAAACAAACTGAGGTTTCTAGAGGGGAGGGGGTTGGGGGGATGGCTTAGCCTGGTGATGGTTATTAAAGAGGGCAAGTTCTACATGGAACACTGGGTGGTATACGCAAACAATGAATCATGGAACACTACATCAAAAACTAATGATGTAATGTATGGTGATTAACATAATAATCAAAAATAAAGTGCATTGCTATTCCTAAAAAAAAAAAAAAAAAGACCATAAGGCTTTTCACACTGCTCAGACCAATGGACCATCATATTCCATTTGATAGTTGTTGATGCAGTATGCTTTAAAGTAAGGAAAATCCACAAACCCTCCATAAAGCACTTAATTGAGCAGTAAACTATAATATGGTGGGACATTTCTCCATGACTTAAAGAGAGGATGGATCCTGATTTCTGTTACATATTTAATCCAGGCAAGTGGAACCCATTTGACTCTCATGCGTAATTTCTTTTGAATCTTGCCAAATTATTTGCTTCCAGAAGACTTCCAACATTATTTTTGCAAGATCACAACAATTCTCTTACATCTTACAGGTGCTACTATCCTTTCATTTAACGACAGTTACTTCAGCATTATTTAAAGTGAACAACCTATCTGACCAAATTAGAATGCCTGAGGCAATGGAAGAAACTGGCCTCCACTGTTTATTTTTAAAAACATATTTCATTTTAAATTAACATAGATGGGTATTTGCCTTTCATTTGTTTGACCTGTTAAATGCTAACAACATGCTTGTAGTTCAAAAAATTCTATGTAATTCATAACTGGACAAAGGGAGATAGCAGATAGATTAGAGAAGTACCTGAGCCTAAGACCATAAAGGTTTGGGATGTATTTTAAGTGAGATTGGAATTCAGAGTGGAGAAGTGACATGGTCTGATTTAACAAGATCATCTAGTCTTTGTGGAGAATAGACTGGAAGGAGTCAAGATATAAGGAAAGGTGCAAGGAAGAAAACAGGTTATTATTATTTTTTTTGTATTATGTTATGTTAATCACCATACTTTACATCGTTAGTTTTTGATGTAGGGTTCCATGATTCATTGTTTGCGTATAAAACCCAGTGCTCCATGCAGAATGTGTCCTCTTTAATATCCATCACCAGGCTAACCCATGCCCCACCCCCCTCCCCTCTAGAACCCTCAGTTTGTTTCTCAGAGTCCATAGTCTCTCATGGTTCGTCTACCCCTCTGATTTCCCCCCCCTTCATTCTTCCCCTCCTGCTATCTTCTTCTTTTTTTTTTTTTAACATATAAAGTATTTGTTTCAGAGGTACAGATCTGTGATTCAATAGTCTTGCACAATTCACAGCGCTCACCATAGCACATACCCTCCCCAATGTCTATCACCCAGCCACCCCATCCCTCCCAACCCCACCACTCCAGCAACCCTCAGTTTGTTTCTTGAGATTAAGAATTCCTCATATCAGTGAGGTTATATGATACATGTCTGAAGAAAACAGGTTAAAACATTATTTCCGTGTCCACACTTGGGATGCCAGTGCCCTGGGTTGATGAGTAGTAGAAATGATGTGAATGGTGGGATCTAGAAAATAATTTGACAGTACTTCTCTAGCGTGAGACATGAGTTGTGCTTGAGATGTGGGATCTAGGCAAAAGAGAAGCCAAGGTGAAGATGTAACTCCAGTATATATTATGTTTTCCGAAACTGATAATTACACTAATATGATCATATATATAAACATTCTAAGGAATTGTAATTCCTTAGTTTATTTGGGAGATAATAAATAACACTTTATCAGGATCTTAAAAAAATTCACAGGTTCTTCAGCTTCAGATATTTGAGTATAAAATAAAGTGATTTCTAGTGTTTCACTTGCTCCTATTCCAACATTCACACGGATTATGCATAGAAAACTAATAATCTTAGCACAATTCAAATAACCACCAACTCCAAGCTTTTCCCTCCTTTCCATTATAATAGTCAGAGCCTGGATTAGAAAATTCTACTTTTATCAATGCCAGAATCCATTATCTTATGATCATTGTGTCATGTTGAAACAGTGACTTTCCATAACTAAGACTTAAAAAATAACTTCATGAACAGCTTCATAGAGAAATCATGTTTTATTCAGGCAATTATCTACTGTCCAGTTTTGCTGCTAAAACATCAACATATAACCTTCCCTAAAGAAATAGTTTCTTGTTTTAAAAAGAAAAATCCAAATGCTAATATATTAAGCAATTTTCCTGTTTGTGGGGGGTCCAAAATAAATATTAAATGTATACTATAGGGGCGCCTGGGTGGCTCAGTTGTTAAGTGTCTGCCTTAGGCTCAGGTCATGATCCCAGGGTCCTGGGATCGAGCCCCACATCAGGCTCCCTGCTCCGCGGGAAGCCTGCTTCTCCCTCCCCCACTCCCCCTGCTTGTGTTCCCTCTCTCGCTGTGTCTCTCTCTGTCAAATAAATAAATAAAATCTTTTAAAAAAATGTATATTATATATTTTCAGTGGGAGGCTGTCCAGATTTTCCTTTTTTGAGAGAGAGAGAGAGAGAGAACAAGCACATGAATGGGGTGGGGGTGGGGCAGAGGGTGAGGAGCGAGAGAATCCCAATTCAGATGTTTTATAATGAATCAAGATGAGCCAGTCCCTATCTCACTTCTACATAAACCATTTTCTAATTAAGACTCTGTGTTACATGAATAATAACTAAAACTAATTATATAAAACTATTGCCCGTAACCAAAAAGTAGTATTTTATTTATTTTTTTAAAGATTTTTATTTATTTATTTATTTATTTATTTGTCAGAGAGAGAGCAAGCGCAAGAGCATGAGCAATGGGGGAGGGGCAGAGGGAGAAGCCGGCTTCCCGCTGAGCAAGACCTATGCGGGACTCTATCCAAGGACCCTGGGATCATGACCTGAGCTGAAGGATGATGCTTAACCAACTGAGACACACAGGTAGCCCCCCCAAAGTAGTATTTTAAAAATCAGTGCTTCAAATGAATTAAACTAACTCTATGTTTTAAAACTGATACATTATATTCAATCTTATCTCAGTCTTTTTCAAATGTTTTTCAAATCATATTTTTTAATGCTTCAATGCAGAAATAATCTTATTTAATATAAGGGCTACCCTTTAACAATTCTACTAAGCCATTGTATCATTAGATATATGAAATACTTATGGCTTACTCTATCAACACAGATACATATATCAACACAGAATACATATATATTATTTGTTTACATTTGTCTTTTCAGCCCTGCAAGCTCCATGATAACAAGAAAAACATGTCTAACTTGTTTAGCACTATTCATCTAGGTTCTTGCCCATAGTACTAGCCATACACTGAAGTTTGAAGGAGAGGAGTGATATGATCTGATTTATATTTTAATCATCTAAGAAAAAATGAAAGGAAGAAAGGGAAGAAAAGAAGGAGGGAAAGACAGGAAGGAAGAATGGGGAAGGAAGGAAAGGTGAAAGACCCTCTGAGAATCAGGAGATCTGAATGATTGTGTCATCCCAGGTGTTAAACAGCTAATTTATTTTGAGGCATGCATACGCCAGTGTAATGGTGAATCTGACTATCTTAATTCTCAAGTTCTTATAGATTTTAAGAGTTTTTAATACTACCTAGCAATACACAAACACATGCACACAAAACACAGAAAAACACACATACAATATATACATAATATCTATATAATTCTTGATCTAATTTAAATATATCAATGCCTGACTTTACAAAAATAGTCAAATACTGCCATTGTACATAAGAAATTATAAAATAGTATTCTTCTAAGTGAGAGTAAAGAACTGTAGCATTCTTAATCCTTCATACAATGACAAAATATCTTCAAAGCCTGACGAAAGTAAGGTCTCAGTTCCAGTATTTACATATATTATTACTGCACCTCCTTACAGAGGATCACAACAAACCTATTAACTAATTATTATGAAAGTGACATTCAACTCTATGTGTACTAGAAAAAGAAAACTGTTCAAATATATACCTTAGGTAGTTAAATTGGAAAACTGCAGGTGCATTTCCCGAAGGAATATAATCATGATTTTATTTGCACCACATTACTGCTACAACAGCAATAGACTTCTCTTTAGGAGAAAACATTCTGTGCTATAAATAAGCAATAATGTATGGAGAAAACCATCAACAAGGATATGAGAGCTGAGTTTTGCTATGGTATTCCTTATTATTTTACACCATATGAAGGAATAGTGTTTTCTTCCTCTGTTAAAATATCTGCACAGTAGCAGCGTGAAAAGGCTGGAAAAATATTTTCAATCACCGCTTCAATCGATTCTTCATGTAAAGAAAATATGTTCCATACAAAGTAAGATTCTAAAAAGACAAAGCAAAATGTCCAAGATGACTAAACCACATATGTCTACTGAGGACTTGTTCTTTTTCAGAATTACATAAATTAATCCACAGATGGGACTGCTCCAAAGCATTAAAACCACTTGGATCTTGGTATCTTTCACATGATGCTCATTGTAGTCTACCTCGTTCCATAGTTTGCTGTATGTATATTTGTCTCTCACTTGACTGTAGAGTGCTTGAGAGCAAATACTTTTTGTTGTGTTCATTTCTACTGAAGTTATTATCATTGGGATCAATAAATCTCATCCACCTGAACCGAGGAAACAAATTTACTTTTTCCCTTTACTTGTGAGTTTGATCATTTTGTAAAATACTCACATTCCTATCTAATTTAGAGATATATAAACAGCAAAATTTGATATTAAAAAACAAAATCTAACACATGCGTTTATGAATGTTAAGTATTATAACTAGCAAAAGTATCACAATCAAAAGCTCAGAGTTGAAATTAAAAGTTGGAGTGGGTTGATAACGTTAATCCACTTCTTTCCTTCCATCTCTGCTATTTACAACAATATATGGAGGGAAATACTTACTTTGAAATAGGATTAGAAAATTATGCTGAATAATATATAAAAGTATAATGCAACTATTACAAATATTTATGAACAGACTTACTAGGTATATTAATAAACTTGATTTCATAGCAATACTTAGGACATATTGTTCAATGTAAGCATAAAAAAAAGTGACAACATCATCTCAATAAGGTATGTTTTAAAATAAAAATTCAGCCTAGACTTGTAGAAACAATTATCCATTTAACTTCTTTATTTGTCTTCTCATAGATAGCTCAAACATAAGCTAAACAGAATAATACTTCTACCCCTAAGAAATCCCTACACTGATCTTACTATATTAATAAGTGTCACAATTCAATCTGTTTGCTTCAAGTAAAAAACATGTGCATTATAACTGGACTATCTCTCTCTTCTTACTTTCATGTCCAAATTATCACTAAGACCTAACTTTGCTTTTTAATTTATTCACTGGTAGAGTAACATAATAATGAATGTTTCACAGTTCTGTATATAATATATATATTACTTACCATTCTCTTCTAATGGTTTTGATTAATAGTTGTTGTAAGAACAGATTAAATTAATACTTCAGATGTCAAAAGCAAAGTTTGATACACAAAATTTAATTTTGTTACTAGTGTAGTAGTTGGTTTGGGTAATTTTAAAGATAAAGTTTTATAAATTTTCTCACAGATTCTCATCCTTCACAGATACTATATCATGCATTTCAGTGAAAGAGCTTTTATTTACATTACTTCCAATTACATTAACTAGTAATTGATAAGTAGCTATATCCGTGTATATGAATAAAAACACTCACATGGGTAATAAAAGGCAAACAATGCATCTAAGGAAAAAACAAGTTGTGAATTGTTTGTAGAGTCCCCTACACAGCCTGTGTTTAAAATTAAAATTTAAAAAAAAATTGAAAAAGGTGAGTCCTAACAGCATATGCAGAAATTATTGTTGGTAATGATAACCATCTATGAACTTAATAATTGCTATTAAAGCAAAATTATTGATATTAACATATAAGAATCCTTTTCTAAAGAATAGTGGGGAGTGGGGAGAATCTACTTCTAATATTTCTTTAATTTTTAAGGATCATTTCTCTTCTCATATATTAACCACATTTATGAACTAAGCTAGAATTTAATGCTCCTAGGAAACCAGATTTGACATATCTGCTCGGACATGCAATTAGATCAGCTCTTTTCCCATTTTAATCCTAATACAAGGGCTTCTAATTTAAGCATGCACACCAAACTGAACCTATAAGGTCTGTCAATTTCATCCACAAAGCTCTTTTGTTAGACAGTTCCATCAAAAGTTAGACAATTCATTTTACTAGGAAAAGAACTGATCAGTAGAAAAATAAATTGTATCCTTAATGCATGGACAGATCACTGGATTACTGCTAATATATTACTAGTCAAGCAGAATCTCCTTTTGAAGGAGCCTTGCAGTCCATGTCATAAACTGATTAAAAAATCAGTGAACAAGTACTTCCTACCTTTGTTGTATATTAATGAGAAACCTTCTATCTCAGAAAGCTTTTCTAAACTACTAACCTTTGGCTCCCTGAAACTAGAGCATATTAGAGCTGTGTAAGCACACACACAAAAGTTTTCCCAATTTAAGCATAGAAAATTTTATTTTAAAATTGAATTTATTTCAATTACTTAAAACTTGTTATATACTTGAATTCTTATACATAAGCAAGTAATCAAACAGTGTCACTCTCTTCTTTTTGTGTGCATATTTGTTTATATTAAGCAGATTATACAAAAAAATGGGCATGTAGGAAAGAAAGAAAGAGTGAGGCTAGGAGGGAGGAAATGGAGGGAGAGAGACAGAAAAAAAAAATTATTCGGAGTGGCAACTCTAGAAAATATTGTTCTAACTCAAAAAGATGAATAGCCAAATTTCCAGGATAAAAACCCTAGAATGGGTTATTTAAAGTCCATAAATAATTGATGGACATACCCAAATAAGATATAAATATACAATATTCATTAATATTTCTGTTCAGTCTGTTGTTTCAGCTGTATATACTGGTAAAATAGTTGCTAAACAAGATCATATCAGAGTAGAACATTTTTAGTGAATAGACAAAGTAGATTTTTTTCATTTAATATCAAAAAATATATATAACTTGTCACTGTGAGAGGTGCCTGGGTGGCTCAGTCAATTGAACATCTGACTCTTGGTTTTAGCTCAAGTCATGATCTCACAGTTGTGAGATCGAGCCCCATGACCAATGGACTCCACACTCAGTGAGGAGTCTGCCTGATGATATTCTCTCTTCCTCTCCCTCTATCTCTCTCTCAAATAAATAAATAAGTCTTTAGAAAAAATAAATTGTCACTGTGATAGAACATGGAAGAAGGAAGGGCTCCTGGCTGGCTCAGCTGGTGGGGTTATGTGACGATCTCAGGGTTGTAGTTTCAAGCACCAAGTTGGGTATAGAGATTACTTAAAAATAAAATGCAAAAAAAAAAAAAAAGGGAAGAAGGAAAACTAACATTGATTAGATTCTTACCATGTTCTGGTATTCTGTTTTCCTGACAGTTCAGAGATTCTAAATATCCAGCTAGAGATACTGAGATTCCATGAAGTAAGATATCTTACACAGAGCCCCTCAGATACTGGATGGGACAAGGATTCAAACCTAGGTCTTAGGGTTGTCAAGGCCCATTCTCTTTCAGCCACATCCCCACATCCCACAAGTAACACACCCAAAATAGTACTCTTTGAATTTATTGCTATCCTTCTTTTCTTAGGTTAAAGGTATTAATATAAAAGTCTTCAAATGACTGATTTTTTTAAAGCAAATACTTCTTTTACAGCACTGAGATAAACCAAGAACTTTGCCTGCCAAAATTCTAGGGAGCATATTACAGAGAATTTGATTGGTAATTTGATTGAAGTGATATACCATATTTCAAATGTTTATTTTTTGCTTGTTTTAATAGCCAAAGGATGGATATTAACTCCAACAGGGAAGGTATAAAGTATGAAGAGATCAAAATCATTCATCTTCTCAAGTTTTAAAGATTTTTATTTAATTAATTAATTTCTTTATTTGAGAGAGAGAGAGAGAGAACAAGAGCTGGGAGGAGAAGCAGAGGGAGAAGCAGACTTCCTGCTGAGCAGGCGGCCCGATGCGGAGTTTGATCCTGGGACTCCAGGATCATGACCTGAGCCGAAAGCAGACACTTAACCAACTGAGCCACCCAGGTGCCCCACCTTCTCAAGTTTTAAAGAAGCAAGTGCTGTGTGTACAAAAAATAAAATGTGGTTGTCAATTACTTGATATAATTTTTGGGGAGTGAAGTTCTTCAGTAGAGATCCACAAGTCAAATGTGTATACCCATTGGCACAAAAATTCTACATCTAAGCATTTATAACAAAGAAATAATTATGTATGAGGATGATGACTGAAGCTCTATTCATAATATCAAAAAGAGAGGAAGTAATAAAGTGTTCATTGATATGGATTGGCTAATTAAAATATTGTATCTGTAAATGTATGTATCAATAAAATGGTATATTGTGCACTCAAAAGGATGATATTAATACATTTTGATTGACGCATGAATATGTCTATGACACAATGTAGAGTGATAAAAACTGTATCAAAAACAATACATACACAATGATTCTATTTCTGTAATTTGTGTCTTTCTTTTTTTCATTCTTTCACTGAGGGACTGTTCAACTTCTAGGACATTGTCTCTCTTTGTTGGAAGTTTGTGCAGCTTTGCTTTTTCTTTTTAAAAGTTACAATTTTAGGGCACCTGGGGGGATCAGTTGGTTAAGTGTCTGCCTTCGGCTCAGGTCATGATCCCAGGACTCTGGAATCGAGCCCCGCGTTGGGCTCCCTGCTCAGCGGAGAGCCTGCGTCTCCCTCTGCCCCTGCTTGTGCTCTCTCTCTCTCGCTGTCAAATAAATAAATAAAATCTTTATTAGAAAGTTATAATTTTAAAGTTACACAGAGCTCAATCTTATAAAAATAATAACAACAGTTAAAAACATTAACAAAATATTACTCCCACTACTACAAATGCGATGTGCATCTTAAGTCACTGACTTTGTATTTAACCAGTTTGCAAATTTTGTTAAGTTGGCCTCCACGAGTCTTATTCTTTGGTTTCTACTATTCTGGTTAAGGTCTTTATTTTATTTCAACTATACCACTGCAATAGTTCCTTATCCATGTATCTAGTTTCTTTCCTCTTCAATAAATTCCATACATCATCATTCTAAAAGCAAAAGTCGGTTGAGTTCATCTATAATATTAATCTATCAGGATGATCTAAGAATGTTAAGACCAATATCAGATTCTCCTTCCACCCCTTTTTTTCCTTAATTCTTTCCCTGCCTTTCCATTGATACATTGTTGCATACAAATCATCAGCAAAAAAATTTTAAAAAGGGTCATTTCAACAGCTGATAAATATTTTTATTAGTATTATTTAAAAATAAACAATACCCATTACTTCTTTTGAAACACATTCTATGTTTACCCACAAGGGCAAACATAATGGAATACAAATTTGTTAGCCTGGCCTTTAAGATTACTTTATAATCTGATTCCTTTATAGCTTGATTTCTTCACTCCCTTTTCTCCATGCAATTCAATGACAACTAATTACTCAAGGTGGTAAACCCCAACTCACTTTTTCTAACTTCCATAATTTTTTTCTTATGCCAATTTTCTTTCTTGCACCAGAGCCTTCTTGATCCATTTCCATCTCTACCAAAGCTCCAAATATTTCTATACCCTGTTCAAATTCTACTATTTCCCTATATGTTCTGAGATTATCACAATCATTATTAACCTCTCTCATCCTCACCTTCCAATTAGGCATTTTACTTTCTTATCGTGTTTAACAGTATCTCAGTAAAGTATTGAATGGGTCTGTGGGTACTGTGACCAGAACCAGTAAAACTGTTTTCTCCTTCACCTACTGGTTTCTGTGAATTCCATGAGATAAGTGTATATTAATGTGTTTTGTAAATTATACAGTGGTAAAATATGTAAGGAATTGTTATTTTAATTATATATAGTGATAGTATTGTCTACTCTTTTAAACTAGTTCTGTCCTTAAAAGTGCATTCTTTCAATAGTCCAGAGATTTTTAGAAGGGATCCCAGTGCTGGCAATGAAGACCAAATCACCTGGAAGCAACAGCGGACAATCAGCCAGTTTGGAGTAGCTGACAAAGGCTGGCAGATGCCCAGAGAGCTGGTTATCAAATATTAGCATGCCTCTGAATCATTTGTGGTGCTTACAAAATGTAGATTTCCAGCGTGTCAACCAGAAATATTTATCCAGGCGTCTGTGGGGCAGAGAGGACGTGGAAGTCTTCATTTTGTCAAGCATCCCATCTGACTTTGCTGCAAGTAGTCTGGGGGCCCACGTTACAAAACATCCCCTTAGAAATGGAACATTTGCAAATATTTCGAAACAAGAATTTATGACCTGCATAGATTATTAGAACAACCTGTAGTGAAACAAAATTCTTGTGAAAATGGGCAAATTATTGTCCATTTTCCAGTTCAAAATATCAGCTAGAATCCTAGATCCTCAAACTCAAATAATAGTTTGCTTTGTAAAAGCTATATGCCTTTGAATAATAAGCCCTCAGGTCTCAATGAGGGAAAACGAAAGAAGCTCTTAAAACAAGAACTGATTATAAGCACAACTGATAAAGGAAATGAATTCCAGTGTCATTTTTTTTCCTTATGCAACACTATTGAATAACCATCTGGACCTGACAATTTATTTCCTGAATGGTCTTCAGCAAGACTTCACATTTCCTCTCTAGATGTAAAAAAAGAAATTTCAAAGGATTTTGCTTATTAGTAGAATTTTTTGCTAATTGCAGTCTTCAGAGTCTAAATTAGGTCTGATTTGGTTACCCTGAGACATACAATATTAGAGTATATTGTATTAATCCTTAAATGCCTTCTTAATTACAACTGCCTTTTTAGTACATTGTTTATCTTTTTTCTCCTAAATGGATCCAATTAAGTTTTGATTGGCTTTTTTTTCCTCCTGAAATTATAAACTAACTCTTATCTTCTTTGCTTTTAATAGATTTGTTCACTCAGCATAAAGACAAATTCAGTTGTACTAAGTGCCCCTGGCACTTGTTAACGCTAAAGGTATTTGTACCTATTTACTTTTATTATTATTAATTATTATTATTATTTTAAACTCTTAATCTTCAGCTAACTGATTTTATTTTCCTATTAGATTGATATGATTTAAAAAATTCGGGACACCAACGTCAATAATGTCTCCCATAAACTGTGTTCACTTTCTCCTGCATCTCCTGCCTCACAAGAATCCACTCGGGGTGGGGGTGGGGCAATACCTCTTCAGGAACCAATCCTAAACTTAAGTTTTGGATGATATTTTGGTTCACGTATTTCTTTTAAATTAACTTCTGATGTGCTGCTCTAGTGCAAAATGATAGTGAAATGGTAAATTAATAGCAGATTTGTTCTCTTTCCCTGATTTCTACAATAACAACGGGGGTAATTTTAACTTCCACAGTTTCTGAGGTTGGCAAGGAACACAATACATAGAGTTTCCACAGGTACAACTGATAATACCAACTAATCCTGACTGGTATAGAACTAGTTCTGGCCCAAGCCCAAGGAATCTACTTTCTATCAGTAAAGAATTAACATTATAAAAAAGAAGAGCCGAAAGATCAAAGTGCTGCATCGAGTGGCGTTCTTAAAACCATATGTGAGTGCTAGAAAAAGAAGGAACACCATTTTTAAGGTGCCATTTTAAACCGATTTTGAACATAAAATGCAGTTCTAATATGTGTTTGAACTATTGAAAACTGAAGAGTTTTTAAACTTGTTAAAATATGTTTATTTAACTATCTGAAAATAAATAGCACTTTAGATATTTAAAAATCTATAAACTATATTTTTATTACATGCTTATGAGTTAAAACTTAAACTTTCATAGAAATCTGGCCAATTTCAATTTACTTCAGTATTTTTCCATATCATTTTTATAATTCAAAATCTTCCTTCTAAAATGTTAAAACAGAAATAAGCTTTATGATAAGAATTCTGAACACCATGTATATGTATATTAAAGTCAGTATTGACAATTTAAATAATGAATATATATATATTGATGATTATAGCCATCTGTCCATTAAGATATGCTTATAATCCAATGATATATCAACTGCAATACTATCGATTCATTCATCACCAGCCTTCATAAATATTCTATTGGTCATTTCATTTTGTTCTAGGTTATTTTTCAACATTTATTCAGATAGAAGGGACTAAAAACTTAATCATCTGACAGTAAGGTAGAGTAATATTTGACAGAGAATTAGGAGTAATTTCTGTTGAACTAAAAATAAATATAAGACACCATAAAAAGTGTGTTAATGTGGAAGAAAAATAAGACCCAAGTAGCTGACAGAAGAGAGACTCACAGTTGCCACAAATATGCCTGCATGAAACCTCCAAACCAAAGGAGACTATGATTACGGAGTTTTTATGAGATTTAATGGGAAGAATAAAAATTGCCACAGTACATTAAACCATCAGGACTTCTCAGGGATACATTTGTGAGGGTGAGCCAACCTTTACAACCTGTGTACCTGCTGTGAAAAATGAATCACATTGAACAGATCACTATGGGAGAGGACATTCAATTATTAAGAAGGTTACAGGATAAAGCAAGAAGAATTTACTTATTTCAATATGTAAATAAAACATATATTCTACATGATTCTGTAGTATAACTACAGAGCAATTTTCTGAGTACAGTTGTAACAAATCCAAGTAAGTATAATTATTAGTAAATACTATCATCTATATTAAAGACTGTCTTAATAAATTGGAAAATATTGGTGGATAATTAACAAAGAGCAAAATATAAAAATAAAAAAGAATTACTCATATAGGTGAGTTGATATAATTATCTACTTGTGTCTGCAGCTATTTTAGGTTTATTAAAGATTAACTCATTCAAAACAATACTATGAAGAATACAATATTACTATTCTTATTTTATATGAGGAATGGAATCATAGAGAAGTTAAGTAACTTGACTGATATCACACAGCTAATAAATCAATGGCAGAGATAGAATTCCTAACCAGATTAATTCTGGCGCATACATAGTTACCTCATAGAGAGAATGGGATTAGAAATACATTTTGAATTCTATCTATCCCTTCAATTCAGTCTTAATAGAAATCCTGAGTGAAAGTTATTATTCGTCCAATTTCACTGATGAGAAATTAGAGGCTACAAAAGATTTAGCAATGTAAGATCAAAGTTCTCATATGTATCATCTAGACATACAACCTGAGTCTGCATAACTCCAATGTCTGAAGATGAAACAAGATTCTAAAAGTGCTAAGAATACATACATAGATAATAACACATATGCATTTACACAATCTCAAATATTTGCTGACATCAGTTCTAGACTTAGTCTAAACAGGTAATAAGATCCCTGTTAACCAAGGGAAATGCAGGCATGTATATTTAGGGTAATAACAATATAAAAACTGGAATGATAATATGACACTACATACAAATTCTCAATACTGAGGAAGTTTGTTAAAAATAGACTCAACTACCACTTCACAGGACTGAAAAACAGATATAAATTTCAGATCTCATCCTAGAGAGCTGTCCATCAATATCCTTTTCACCATACATTTTAATGTTCTGTTCATAACCTTTAAGCATATAAAACACTCTTAATAAACAGTTTATTTATTTGTTTCCTTGCTAATTTTTTAAAAGATTTATTTATTTATTGGGTGGAGGGCAGAGGGAGAGACAGAATCCTGAGCAGATTCCCACTGAAGGCAGAGCCCAATGTGAGGCTTGATCCCAGGACCCTGACATCATGACCTGAACCGGAACCAAGAAGTGGATGCTCAACCGACTGAACGACCCAGGTGCCCTCCTAGTTTTTTTTTATTCTACCTTCAGACTGTAAGCTGCGGGGGGGGGGGGGGGGGATGTCTGTTTCTCTAACCAAGATAAACTTACAGTGCTATTAAGTTGCTTAGTTCAGAAAAATTGTTCAAAATTAGTTAATGAATATTGATGTGCTTGAAATTATTACCAAATAGAACTTCTACTTTGAAGAGAATGGCATACTAAAGCTCTGAGGATTCCTTCCACTGGGAATAACTAGAAACTACATTATACGTATATGTTGTTTTTGCATTGCTGGGTTTACTTGATGTTAAAAAAAACTGCCAATGCTATAAAAACAAACAAACGTCCATAATCATGAAAAGAAATTAGAGCTGCGAACAGTGATTGTAAACACAAAAGTAAGGGTTCTTTTAAGAGTGAGATTCAGTATTGGTATGACTAGGAGTATGTGAAGGGAGGTCTAAGACTCATGGAATAAGCTCAGCGCTCTTCAATGAACTAAGGGGATCTAGGTCGGTAGTGTCCTCTGGCTCCTGGAAGAAACATACCCAAATCATTTCTGGAGGTAAGAATCCTACTAGAAAAAAAGTAAGAACTCAGGTTGTTCACAAAGATCAATTGAATGGGAATCCCTAGACAAAATGATATGCTTTTTGAGAGACATACAAATACCATAAATACAGAGAAAGATTGAAACTAAGGGATATAAAAAAAGCCACTCAAATATATACCTTAAAATGCTGTTAACTACATTAATATTAGACAAAATAAACTTTAATATTAAATGAATTTTCCATACAGAAAGTATCAATAAGATAGATATTCAATTTACTAATAAGATATGATTCCAAATATGTTTTATATGCACCAAATAAAGAGACTTTGATATTTAATAGAGGAAATACATGCTTCATATCACTGGTGGTAGGGACTGTGAGGGGAGTGGATTGGCAACTTTACCATAATAATGAAAAAATATGAACCCATATCTCCCAACTATTAGTTGGTCAAACAATAAAAATAAGCTATAGAAGGTTTGAAGATTTGAAAAATTTAGTAAGTTTTATTTGGGGACATATGGCCTATGTAGAATCCCATATACAAAACTAGAGAAGGAATTCTTCTCGTGTCAAAATCATATTCAACATTCACAGAAATTGACCACATTCCAATCCATAAAACAAGTCTAAAAAATTAAAAGATTTTTGACAACAACACTATGACAACTAAAAATCAATTATGGGGGCACCTGGGTGGCTCAGTCAGTTAAGCATCTGCCTTTGGCTCAGGTCATTATCCCAGCATCCTGGGATCGAGCCCCGCATCGGGCTCCCTGCTCAGTGGGAAGCCTGCATCTCCCTCTCCCCCTGCTTGTGTTCCCTCTCTCACTGTCTCTCTCTGTCAAATAAATAATAAAATCTTAAAAAAAAAAGTCAATTATGAAGATAAGAAAACAGAAAATCTCTATACATTTTCAAACTAAGCACTTTAAGGTAGCTCATGAGTCCTTTTTTTCCCTCCAAGTCTTTATTTATATTCCAGTTAGTTAACATAGTGTAATATTAGTTTCAGGTTTAGGATTTAGTAATTCATCAATTAAATATAACACCCAGCGCTCATCACTGGGGAAGAGCATGAAACAATGCATAATGTAATGAGGTAGTCTTCAAAATTTACTGTAGAGTCAAAGTTGCAAAAAGAAGTGCCTTTCAGCAATTAAGTGATGAAGGGAGAGAAAAGGGGCGGGGAATTGATTGATTAAAAAAAAACTCAAAAGGTAGCACAAACATGACTCATCCTTTCTCTCTCTTCCTCCAGCCCTTTACTCCTTCCCCAGTCCAACACACACACACATAAACACAAATACTTCGCTATACACAAAAGAAGGCACCATTGATCTAGGAATCTTGGAATATACAGATAAATACATAAGATACAAAAGATAAGCAAAGATGTCAACTATATAATCAATAAATAAAACTACCTTGAGAAGAAACAAAGTTTCTATAGCTCTAGCTCTAAAACATAGCTATAAAATCTCTATAAAAGTAGAGACCATGTGCCACCCAATGGAAGTATACACCATCTTGAATTAATCTGGCTGAAAAATTGTAATCAAATGGATCAGTCTCTTCAATTAAGTAATAGGTTACAGAGAAATGTTTAACATCACAGGATGGCAACAACAAATGCCAACTATGAGAAATTTTATGGAACAGGCACTCAACAAACATAGGCCAGGCCAAACCAGGTGGGTATCGTGGATTCTCTGACCTTATAAAGACTGACAGATTACCATAAAAAATAAATGAACAAATGATAAAAAAGAATAAATGAATGAGTGAATGAATGAGGCAAGGAAAATAACCAAAATCAGGAAGGCCTGATCTGCCAGTCCAATTGTACTTCAGTGACTCAAAGATGTTTTGATTAAAAAGAAAATGAAGGTGTAAGAAATATTTATTTCCACCAATCTTTCTTGAGTCCAGACATTCTGTCAATAATTTTCAGAATAAATAATAGCACATGGGAGTGAAACAGTGTTTACGCAAATAGCAAAATTGATATAAGATATGCAAAACTGTCACAAGATTATCTGAATACATCTCTCGCTTTTGAATATAAAATAATCTATGTTTATTCCTGTTGAGAACAATATTTTTAAAATAATATTTCCTTTTCAAATTTTCCCAAGATAAATAGGGATATCAGGGAAACAATGAATACTGCTAAGATTCACTTACATTTGACAGTTATATGACTCATAATAGCTTCTCAATCTTACAAAGATATTTTATTTAAAGCAATCCTGTCAAGGTGATTTTTCATCCCAACTATTTTTCTACTTAAAATGATAAAAAGCCTTTATCTTCTGTAATCTGCAAAAGGATAAATACATTTTCTGATTTGGAGGATTGGAATGTTTCAAAACTAGGGCTCCAAAGTATCTAATTTAAATACATTGCTTTGAAAATTAGAAGATAAAAGGAAAAGCTATTTTGTTATCATTTGTCCATCAAGGCCAAAAATTATAGGATAGCAATTTATTTTCACAAATTGCTAGAATTATTCCTAGTACTTCTAGATTAAAAAGTTTATAACACAAATTGTTTCATTACAATCATTTGGTGAACATCTATTAATGAGAAATAGTCTTATATTTAACACCAAGAGTGATCAATTCAATAATTAGAAAAACATTTTATCACAAGATGTACACTAGGTTTTTTTTTTTTCTTATAAGGCTTTAGTTTCTAAATTTACTTACTGATTTTTATTTCTATTTTTACTTATAATCTTTGTAACAAATTTATCTTAAATATTTTCTTTCTATTGGCTAAATATTTTTAATCTGACAAGTTGAGAGTCTCTGATTGAAAAAGCTGTCATTCACTGTAGGAATCACTATAAAGGTGGCTTTTAACCTATTAAAAC
This sequence comes from Mirounga leonina, assembly GCF_011800145.1. Classification (NCBI taxonomy): domain Eukaryota; kingdom Metazoa; phylum Chordata; class Mammalia; order Carnivora; family Phocidae; genus Mirounga; species Mirounga leonina. Next base: position 10,948,607 of record NW_023270757.1, on the reverse strand, counting down.
TTCATCCATCACAACATGGCCAATTAAGTTGTTAAAATGTAGTGTTAAAATAATCAGTAAACATCATTCAAAGCTAAAATATCTGACTAAAATGAAATTTGTCCTTTTTATTTTTGACATTTGTAAACCTGATTTCCATCTGATTGGAGTTTACCAAAGCAAATAAATCAAGAGCAATTAACTTACATCTATAAAAATTATGCTCTTAAATAAACTTCATTTAAATACACAAAGGCAATGGTAATGTGAATCATTGGAAGAGGTTACTGGGGAGAGGTGACTGGTCATTACTTACTACTAAAATATTACTTGAAGACCTGAATGTCTAAGTCTCTTGATTTATTTTCACTACATCCCCTTCTGGGGTCAAGAGGAGGAAGGGCTGCAATTTTTAACTGTTGGGAGTTAATTAACATAAGAAGAAAAGAAAATAAAGCCCGGTTTAATTAAAAGCATTTTGCTGCTTGAGCTGACCCCCTGCCAGACCACTCAGACCAGCCACCTCTTCCTATGGATGAGCTGAAGGAGTGCATGTCTTTTTATAGCTGACTTCTGTAAGTGTTAATAGCATGCTACTCTTTCTTGCTTCTTGCAGTCTTAATGTCTGACGCAACATGGGAGGAAAGGGTATAGGGTTTCCCATGGACGGATAGATACTTTTTGATTCCCTTGCTTGTACTTTCGAATCCTTCAGTACTCCAGGCTAAAGTTCTAGCAGCTATTGTGGTCAGCTCTACTGTCTCGGTTTGCAGAGGTGGAAGGTAACAGCAAAAGTCAAGTCCCCTACTAAAGATCCCTAAGCTCTTTTCCAGTCCTCAAATACTGCAATTCCATCTCTCAGATGACTGATAATATTATGAGAAGGCTGAAAAAATTCAAATGCTTTAAGGATAATATCAATACAATCAACAAACCAGAACCTAATAGATATTAAAAACAAAACAAAACAAAACAAAAAAAACAGGATACCGTGGCTTCTAGCATGCTAAATAGAAAGAGAATTAGGAAAAGTTACCTGAAAGCACTGTGTTAAACTGTGGTCTCCCCTACATAACAGGTGCATTGCTTTAGGTAATTACTTAGTTTTGAGCCTCAGTTTTGTCATCTCTAAGATAGGAACACTAATATGTCTTTGGTAAGTTTTTTTTGTGTGTGTGGAAAAAAAGTGAGGACTAGAACAAAGTCTAGCACCTCACAGCTGTGTGTGCATATCCTTGGATAATTGAATATAGTTACATATTACTATATTCTGATGGAAACATACTAAGTTGATGTTTTCCCAGTTATCTACTAAGATTGGTGGCTCTACAAAATGTCAATCGACAGATGAATGGATAAAGAAGATGTGGCATATATATACAATGGATTATTATGCAGCCATCAAAAGGAATGAAATCTTGCCATTTGTAATGATGTGGATGGAACTAGAAGGTATTATGCTGAGTGAAATAAGTCAATCAGAGAAAGACATGTATCATATGACCTCACTGATATGAAGAATTCTTTTTTTTTTTTTTACGATTTTATTTATTTATTTGACAGAGAGACACAGAGAGAGAGGGAACACAAGCAGGGGGGAGTGGGAGAGGGAGAAGCAGTCTCCCCGCAGAGCAGGGAGCCCGATGCGGGACTCGATCCCAGGACTCTGGGATCATGTCCTGAGCTGAAGGCAGTCGCTTAACCAACTGAGCCACCCAGGCGCCCGATATGAGGAATTCTTTTATTTTTTTTTTTTAAGATTTTATTTATTTATTTGAGAGAGAGAGACTGAGAGAGAGAGAGCACATGAGAGGGGGGAGGGTCAGAGGGAGAAGCAGACTCCCTGCCGAGCAGGGAGCCCGATGCGGGACTCGATCCAGGGACTTCAGGATCATGACCTGAGCCGAAGGCAGTCGCTTAACCAACTGAGCCACCCAGGCGCCCAAGGAATTCTTAATCTCAGGAAACAAACTGAAAAAAATTCATGAAGTGGTGGGGGTGGAGGGATGGGGTGGCTGCGTGATAGACACTGGGGAAGGTATGTGCTACGGTGAGTGCTGTGAATTGTGTAAGACTGTTGAATCACAGACCTGTACCTCTGAAACAAATAATACATTATACGTTAAAAAAAAAAGAAGAAGAAGAAGAAGAAGCCAGCAGGAGGGGAAAAATGAAGGGAGGGCTATCTGAGGGAGAGACGAACCATGAGAGCCTACGGACTCTGAGAAACGAACTGAGGGTTCTAAAAGGGAGGGGGGTGGGGGGATGGGTTAGCCTGGTGATGGGTATTAAGGAGGGCATGTTCTGCATGGAGCACTGGGTGTTATATGCAAATAATGAATCATGGAACACTACATCAAAAATTAATGATGTAATGTATGGTGATTAATGTAATATAATAAAAAAAAAAGAAGAAGGAGGTAGCAGGAGGGGAAGAATGAAGGGGGGAAATTGGAGGGGGAGACGAACCATGAGAGACTATGGACTCTGAGAAAGAAACTGAGGATTCTAGAGGGGAGGGGCATGGGGGGATGGGTTAGCCTGGTGATGGGTTTTAAGGAGGGCATGTTCTGCATGGAGCACGGGGGGTTATACGCAAACAGTGAATCATGGAACACTTCATCAAAAACTAATGATGTAATGTATGGTGATTAACATAACATAATAATAAAAAAATAAAAGATTGGTGGCTCTAAGTTCTTATAACAGACAAATTAGATTTTAAAACAAATACTATAATAAGAGATGAGGAAGGACATTATATCCTACTAAAAGGGTCTATCCAACAAGAAGATCTAACAATTGTAAATATCTATGCCCCTAACAGGGGAGCAGCCAATTATATAAGCCAATTAATAACAAAAGCAAAGAAACACATCACAACAATACAATAATAGTAGGAGACGTTAACAACGTCATCACTGAAGTGGACAGATCATTTTAGCAAAAGATCAGCAAGGAAATAAAGACTTTAAATGACACACTGGATCAAATGGACTTCACAGATATATTCAGAACATTCCATCCCAAAGCAACGGAATACACATTCTTCTCTAGTGCCCATGGAACAGTCTCCAGAATAGATCACATCCTAGGTCACAAATCAGGTCTCAAACAGTACCAAAAGATTGGGATCATTCCCTGCCTATTTTCAGACCACAATGCTTTGAAACTAGAACTCAATCACAAGAGGAAAGTCGGAAAGAACTCAAATACATGGAGGCTAAAGAGCATCCTACTGAAGAATGAATGGGTCAACCAGGAAATTAAAGAAGAATTAAAGAAAAATTCATGGAAACCAATGACAATGAAAACACAACTGTTCAAAATCTTTGGGATACAGCAAAGGCAGTCCTAAGAGGAACGTACATAGCAATACAAGCCTTTCTCAAGAAACGAGAAAGGTCCCAAATACACAACCTGACCCTACAGCAAATCAAGCCTAAACCAAGCAGGCGAGGAGAAATAATAAAGCTCAGACCAGAAATAAATGAAATAGAAACCAAAAGAACAGTAAAACAGATCAACAAAACTAGGAGCTGGTTCTTTGAAAGAATTAACAAGACTGATAAATCCCTGGCCAGACTTCTCAAAAAGAAAAGAGAAATGACCCAAATAAATAAAATCATGAATGAAAGAGGAGAGATCACATCCAACACCAAAGAAATACAAACAATTATAAGAACATATTAGAAGCAACTATTTGCCAGCAAATTAGATAATGTGGAAGAAATGGATGCATTCCTAGAGATGTAAAAACTACCAAAACTGAACCAGGATGAAATAGAAAACCTGAACAGACCTATAACCACTAAGGAAATTGAAGCAGTCATCAAAAATCTCCCAAGAAACAAAAGCCCAGGGCCAGATGGCTTCCCAGGGGAATTCTACCAAACATTTCAAGAAGAATTAATACCTATTCTTCTGAAACTGTTCCAAAAAAAAAAAAAAAAAAAAAAAATAACAAAATGAAATTAAAACCTCACCACTCCCTATACCAAGGAAACATAAAAAAAAAAAAAAAAAAACAGAAATGGAAGGAAAACTTCCAAACTCACTTTATGAGGCCACCATTACCTTGATACCAAAATCAAAGACCCCGTCAAAAGGAGAATTACAGACCAATATCCCTGATGAATATTGATGCAAAAATTCTCACCAAAATACTAGCCAATAGGATCCAACAGTACATTAAAAGGATTATTCACCACGACCAGCTGGGATTTATCCTTGGGCTGCAAGGTTGGTTCAACACCTGCAAATCAATCAATGTGATACAATACATTAACAAAAGAAAGACCAAGAACCATATGATCTTCTCAATAGATGCAGAAAAAGCATCTGACAAAGTACAGCATCCTTTCTTGATTAACTCTTCAGAGTATAAAGAGAGTACATGCCTCAATATCATAAAAGCCATCTATGTAAAACCTACAGCGTGGGGTGCCTGGGTGGCTCAGTTGGTTAAGCGACTGACTTCGGCTCAGGTCATGATCCTGGAGTCCTGGGATCGAGTCCCGCATCGGGCTCCCTGCTCGGCGAGGAGCCTGCTTCTCCCTCTAACCCTCCCCCTTCTCATGTACTCTCTCTCTCTCTCATTCTCGCTCTCTCACATAAATAAATAAATCTTTTAAAAAAAGAAAAAAAAAAAAAAGAAAAACCTACAGCGAATATCATTCTCAATGGGGAAAAACTGAGAGCCTTCCCGCAAGGTCAGGAACATGGCAGGGATGGCCACTATCACCAATGCTATTCACATAGTACTAGAAGTCCTAGCCACAGCATTCAGACAACAAAAAGACATAAGAGGCATCCAAATCAGCAAAGAAGTCAAACTCTCACTGTTTGCAGATGATATGATACTTTATGTGGAAAACCCAAAAGACTCCACCTCGAAACTGCTAGAATTCATACAGGAATTCAGTAAAGTGGCAGGATATAAAATCAATGCACAGAAATCAGTGGCATTTCTGTCCACCACCAACAAGACAGAAGAAAGACAAACTAATGGGTTGATCCCATTTACAGTTGCACTCGAAACCACAGATACCTAGGAATAAATCTAACCAAAGAGGCAAAGAATCTGTACTCAGAAAACTATAAAAAACTCAGGAAAGAAATTGAGGAAGACACAAAGAAATGGAAAAACGTTCCATGCTCATGGATTGGAAGAACAAATATTGTGAAGATGTCAATGCTACCTAGAGCAATCTACACATTTAATGCAACCCTCATCAAAATACCATCAACTTTTTTTCAAAGAAATGGAACAAATAATCCTAAAATTTGTATGGAACCAGAAAAGACCCCAAATAGCCAGAGGAATGTTGAAAAAGAAAAGCAAAGCTGGCGGCATCACAATTCCACACTTCAAGCTGTCATCATCAAGACAGCATGGTACTGACACAAAAACTGACACATAGATCAATGGAACAGAATAGAGAGCCCAGAAATGGACCCTCAACTCTATGGTCAACTCATCTTCAACAAAGCAGGAAAGAATGTCCAATGGAAAAAAGACAGTCTCTTCAACAAATGGAGCTGGGAAATTTGGACAGCCACATGCAGAAGAATGAAACTGGACCATTTCCTTACACCACACACAAAAATAGACTCAAAATGGTTGAAAGACCTAAATGTGAGACAGGAGTCCATCAAAATCTAAAGGAGATCACAGGCAGCAACCTCTTCGACCTCTGTCGCAGCAACTTCTACCTAGAAACATCACCAAGGCAAGGGAAGTAAGGGCAAAAATGAACTATTGGAACCTCATCAAGATAAAAATCTTTTGCACAGCAAAAGAAACAGTCAACAAAACCAAAAGACAACCGACAGAATGGGAGAAGATATTTGCAAATGACATATCAAATAAAGGGCTAGTATCCAAAACCTATAAAGAACTTATCAAACTCAACACCCAACGAACAAATGATCCAATCAAGAAATGGGCAGAAGACATGAACAGACATTTTTCCAAAGAAGACATCCAAATGGCCAACAGGCACATGAAAAAGTGCTCAATATCGCTCGGCATCAGGGAAATCCAAATCAAAACCTCAATGAGATACCACCTCACACCAGTCAGAATGGCTAAAATTAACAAGTCAGGAAACAACAGGTGTTGGTGGGGATAAAGAGAAAGGGGAACGCTCCTACACTGTTGGTGGGAATGCAAGCTGGTGCAGCCACTCTGGAAAACAGTATGAAGGTTCCTCAAAAAGTCGAAAATAGAGCTACCATATGACCCAGCAATTGCACTACTGGGTATTTACCCCAAAGATACAAATGTAGTGATACGAAGGGGTACGTGCACCCCAATGGTGATAGCAGGAATGTCCACAGTAGCCAAACTATGGAAAGAGCCAAGATGTCCATCAACTGATGAATGGACAAAGAGGAAGTGGTATATATATACACAATGGAATATTATGCAGCCATAAAAAAAAACACACACGAAATCTTGCCATTTGCAACAACATGGTAGGAACTAGAGGGTATTAGGCTAAGTGAAATAAGTCAATTAGAGAAAGACAATTTTCATGTGATCTCACTGATATGAGGAATTCTTAATCTCAGGAAACAAACTGGGGGTTGCTCGAGTGGTGGGGCGTCGGAGGGATGGGGTGGCTGGGTGATAGACACTGGGGAAGGTATGTGCTATGGTGAGCACTGTGAATTGTGTAAGGCTTTTGAATCAGTACCTGTACCTCTGAAACAAATAATACATTATATGGTAAAAAAAAAAAAAAAAAAAAAAAAGAAGAAGAAGAAGAAGAAGATAGTAGGAGGGAAAAAATAAAGAGGGAGGAAACTGGAGGGGGAGACGAACCATGAGAGACTATGGACCCTGAGAAGCAAACTGAGGGTTCTAGAGGGGAGGGGGTGGGGGGTGCGATAGCCTGGTGATGGGTATTAAAGAGGGCATGTATTGAATGGAGCACTGGGTGTTATACACAAACAATGAATCATGGAACACTACATCAAAAACTAATGATGTAATGTATGGTGATTAACATAACATAATAAAATTAAATTAAAAAAAAGATTGGTGGCTCTAAGATACTATTCTTTCAATACTTCATTATAGTTAAAGTGACAAATTTATACAGAACATTTATGTAGCCTGTGGTTCCATGTGATTGGATGTTCATGTTCCCCATGGTGCATGTCAACGCCCCAGTCACAGTCCAACATCCAAACCTGTACCTCCCTTCCCCTTCAGCCACTGTCTCTTTTTCTCTATCATTTCAAGAAAAGGACTCACAACATAAAGGCAATGATGCTCTGGGCTTAGGGAAGCTTGTGCTACACTACATTTTTGATATCATGAAGTTTAAAAAAAATGAGAAACAATATAATATATGGCATTATGTTACCACAATCATCAAAATATATTTTAAAGAGAATTTTATATATATATTGTGTTTTAAAATGTAAAATACATTTAGAAGGGAACATTTACCACCACAGAGAAAATTAATAGGACATTCTGTCAGAGAAGAATCATCTTTCACTGAACTAAATAAATCTTTATAAAGATCTATGTTGTTCTCATTTAGCCCTTTTATAGTGGACTAGTGAAAATTTTGCCATGAAGCAGCCTTTGGGAACTACTGCTTTATTGTACTTTCTAAATTTATAATCAATATTTCAAAATAAGCATATGTTGGAGATACAAATATTTTTAAAACTGTAAATACTGATCAAAGCTTATCTTTAAATTTACTTCAATCTGGAATATATTTTTTTAAATTAATGTAATGAAAACACATAATTTAAAGTGTCTTAAACTGAAACACAATGTTCTTTCTGTAGTGTGGCTTTAGGATGTAGAGGTTTCTTTCTTTGATTAAGAGATTGTTTGCTCATCAACTCTATATTCTTACATTGGACTGAACCATTATCACAAAGTTTAAGATATTAAAACATCTGAATGGATATTATTTTCTTTAGTTTTTTTTTGTTTTGTTTTGTTTTTTTCATTATCTGCGTTCTGGTCTCCTAACAGCCTGTGTAAATACTGCCCCCATGCAATATTTGAGTAGTATCAAAACAAATGGTATATAAAGATATGATCTCAACACATAACACTACTGAAAATAATATTGTCTAAACCCAGCATGTTACCACATGTGGACCCCTACTGCCTCCCTGTGTGACCTTTTTTCACTTTGATATCTCTTTTAATCAAAACATCTGAAAAGAAGCAAACACCATATGAGGCTGGAAGAGATTACTTCCCCTCTCCTTGTATCTTTTATCTCCTTGAGGAAAATTAATCTGTTCCATGTTACCCCTATACAGCAAGCAACTCATTTTAATAATAGAAAAGTGAATGTTGAGTTTAGCAGTTGTTTTAATTAAAAGGTGATCACCAAAGGGTTGGTTTCCTAGCTGGTTGTTGACCTACAAAATAAGTGGCACATAAAAACCAGCAAGAGAAACACCACTCAGGATGTAGAAGCTGTTGACGATAAGAAAGTAATAATGCAGTAAAATCATTTATGTTTATGTAAGGGATGCTGTATTTATGTCTATTCCATTATTAGTATTCCAGAGCTTAGCGAAGACATCACCTTGAACTTTCTTCCTTGTCATTACCCATTCTCTTTCTCTGACAATTGATGAGCTTGACAACCTCATTAAACTGCCAAATACATAATTTGCAGAGGCTCTAACTCACCAGTCTCTGGATAACAGCAAAATGATGGTTTAACACAAACCTGGCACTGACATTAATGAAAAATTTGTTTTATAAGCCAGGTTGCTAGCATGTCATCCTCCTTGAAGTCTGCACTGGCTCGAGGCAAAACTGTAAGAGGTAAAGAATCAGGATTAGGTGATCTTTCAAGGCTCTTCTAATCTGGGTTTCTCTAGCCCCATAGTTGTGTTGGATCCTTTGTCCCATATTCCTAAGGGTACACTTTTTTTTTCTAATGACTTTCTCAGATATTTCCTTTATATATTGACAATGCTAATGTTTTCTATCAACTGCCATCAGCTAATAATTCAGGATCTTTGGGAGATTTACACGGTTTATTTCTAAAAAGCAAGAATATAAGAGGGTTTTTTAATGGTTGTTGTTGTTGTTTCTTTTGTTTTGTTTCTGATGAGGAAGATCAGTACAAGTGTGTACTGATGGGGGTGAAAGGGAGCCTTACAGAGGGCTGGAGCAAGAGAAGAAAGCAGGAAAGTAGGCATCAGCTTGGAAGTTGAGCCTTGCAAGTGCCTAGGGAAGGGAAAGCCTACTGCCCAGGCTCAGCAGCGAAGACATTTTCTGGAAGCCACCTAGCCTTCCTTCCAGCAGAAGCTTCACTTTCCAACACCCAACATCTTTTTAGAATTTCCTACAAAACCATACTCCTGAGACTGTTTTGTATGAACACTGCCTATCAGTCCCATCACATTTTGCTTAATCCTATGAGAGATCCAGGACCTCAAAACCCTGGGGACAGATTGGTCTAGCTCTCTAGTCAGGTGGTGGTGGGGATGGCCACTGGGAAGAATTTTAACTGATGAGCAAGGTATGGACAGTCATCAGTCATAGCCTTACTACTACTTATACCAAAATCAATATAGATATATTAAGGATAGAATACCCAAATCACACATTTTTAAGACCAGAAACTTGAAAGAAATACAATGTTCTTTTTTTTTTTTAAAGATTTTATTTATTTATTCATGAGAGACAGAGAGAGAGAGAGAGAGAGGCAGAGGGAGAAGCAGGCTCCCAAGAAGCAGGAAGCCCGATGCGGGACTCGATCCCAGGACCCTGGGATCATGACCTGAGCCGAAGGCAGACGCTCAACCATCTGAGCCACCCAGGCGCCCCAAGAAATACAATGTTCTTAAATAGCAAGCTCTTCCAGCTAAGATCCCGATTCCCTTTTGATAACAGTTGCTCTTCTCTGCCATTTGGTGGAAAGATATGAAGCACTAATTAGGTAGTCACTGAATTTATAAAGTTACATTCAAAAAAGTTAAATGAACTGTTGTTAATTAAGAAGTTGAACAGGCAGTATAAGTGCTTCCCAATTGAAGAGGGACAAGGAAAAATTACCAGGCATTTAGAAGTAAATGGATTCTTTTGAAGCCTAAATAAGCAGGCTACTGGCAACACAAAACTCTACCAAGTAAGTAGAATGTTTCCGGCACAAGGGTGAGATCTGGGGACAGATACCAGACCCTGGTGAAATGGACTACTGAGGACAGATAGCAATCCAGGAAAAACAAACAATCAAAACTCAAAACCAAAATTATAAGATATATGCTATTTTCCTTCTTCTCAGAGTAATTCAAGAAGCAGCAATGCACATAAAATACAACAGCCCTGGTTAACCTTTGGAAAAAATAGAGAGCTAATAACAGTTTCAGTTAAAAACATTTTCACTGATAGGAAAGTCTTTATAATTATAGATAAATACTGATATATTCTTCTTTTACATGATTTTCTGCCTGTAAGTTTAAGAGCAAACACTCAGAAAAATAAAAACACAGACTGTGAGCTCCAAGGTAGTGAGATTTATTGGCCTGCTGCATTTTAGCATTAGATTTTAATAATCATATGATAACAGGAATTTATCACGAAAGATGAAAAAGCACATAAAACATAAGATAAGCATGCACCTAGTGTTTTTTTAAGATGGTAGTGTAAGATATAATTATGTAATGTATCATCTCATATGCATAAAAATCACAACAGAAATGATAGAAAATTCAAAGATGATTAGTCATTTTAACACAATATTTATAAACACAAGGACATCTTTCTTAAGAATCTAGATTATCTTAGGTTCTAAGATAAAGACTATTCTAATTTTAATAGCAATTATATGATTCCAGCAACCTAAGGTGGCAGAAGCAAGCATGATGAACATTAATGTTCTTAAATATAAAAAACATGCTCTGAAAATGACAAGAAGAGCTTCTTATTTGTAGCTTGAAGGGTATTTTTAGACCTTTAGGAACTGTTTACTCAATCCCACAGTCAAAAAAGGTCAGATTCCCTACTCATAATTGCAGATACCTCTTACCCCTTGCTCAACAAGAGGACAGCTCGAACATTTAACATTAGATGTGTGGGGTTAACCATGAAAGATCACCTAACACCTTGTATTACGCAAGGAATGGAGTCTTCTTTCAAATAGCAAGGATAATTCAAAACGCTGCCTCCAAGTAATCTAATATGTAAAATGTTATCACTTTCCAGCCCCCAGATGCTACCCTATTGGGCACATTTTCACTCAGAAATAATTGACCAGGGTTGCCTGGGTGGCTCTTCGGCTCAGGTCATGATCCCAGGGTCCTGGGATCGAGCCCCGCATCGGGCTCCCTGCTTAGCAGGAAGCCTGCTTCTCCCTCTCCCACTCCCCCTGCTTGTGTTCCTGCTCTCGCTGTGTCTCTGTCAAATAAATAAAATAAAATCTTAAAAAAAAAAAAAAAAAAGAAAGTATTTGACGGAAGGCATTTTGAACATCAGATGCTAACTTCCTAGATCAGGTTAGTCCTAAAAACGTCAAGATACCTTGTTCTCTGTGGCCTTGGCGAGATTCTCCTTTGCTTTTCAATTTAACTCGAAGAAAGATTTTCCTCCTACCTTGGGACAGTTGCTTATCTTTCAGCTGGCAATTGAGTAAAAATATTTGGGATGAGGCAGAGTAGGTACACAGGAAATTATTTAAATATTCAGTAAAAGTATATCAAGACCTTTTTCTTTAACAATAGATAAATGTTCTAGAAATTATTTCTATGTGTATTGAAATTTTAGGCCGGTATTTGTGGATTTCTTTTTTTTTCCCCCCTAGGTTGGGTTATTTGTTCTACTTCAGGCATTTCAGAAGTGCTGTAGTCTTTACAGCAGAATGAAAGGAGTGACTATGATCATAGAATTTAAAGTCATACTACTTAGATTCCAATCTTTTCTCTGTCATTTATTAGCTATTGATTCTAGACATATTATTTAAACTCTGTGTATCAGTTTCTTCCTCTCTAAAATAAGAACAGACTATACTTCATAGTGTTAAGAACCTTACTTGAGTTGCTAACTTGAAGCATATGTCCTTGGAATATAAAGAGTACTTAAGGACTGTTATCTATTATTGTTCAGCAAAAACCATTTACTTTTAATTTTTACAAATTGATTTTTTTCTTTTTTCTTTTTACAAATGGATTTTTAAAGAAAACATGAAAGTGAAACTTTAGGTATATAATTCCATCTGCATTTGGTTTTCAAGTATGCTGATCATAGTTCTTACCACCTTATAAGAAAAAATGTGAAAATAAAACCAGTTTCCAGTTCATAAGCACATGAAATCCTTAAATGTGTGGCTATTTTTATATGGTATATATATAGCTTCTTGTATATGTAGTTTCTAGATCTCACTTTTTGAGAAGAATGCAAATGTCATCCACACAAATACATAAATCATAAATATACACTTAAAACAAGAGTCTACTTCCCAAATGCAAGTTCAGTATAAGTTTACTAGATTTAAAACTGAGAACAAATGTATTTTATTTTAGGAAAACTATTACTTTCACATTCCATGATTTATATGACTTTAAGTGTATAACTCCTCTGTTATTTTAAATATATATATATATATATATATATATAATATTGAACTTAATTTCCTCCTGGTTATGTTTCAAAACATACAATAATATCCAAATCAAAATACGCAAGCACCTTCATTGAATTAAAGGGATAAGGAAAAGTGTGTTGCGTATCTACTGGTAGTTAGCTTAGTTTCAGATTCGAGCGGTGGCTTAAATTAAGTAATTTTTCATCGTTGCCTTGGGAAAAAATATTAGTAACATAGATCAGTAAAGTAGATTAGTAAAGTAGATCAGAATACTTAAGCAAAAACTTTTATAAGTAATTCTGAGAGGACAATTGATACTATTTTCTAAGTGTACTATTTTTAAGTTTTACTATCCAGTTCATTACCATCTGACAATAACATCATTTTCTCTTTCTTGAAAAGAGTAAGGTTTACATTTGTTTTACCTGATCAATCAAAAAATATTTACCTCTTAATTACAAGTGAAAATCCAACTCATTTTGAAAGCATTGAGATGTTTTAAGAAATGCTGTTGACTAACACTACACTATATGTGAACTGACTTGAATTTAAATAAAATCTTGAAACGAAATAAATGCTGTTGCAAACCTGGATTTCTTAGAATATTTTGGGGAGAGCATGAAGGAATTTAAAGCAGAAATACATATGAAGTTATTAATTTTCTGGCAAACTTTACTTAATTTTCAAGCAAAACATTCTCCGAAGTTTTGCATTTAAAACCTAGATACTCCACTTGTATTGGATTTTTTCTCTTCCTTTTGTTTTCATTGTTGAAATGACTATTTTTGTTTTGTTTTGTTTCTAAACAATGTGTTTTACTATTTTGTCCTTCTTAAAATTTTTTATCTTGGATATTGTAATACTGTATGCTACCAATTTTACTCTAACCTCAGTTAATCCTCTATCGTCTCATCTTTTGAGATGTGCATATATGTAAGAGTTATTTTAATTTCTACATTTGAACTTATCTACTAACATTTCAATGGTTCAATTCACTTGCCATTTACTGATTAGATTTACGTTTTTCCGGACCACTCTGATTCTATTAGATCTATGGTGAAAGAAAAGATAATCTATATACATTATTAAATAATCTATAGATTATCTGTATTAGATTTATTATCTCTCTATATAACCTATATATTATTTATGTAATTATATCTATAGATATATTATCTATCTAGAATAGACAATATTATTATGAACATAGTATTATGAACAGATATCTATCTGGAATAGATAATAACCAATGCTGATGGAAGTCCAAACAATGGTGGTTACTTTGGAGTGAGGCAACAAATGTAAGGCAGCAAGAGAAAGAAGCTTCTGGGGTGCTATGAATTTTGTTATCCTGAAACCCATGCTGACTTTGTAAAGATTCACCGATCTATACATTTAAGATTTGTGTACTTTACCATACTCTATGTATAGTACATCAATAAATGTTTAGGATAAGACAAATGTATATAAGGCATATTTACAGAGGTTAAATAACCAGACATACACACAACTATAAGCAAAGAATGAAACTCTTCGAAGTCCTCATACTTAACAACTCTGAGAACACAAATGTAACTTTGAGAGAAAAGTTTTTTCTTCCTTTTTTTTTTTGAGAGAAATGTTTCTAAATCAATAAATATATACTAATTTCTTCCGATGTGTCTGGCCTTCTGTTTGGTGCTATAGGAAACAGAGACAAATAAAACACGGTCCCTGTCTTCCAAGAACTTCTATTTTGATATTAGGTCATGAACTGAGTTCAGGCTGTGTTATTAATCTCTGTATTCTAACACCTAACAGTGCAGTGTTCAAAACAGGTGTTAATAAATATGTAATAAATGAACCCAGTGGAAAGAAAGGGAGGGTGGGCCAAACACATAAACACATACTCACAGATCTGCACAGCATATCATTAACAATATAGTTAGACTTAAAAGTTCCCAGGAAATAAAGAGAAGCTATGTTTAAAAACTTGAGACCCTTGTCTACTTAAATATCCCCAAAATGCAGAATTTGCTAAAATAAGGCAATGCGATTTACTAAAATAAACCTTACACAGGTGGAAGAAATAACCCCTTTAGATGACAGGATAAGTGGAACCCCTTTGTGGGAGCTCACATAGGAAAGCTTTATCCTCTGGAGACCTGTTTCACAGGGTTTCCTGAAGGGTAAACAGCCTCAGGCTGTCTACAGGAAATCATAGTTCCCAAATGCCAGACACTGGCTTTGTGCTCTCTGGTCCTCAGTGAATTTTAAAAATGTGGGCAACGTAGGAAAATTTTCACAAAGTTTAATGTATTTAGCTGAAAGAACAATTCTTTTAATGATTATAAATTTTAATGATTTTTTATGAATTTAATGAATTTAGTGAATTTTAATGATTATGGTGATAGAAAAAAGGAAACTGCTCCCACAGGTTTGGCACACAGGTTTTAAACTTTCCCAGTTCCAGAGACATTTTATCCAATAGGTCCTTTAAAAATAGGGCTAAGGTTATATGTTTTAAACTGATGTTATGTTAGTCTGATGCTATATCCTAAATTTTGATAGAGTGATGGGTGGACCGTTAGCTAGATGAATACTTGATAGGAAGATAGGTTGGCATATAGATAACAGATACATACACACATACTCTACAAAAATAAAATGGCAAAGTTGAAAATAATAAATATTAAATGTAGATAAACATATAAACTAGTCAAGTGCAGCTCAACTCAATCTTGTGTGGTTAAATAAATCTTATATTTAAAGTATATGTGTGTTTCTATCCTTTTCTGTTTGAGTCTCCTTAATATTAGTTGTATAGTGACAGACCCCATGGCTTTGGGTCTCTGTTTCCTTAACCAGCCACAATGTATCTAACCTTTCTCTCTGCCTTCCTTCTCTCATCTGTGAAGTGAGCAAAGTACCACCACATAAGACCATTGTTAAGTGAAATAGAGTATTTTCTTTAAAAATCTTGTGTTATATTAGTCATTTTGATGACAGATGTCTGAAATGTGGAGTTAATGTCAATTAAATACATTTTCTTTTAAGAAGACTAAAGAGTGATGGATTGGAAAGAGAAATTTGAACAATCATGAAGCCAAAGGAGTAGGATAAAACACTTAAGGCAAGCTTCAAATTATGAATCATTATTTGTAATCTAACTTTATTCTATGTATTGGCTGTTTTATTTTATAGATTTATGAAAAAAGTATTAATCAAACAAGTGATTAAGATTTGGTACTCCACTGCTAGGTGTGTCTGCCTTTTATTTAAAAACTTATTTTTAGGATGACTTTGTCTTTGCTACTATGAAATTTTCTAATAGCGCCTGCTTGTCATTATTAGCTGAGAAAAGGGCTACAAGATAATTCCTTCCATTAAAAAAATCCAGTTTGTATTTTGAGAAAGAAACTATAATTGGGTATCTTGGCTGTTGTTATCATACTACCAGTAACGTTTAGTTCTGGAATTTGTGTTCTAGTCAGCCTGCTTCTCTGGAATACAACCAAGTGTAATATTTTTGTTCTACATTCATGGACTATTGAGTCCCGTGTTTTCCAGCACAATGACATATCATTAAGAATTTGGTAATAATAAAGCTGTAAATAATTTTCTTCATTTTGTTTCTGAATTACTAATTGCCATTAACTTACCTTTCAGTAAAATACTTTTAAAATCTTGCTGATTCTGTGTTGCCTGGGTAGCTCAGTCAGTTGAGCCATTGGCTCAGGTCATGATCCCAGGGTTCTGGGTTCCAGCCCCACGTTGGGCTCCCTGCTCAGTGAGAAGTCTGCTTCTCCCTCTCCCTCTGCTCCTCTCCCCCACCCACTTGTGCTCTAACTCTTTCAAATAAATAAATAAAATCTTTAAAAAAATGAAAAAAATAAAATCTTGTTGATTCATGCTTAATCTGTAGTTCTTTATTCCTTCTTAGGAATGGAATGACTGAACTGTAAACTTGGGGTCTTTATTAAGACATCCTCAGTACATAGAGGATTATATGCTTATGATGGTTTAAATAATAGTTAAAATAAATTAGAACTTTTAAAGAAATCTTCTGTTAAAGTGCTTTTTCCTAATATATCAGCAACCCAAAATATCCCATTTTGGCAAATGCTCACTTAGAAAAATCTGAGTTTTCTTTTGACCAACTCAGTGCCATGGAAAGGTCACAACAGCGGGGCTTCTATTTGCTAACAGTCTTGTTTCTTATATTTATTGAAATCAGAGGGATAATTAAAGTTCAGCAGGAGAAAATTATCCATTAATTAGAAGTAGAAGCAAGAAGCCATGAAGTACAGGTGATAACCATATATCAGAACAATTAGTCTGTCTAGAAAATCAACATGATCAAATCAGAGTCACTATACCAGCTGCTCATTTAATCTGGGGCTTCAATGCTTTTCTACTGCTTGTGAGATAACCCTGCAGAAGGAGCTTAGATCTGACATGAACACATCCTTCAGAATTAGTCATTATTTCAAGGAGGTGTTAGTATGCTGATGTTTATTATTTTTAAAGAAACTGGAATTTAAAGAGAAGTGACATTCAAAATGTGAAATTTCCTATTTATAATGTCACATTTTATTCTTTTTTTTTTTAAGATTTTATTTATTTGCGAGAGAGAGAATGAGAGACAGAGAGCATGAGAGGGAGGAGGGTCAGAGGGAGAAGCAGACTCCCTGCCCAGCAGGGAGCCCGATGCGGGACTCGATCCCGGGATTCCAGGATCATGACCTGAGCCGAAGGCAGTCGCTTAACCAACTGAGCCACCCAGGCGCCCTATAATGTCACATTTTAACCTAGGATAAATATCACACTTAAATTGAAAAAAGATAATGAACTATATATTTATTTCTTGCAATTGGTATTGATTGACATTAATTTATTATGCATGTATTGTCATTTTATTATAATACTGGCTTTGGGAAATACATTAAACTCCTATATATAAGTGGAATTGTTTTATAATGAGACAAATTTTAATATTTCTCTAAATTTTTCTTGAAATCTTTTTTTTTAATTTTCCCAGAGATTCCAATGTACTTTTAAGTAAGAAAGTATTTTCAGTGCATACATAATGAATAATAGAAATGTACAAGAATATCTTTATATAATAATATTTTGTCTCTCTGTAATATGGTAATTTATTACCTATTATTTCTAGAGTTTAGGTGTACAAGACACTCTATAGGACTTTGGAAGGGTACATATAACCTAACTCTTGCTCTCAAATCATTATGTTTGTAGGAGCGCCTGGGTGGATCAGTCATTAAGCCTCTGACTCTTGATTTCGGCTCAGGGCATGATCCCAGGGTCCTAGGATCCAGCCCCACATTGGGGAGTCTGCTTCTCCTTCTCCCTCTGCCCCTACCCATGCTCACATGTTCTCTCTGTTAATTAAGGAATGAATGAATGAATGAATAAAATCTTTTAAAAATCACATTTGTAAGGAAAATGAGATGTTTACATAAACAACAATAATATAAGGTTAAAAGTGATAGGTACCCTTAAAGAGACAATAAAAAAGCAAGTGAGAGATCAGAAAATTTTAGTAATTTAATTCAGTATACATATTGAATTAAAACTATAAACTATAAACAGTAATTTCTTATTGTATACATAATATATAACAATTACTCATTGTATATATGGTACAACTACCATCATTATTAAAATATTCTATGCTGACCGTGAAGCCCAACACGGGGCTCCATCTCCTGACTCTGAGATCATGACCTGAGCCAAAACCAAAAGTTGGATGCTTAACCAACTGTACCACCCAGGCACCCCCGGGAAAACTCTCATCTCTGATGGCTGGAGGTTATTATTAGCCATCTTCTGAGAAAGTAATTTCATTACATAGGCTGGAGTGGGGATCCGGGGAACAGATTCCAGGTGAATACTTAATGGAGAGAAGAAAATGGAGTTAGTAAATTCAAGCCATTTTTGGAGAAAACTAGTAATGAGAAATGGAAGAGAAGATATTTCAGAGAAATGTGTTCTTGAAGTAGAATAAGCAGAATACTCATCATTTAGAGCGGAAGTAGAAAAAGCAGCTTATTTGCAAGTGGTAGTAACTGATTAACTATAAGAGTGGAGGTATGAAGAAGTGAAGAATCTAGGTGACATTAATTAGTACACTTAGTGGCTAGCTTTGTGTAAGATTTACAAGAGGAAAGTGAGAGGGACAAGGAGATTGAAGAATGGCAGGAACTCAGTCTCCAACTCAATTTTGGTATACACCATAAAGCCAACCTAGTACTATCCTCTTTTTTAAACAGAATGCATTACATCATCCAAACTCAAATTGTTATGATATCCTACATCTTTTTGTCTCAATATCATTTTACCACTTAAAACCTTGGTATTCTATGTGTGGTTCATAGACCAGAAGGATTAGCATCATCCAACAGCTTATTAGAAATGAAGAAACTTAGTTTCCACCCCAGATGTACTGAGATATCATCTGCATCTTAAAGGTATCTTCAGGGAATTAATATGCATGTTAAATTATAAGAAATATAAATATAAAATATTAAGATAAATATTACCATTTGCATATATGTGGCTGTTGATTATATAAAGAATAGTATCCCTGTTTAAAAAATATGTTGGTTAATAAGTGATCTTTTTTGCCTAGAACCAACACATATTTAACTTGTTTTTAGAAATCAGGAAGATTAAAAACACAGTAAAATAGTCTTAAGGGTTAAGTAAGTTGCAACAAAAATATCTGATGTCACATTTCAAAGCAATATTACAAACAATGATAGAATACAGGACTTTGCATTGAAAAAATAATGTGGACTAGAATCAGTGACTTATTTGAACAAAATAAGGAAGTCAAAATGGTATCCTGGGACTTCCAAGGCTAGCACATAAGAACTCTTGCAGCTTTTGCTTGCATTTCTTGTATTACTTTCTTTGGAAGCCTTGATCCACTGTGTAAGAAATCTGACTCTCTGATGGAAAGTCTTGTTGACAGTCCCTGCTAAGTCCAGCTGACCTGTCATACACATGAAAGCACCAGATATAAGTGAAACCATCTTGTACATTCCAGATCATTGTCTACCTAATATCACCGAGTGGCATCTGTTGATGCCACATGAAACAGAAGAATCTCCCAACCGAGCCCTGTACAGATTCTTGACCCCCAAATTCATAAGATAAGGTAAAATGGTTGTTGTTTTCAGACACTAAGTTTCAGGGTAGTTTGTTAATCAGCAATAGATAAATGGATTGTGATTCCTCAAGCTACATGTTTAATATATGCCATTTCTCTCACTCTTTCCTTTATTCTTTATTTAATGGAATAAATGTGAGCAATTTTTAATGCTACACAGAGCACTTTGGATGGAGCTAGAAATCCATCTTACATACTTCGTTGCATTTTAGGTCAAGTACTATTCAGTAAACATTCACAGAATTGCATATGACAGGTAATATTTCATAATGGTTTCTCCATTCTCATGCTGGTGGTTTTGTGCTGAATTACTATAAATGAATTAGGATTTGAGAAGAATTTTGAAATGTAGACCTATATTTTCCATTATGATTAGTTTAATTAGATGTAGAATTAAGGTAAGAAAGTATCCATAGTCTGAAATCCAATATTTTGAAATATGGTTATACAGATAAAAAATTAAATTTTCTTTTTCTTTTTTTATATCAAAACACTCTCAAGTGGTATTAATATAACAAATATTTTTTTTATTTTGTTTTACATTTGCCAAGAATGAGATAACTCCTACTACCTAAAATAGAAACTGCTCTCTCAAACACTTGAGGTCTTTGCTCTCCATGGTTTTAGATGCTCATAATAAAATATCAATGATAGTGTATAAGAATTAAACTATCAATTTTCTCAGCTAATAAAAGTATTTTTATATTAAAATATTTTAAGAGAAATATACCTACTTATAATTTTAAAAGTTAACTCAGCTACTTTAACTAGTTTTGTAGTACATAATAATGTATTAAAAGATCAAAGAAATTTTATTTTTTTATCTTTGGAGAATGATTTTTCAAATAAATATTTCCTATCAGCTTGTCCCATTCTTGAAAACATCTGACACTAAGACATAGAACCTCACACTGACTCAATCATTTTAAAATGTGTTGGGCTTTCTGCCAGTGACGTCAGATGAGACAGAGAGGGAACCTCACTTTGTGGAGAGTGCACTAGGCTTCAGCGCAGTAGACCATGGTTTGCCCAGCCCTTGGGCCAATTGCTTAATCTCTTTGAACAGTAGTTTCCTCAATTACAAACTGAGTATAATACTATGTCCTTGTGAAGGCCAATGGAGGATGAAGTGCCCATAGCACAATTAGCGGCACACGGAGATTGCATAAATGACAGCTCTCATTATTATGAAGCTACCACTTCCATTACAGCTCCTCTGATTACCATGCAGTGTGTTTTGAATTACTCACTAATCTGGGGAAATGGGCGGTCCCTGCATGAAAAAACAACAAATTGTTCCATTTGAGATCTTTTTTTTTTAATTAATATTCATGTATTATGTTTTGGGTAAAAGCTTTCCAAATGATTTTGATTATTTCAAAATATTTCACTGACAATTGATCAACCATCGTGTATACACTTCTTTCTTTTTTTTTTTTTTTTAAGATTTTATTTATTTATTTGACAGAGAGAGACACAGCGAGAGAGGGAACACAAGCAGGGGGAGTGGGAGAGGGAGAAGCAGGCTCCCCGCAGAGCAGGGAGCCCGATGCGGGACTCGATCCCAGGACCCTGGGAACATGACCTGAGCCGAAGGCAGTCACTTAACCAACTGAGCCACCCAGGCGCCCCTGACTTATTTCTTATAAAGTGTTTCTTCCAATGGATTATCAAATACCAAAATAGGTGAAGCTTATATTAAATTGTTACTTACAATATCCTTTCATATCACCATACATTTGTTAATTCTTAAAAACTCTAAGTGTGTATCCAAATATTCTGTCAGAGTGAAATCTAACATAAGATGCATACAAACAAAAGCCTTTTGGGGCACTGGGGTGGCTCAGTTGGTTAAGCACTGGACTCTTGATTTCGGCTCAGGTCATGATCTCAGGCTCCTGAGACTGAGCCCTGCATCGGGCTTGTGCTGGGCATGGAGCCTGCTTAAGATTCACTCTTTCTCTCTCTCCCTTTGCCCTCTCCCCCAAGCTCTCTTAAAAAAAAAAAAAGAACAAAAGCCTTTCTTCAGCTGGGAGTGAGGGGAGGAGACATGTATTACATGGAGAGAAGACATGTTTTATATAGAATGAAGCAAACAAACAAAGAGAAACAACAGACAAATTTAAAAATCTGAACATCATGCATCCATTCAAAAGACAATTTAGACATACTCACTGAAATTAGTTATCAGCAAAAACAAAATAATTGAACTAGTTAAAAGAAGTAAAAGAGATACTACTCAACACTGATAATCTGTGATTACAGATAAATTAACATCTACGTTTTAAATACAATTACCAGCTGTGCAAGTAACAATGACATAAGTACACCTGAGTAATATTTCTGAAATATCATACAGGAATGGTATAAATCAGTAATACTGTTTTAAATTTTTAAAATATATATGATACAGTATTTTGAGGGAATATTAAATGACATTTATGTAAATAAAGGGTATTCTGGAAATTATGATGTTATTATTAATTAGAACTACTGTATTTTATTTCTTACATCCTGGAATCTTTAGAGATCACACACTTGGGAAAAGAAATCTCATTACTGATTATTCAGGCTACATCAGATGCAAATCATTATGTCATGGATAAGACATATCTACTTTATTTTCAATCCATTTCAAATAGAAACCAATTTAGAAAAAATTTTGAGAGTGCTTATTTTGATAGAAAATGGCATTTGATGTGCAATAAAATTGTTATAAGTGAGTCATTTCTAAATAATGTTGCCCTACGAATTAGAATAGCACTATTATTGTTCAAATTATCCATTATGCCATTTCTAAAATAATTAAACAACCCACATTTTTCTGAAATCATCCTGGGAAAAAAGTTTCACATATGAATTATTAAAAAAGTAAGTTTTTTCCTTTAAAATATAATTTTCATAAAATATGCTAAATGCTTTCTTTCTTTTACAGACCCATGGCACACATTCACCTTATTTTTTATTTTTTTTTAAAGATTTTATTTATTTATTTATTTGAGACAGAATGAGAGAGAGAGAGAGAGAGCACATGAGAGGGGGGAGGGTCAGAGGGAAAAGCAGGCTCCCTGCCCAACAGGGAGCCTGATGCAGGACTTGATCCAGGGACTCCAGGATCATGACCTGAGCTGAAGGCAGTTGCTTAACCGACTGAGCCACCCAGGCGCCCCATTCACCTTATTTTTGATGATGTGTTAGCAGTTCCACTATTCCACTGAGGTGCAATCTGTTATGGAAAGAACCACTGAAATCTAGAGTTTTTGTCCACACAACCAAGGTTCCCCATAGCTATGCTTTGAAATTCCTTACGCTTATGAAATTCTCTCTTATATTCACCCTCATTGCCACTTTTTACCTCTCAGGGACACATGCTTACCTGTAGAATTCTCTTGCTCACCCTTTAAATGTGTTTTAATTAGTGATATGAGAGAAAACCGTATGACTAAGCATATAAAATTTTGTTCAACGTTAAGAACAAAGAGACTCTGAATGACACCCAGAAAAGTTTCTCTATAAGAACTGGTACCGTTCATGAAAGGAACTATATAGTGTTTGTTTTAGCTATATTTTCTGCCTACTTTAAGGTTATTGATTGGGTTTGTGATGGTCAAAATAATATATTGGATTTCTGGAGAAACCTGCATCCAGAAAGTTCTATAATCATTGGGCCCAATTTTATTAATTTTAGGACATCTCTGACTGATCCATTCAGATATGCACAATCTTCTCCCAGTCACGATTCTCTTCTCTTCTGCTTTTGCTGGTAGAAGTCACCCAGGATAAGGGAAGGGAAAAAGCTGTCTTCAAATAACCATTAATTATGTAAATTCACTTAACAATTTGATGGAAATTTGCATAATACTGGATTTGTAAAAAACTAATTCAGGGTATTACTGAAAAGACAAATGATGCACTTTTTGTATTCCTATTTAGTAGAAATCTCATTGTAAATTAATGAAAAATATAACTCTTAAAATTATGATTTCATTAAAATGAATTTTTTCCTCCATTTTGCCAATCCCAGAAGATCTTCTTTGGATTTGCCATGTTGCATAACATCAATTACACCATGATCCTCTTGAGGGCAGTAATTATATTTTTTAACATCTGTAGTCTTATTAATTTCATGAGTGAATAAATGTCAAAAATTTTAAACCTTATAAAATATTTTTTATTCTGAATAAGTTGGCATAAAAGTTGTTAGGAAAGAACACGTGGTTTTACAGAGGCTCAAATTCTAAAACAGAACAGTATTAAGAAAATATGTTTATTCAGAAATACATCATATTCTCTTACAACTTTCTGGATTCCTGTTGTATTTCTACTTATATTTTAGGTGGTATTGCCTATTCTGAAGCATTTTTCCTCATTACTTATGAAATATCAAAACTTGACTAAATGTCATTGTTAAGAGGTCAATTAGTATGACTTTCTCCAACTTTCTCAATAATCTTTGTCACGCATTTGCAATGGCAAGATACTATTTCTGCACTCTTTTGTTGTGGTTAAGGCATACACATAACCAGATTTTACAAGGAGGCCTTCACTCAGCTAGTAACTATAGACCTGAACAATAAAAAAACTAAAAATAAAACTGATAAATTACTATAAAGCAAGAAATGTATAATGAGCTATCTTGATTTATGGTATCCACTTCCATTTCACATAAGCAATCTATCTTAATACATACTGCAAAACCTTGCATCTGCTTTATTAAGTAGTACATTTCACATTCGCCTGTTCTAAAAGAGAAAGGCAGTATCTGGATAATGTAGCAGATCATTTCTGTTTAGCAGAAGGCAAACTTTAAACAAACTTTAAAGGGTCAAAAAGAAAAGTACTGTTTGTTTTGTATTACTGCCCTAAGTAGTAATCACAATTTATATAGCAGCAGTCCTGTAATCAGACTTTGGAGATTTAGAAAAATGTGGTATATATTAATATTCTTTCTCCAGAAACCTAATTACTAAATCTAATTAAAAGAATATTATTTTTCTGTATTTTACATAGACTTATGTAAATATTTATGAAATTATCTGCTAAAGACACTATAATTCAGTAGAAAACAATTATTTTGATCACATCCAACCAACATAAGCTTTTTCCAGCTAGATTTTGTTACCTCTTTTGTCAAAGAGTTTAGAACAGGTCTCTAGTGTCACTACTATCAATGAATGCCATTTTCCTATGTAGCACACCTATCAGAATGAGCTGAACTTATCTGTATAGCAAATAGACTTAGTGCTTATAGTTTAATGTCTCATCTGATCTTTGATACAAAGGTGTAAAGTAAGTAGGAGGGCATATTACTCCATTTTTTCCATATGAAAGCTAAAGCTCAAATAAGGTTAAGTGCCTTAGCTCATTTAAATAGCTAATTAGTAGAGAAGGAGGGCAAGAACCCAGAACTCTAAAATTTGTCTTTAGCTGTTTCAGATCCCAAGGGATAATAATAATGGGAAGGATAATTAAGAAAGTTACTAAAGATTTAGGCCTACAATAATCTAATTCGATTCTTAGTAAATAAATAAAGACAGAAACTTCAGCAGCTTTTTTCCAAGTACTTGATTTCTATTTATGTGTTGGGAAGCAACTCAGAATGAATTTAAAGGATTGCTTCATTTCAGGTCATTCTGACTTCATTTAAAGATTTTGTATTGTCAATTCTAAAAAGGTTTTTTGTATTGTTTTGGTGGTTAGTTAAAATATCTTATAAGAGGACGCCTGGGTGGCTCAGACAGTTAAGAATCTGCCTTCAGCTCAGGTCATGATCCCAGGGTCCTGGGATCGAGCCTCATATTGGACTCCCTGCTCAGCAAGGAATCTGCTTCTCCCTCTGCCTGCCTCTCTCTCTCTCTCTCTGGCAAATAAATAAATAAAATCTTAAAAATAATTTACAAAAGTCTTATAAGAGAACTGAAAAGTTTTATTTACCAAGAAGAAATTTTAACTGAATCTTATTTTATTATGAAATCCTTCTTTTAGATTAGGCAACACTACACCATTTTAACCTGAGAACATTCAGAAAGTTATCAATAAGTTATTATCATTGTTTGATACAAAGCAGAATACATATCGATAGATAGATATAGATACAGATATAGATTACTTGATACATAGAGATTGCTTAATAACTATAAAGAGATATTAATTGATATGCAAGTGCTTGAAAATACAAGTGCTTCATTCTATCTACTTTGTAACTCTCATTAGGTAAACCTATAAGCTAACAAAAACAAAAAAGCTAAAAATAAAACAATATGTTAAATTATATCTTACAGCTCTTAACTTATTTTGATGGCTGATTCTCAGAAAGGGAGCATATACTGAGAATAAAGGATTTCTATCAGTATTACATCTATTTTATTCCAGTGGTTCTCAAAAAAAGGGATATTTTAGCATCCATGTGACAGTGGCAATGTCTAGACACTTTTGTTTGTCGTTACTGGTGGGTTAGTACTGCATGTAGTACGTAGAAGTCAGTGATGCTGCTAAATATCCCATAATACATTGGACAACCTTAAATGTCAATAGTGTGGAGGTTGAGAAACCCTGATCTATTCAAACAGTTTTCTTATTGTGGGTTACAAGTGACACGGATTCACATAACCTAAATAATTAGATAGGTCTGTTTCAGAGCCATGTCATGATTTCCAAGCTAAACAGCTGTACCCAACTATATACAAAGTTTTCAATGGGGAAATAAACCAGTAACAGTTCCCTTGGCACAAATACTGTCATTTTGATGCATGAAAGTACATGATTTTTCTTTTAGGATCCAATCCAACATTAGTGATTTGAGATCTTGCATTAGCTTAGTAAAACAAAAGCCAAACAAGCTTTTCATTGATCTTAACCAGCAGAACTTAATTTTGAGTTTCTGTGTCATTTGAACCAAATACAAAATAATAATAAAATACTCATTGAAATATTTTCCCTCACTTACTTCTGATTTCTTTTATTAGTGAACATGAAAATAGTGGCCCTCTGGACTGACAAAGGAAACAACAGCATTTCCTATTTCTAAGAGAAATAAGCAATAACCATAAGCATGAAGAAATAAAATTAATCAGATTTTTCCCCTATTGCTTAAGTCTAGGGAAACAGTGACAGGCTGACAAGTCTGAGATATGAACATAAACTTTGGTTGTGATTTAATAATAATAAAAATTTATTTTACTTTTTACTTCAGTTCATTAATATTTTTAATTTGCACACTGCCAAAATCATGATGCTCTCTTTCAGTCAAAAACAAATTAAACCCGCAGGGAAGGAGAAATACTACCCCATGAGAAAATGTTCCTTCCTCAGCTTGTCAAAAAAGGCATTCCAAACTACTGGAATGGTTGACAGTAAATCTCTGCTAGATAACACACCTATTCTGTGATGCATCACCATTTTTTTTTAACATATATGTATCCATCAGACACTACAATAGATTATTATGTGAATTAGGCTGACATTTTATTTTTTAGTTTAGTTTATCTAGTTGGTCCCAGAATAAAGCAAATGTTCTGCTCAATCTGAGCACTTGAAATTCAGTAACATAATAAAAGAAGATTAAAAATAGTCTAATACATAACTTAACTTTAAAAATGTATAAAACATTGTTTTATGGTGTTTATTGTTTTTCAAACAAGGTTCTGTGATTGCTGTAGTGTCACAAAGAACTGAAAAGATGAAGTCTATGATGGATGAGGAATACACCGTACACTAATGAAACATTCATTTGCTAAATTAACCACTAATCTTCTTGTCCGACTTGACTTGCTCAGGTCCCTGAGAAATAAACCTAATGGTCGTCACTCATTAAGCCATGCACAAACTTTTAAATAAAATAGTTGTAAATGGGCAAGATTTTTCTACTTGGTAAATGATCCATTATACTGATGTCCACATTTGGTACTTTAGATATGCAGCTTATTTCTGCCAGATAATATCAGCCATGAAGCATTTATTATTATTCTTTTTATTTATTTTTGTTATTCTTTGTCTAAGAACAAAGCATTAAAAACATAAATTCTTCTTGTATGTTATTGAAACGAGACAGAATCAAACACCAAGGAAATTTAGGGTGGGGGGAGGAGATCATAGTTCTGATCAACCAGGAATAATGAGATAAGATAGATCAAAATGTCACTAGTCCTTTTAGATCTCTAGATCTCATTCTACACATCATGAAAGACAGCAAGAAATGTGAGCCAAACTGCTCTCCTTGGTTACTTCCAGAGTGGAGGAGTATCATAAGCAACCAGGGAATAATTATTAACAACAGATTATGCCATGTGCAAAATGCAGCATCCAAACCATATATTAATGGTAATTTAAGTCCAGGAGAGATTAATTTCTGACATTTTAAGGCATAACAGAAGAACTAAAATTGAGCTGGCCCATGAAAGGATGGGCCATTTTAGAAAGATAAGTGCAGAGCTTCCTAAAACACTCTGTCTCTAGGGAGATGAGGATAGTGTATAAACTATTCCATTCATGCTGTTTTCTTCTTCTTTTTTTAAATTATTTTTTAGTGGTAGGTTTCCCATAGACAAAGAATAAATTTATCTTATATTCTATACAGTCTTCAGGAATTCTACTATGCAAACCATTGATAAGACACTTTATCCCATACAGTGGGATGGTGGTATTTTCTGCTGCCCTGGGAGCTACTGTGAAAGTTCATGTTGGACCTGGATTCTTTATTGACAGAGCCAGCAGCTGTGAATGCTCTCAATTTAAGGACAGCAGGACAAGTACTAGAACTGTGAGAGGAAAAGTAGCCCATGGCAGAGGCAATGGAGGTACCACAGTAGGCTGGCCACTGCCACCATCTTATCTAGGCACATTCACGCTCTTTTCATCACAGGGACAGAGAGAAACACACAAATAAAAAGAATATTAGAACAAATTTTCAGTAAGATGTTGTAAGATGTCACTAAAATTATGGCCACTTGTCTCCATTTTTATAAATTGGAGCTTTTGTGAAGCTTAGTTTCACAGACTTTCCCATTAATCAGGGGATTTCTTCTCTGAAGTTTTGTCTCTACATTATAAGTGCTGGGACACTCAAAAGAATTTCTTAGAAGGTAGATTACCCTCCCTACTTCTAGCCACTACGCAAGTTGAACTTTTACTTGTCTCAGTTTCACATTCAAAGTAGAATGCCTTGTGCCTGAAGTAATGTTTGCAGATACATAATGGCATAATAGGGCAAATATATCTTTTAAAACAGGCGCTCCAAGGAAACAAACTGAGTGTTGTTGGAGTGGGGGGTGGGGTGGGAGGGATGGGGGGACTGGGTGATAGACACTGGGGAGTGTATGTGCTCTGGTAAGCGCTGTGAATTGTGCAAGACTGTTGAATCTCAGATCTGTACCTCTGAAACAAATAATGCAATATATGTTAAGAAAAAAAAGAAGAAGAAGAAGAAGAAGAAGAAGAAAGTAGCGGGAGGGGAAGAATGAAGCGGGGGAAATCGGAGGGGTAGAGGAACCATGAGAGACGATGGACTCTGAAAAACAAACAGGGTTCTAGAGGGGAGGGGGGTGGGAGGATGGGTTAGCCTGGTGGTGGGTATTTAGGAGGGCACATTCTGCATGGAGCACTGGGTGTTGTGCACAAACAATGAATCATGGAACACTTCATCTAAAACTAATGTTGTAATGTAAGGGGATTAACATAAGAATAAAAAAATTAAAAAAAAAATAATCCAAAAATAAATAAATAAATAAATAAAACAGGCGCTCCATTTAAGCAAAAAAAAAAAAATACTGAATACAAATTGCTAAATATAAAAATAAAAAAAATTGTAATTTTGTAATGCGAAACCAAATTTATTTCCATGCATAACAATGAAGATCGGGATACTAGATTAAAAGGAAAGCAGTCTTCTGTCAAATAGAGATCAGATATGCCTCACTGGAGCTCCCTTTCAAATGTTAGCATGAAGTTGCATTTTTATGCCAATTGTTAAGACTGCTACTCTTACTAGAGGGCTACAGTATATTTTGTCTCATAACAACTTTTTCAGAGGAAGATTATTGAGTTAATATATTTTTTCATAGTAATATGAAAAACTGCTCTGCCAAATCATTGCAATACTAAATACTGTTGCAAAATCAAACAAACGTTGCAAGGATTGACTTGGGTTCTGTCCAGAGCCATACAATTCTGGGCAAACGTGAGATAACTGTAAGAGCTCTTATTACAGGCATGAAACATATTTTGGCATATGAATATTTTAAAAATGGAAATTCTAATGACAATAAGAATACTATTTCATTAGTTTAAATCAGTGAGTGAAATATTGATTGCTAAGTAATGGAATTGAGACCATTAGCTAATTCTTTGCCAAAAAATTAAAGCTACATTTTTTGGCATGCTTTGCAGCATAACTAATTTAGACTAATTTAAAATAAAATTGAAATAAATAAACAGTCTAAAAATACCAAAAGGGAATATAGTGAATTAGTATAGAATTTTGAAATGGGGAAAAGTCTTTTAAACATGATATGAAAACTAAAAACCATAAAGGAAACAGCTGGTAAATTTAACTACATAAAAATTCCAAGTGGCGGGCGCCTGGGTGGCTCAGTTGGTTAAGCGACTGCCTTCAGCTCAGGTCATGATCCCAGGGTCCTGGGATCGAGTCCCGCATCGGGCTCCCTGCTCTGCGGGGAGCCTGCTTCTCCCTCTCCCACTCACCCTGCTTGTGTTCCCTCTCTCGCTGTGTCTCTCTCTGTCAAATAAATAAATAAAATCTTTAAAAAAAAAAATTCCAAGTGGCAAAACACATTATAAATGCAGTTGAAAAATAAGACATAAATCTCCAATATTTTTAAAAGTATTTTAACATACAAGAGCTTTTATGACTCAATAAGAATTTTATAGAAATTCTATTGAAAAATGGGCAAGAAATGTGAACAATTCACACACACACACACACACACAGATTATACCTTTCAAAATCTAAAATTGTACATGACCTCTTTCCAGCAATCCCACTTTTTGAGATTCATTCCTATAAAAATATGTTTTGTAGGAGCAACTAAATATATAAAGCAAAGATTAACAAACCTAAAGGGAGAGAAGTAGACAGAAATATTATAATAATAGAGGACTTTAATGTCATGTTTTCATCAATGGATAGATAATCCAGGCAGACAATCAATAAGGAAACATGAGCCTTAAATGACACATCAGACCAGAAGGAATACACACACACGCACACACACATATACACATATATGTATGTATATTCAACAGAATATACCTTGTTCTCAAGTACATATGGAACTTCTCCAAAATATACCATATATTAGGCCATAAAAGAAGTCTTATTAAATTTAAGATGAAAATTGTATCAAGTATTTTTCCCAACCACAATGGTATGAAACTAGAAATCAATTACTAGAGGAAAACTAGAAAATTCACAAATATGTGGAGGTTAAACAACAGTCTACTAAACAAGGGGTTAAAGAAGAAATCAAAAGAGAAATCTAAAAATATGTTGAGACAAATAAAAATGAGAATGCAACATAACAAACCTATGGGGTACAGCAAAAGCAGTTCTAAGTTCATAGCAGTAAGTACCTACCTCAAGAAACAAGATAGCTCAAATAAAAAACATAACTTTACATCTCAAGGAAATAGGTAAAGAAAAACAAACAGATCCCAAGTTAGTAGAAGAAAGGAATTAGAAAAATTAAAAAAGATTAGAAAATAAACGAAATAGCAACTAAAAAGTGAATGGAAAATATCAATTAAACTAACAGTTGGTTCTTTGAAAAGGTAAACAAAATTGGCAAACATTTAGCTAGACTTGCCAAGAAGAAGAGGAGACTCAAATAAATAAAATCAGAAATGAAAGAGGAGACATTACAACTGAGACCTTAGAAATACAAAAGTTCATAAGAGACTACTATGAACAATTGAATGTCAATAAGTTGGACAACCCAGAAGAAATGGATAAATTCCCAAAAATCTTCAACCTACTAAGACTGAGTCAGGAAGAAGCAGAAAATGTGACTAGACCAATTACTAATAAGGACATTGAATCAGTAATCAAAAACCTCCTAACAAACAGAAGTCCACCACCAGAACCCTTCACTGGTGAATTCTACCAAATATTCAAAAGAGATTTAATACTAAACCTACTTAAAGCCTTCCAAAATTAGAAGAAAAGGGAACACATCCAAACTCACTTTATAAGGTCAGCATTAACCTGATACCAAAACTAGACAAGGATGCCACAAGAAAAGAAAATTACGGGCCAGTATTCCTAATGAACATAAATGCAAAATACTCTAAAAAATATTAATAAATTGAATTCAACAATATATCAAAAGGATCATATATCCTGATCAAGTGGGTATGCAAGGATGGTTCAACATTTGTAAATCAATCAACATGATATACCATATTAACAAAATGAAGGATAAAAATCATATAATCATCTCAATAGATGCAAAAAAAGCAGTTTACAAAATCCAACATCCATTTATGGTAAAATATTTCAACAAAATAGGTAGAGAGGGAATGTACCTCTACATTCCCAACAGGTAATGAAAAAGTACTCAACATGACTAATCATCAGGGAAATGCAAATTAAAACCACAAAGAGATACCACTTCATACCTGTTAGAATGGCTATTATAAAAAGATAAGAAATACCAGGTATTGGCAAGGACGAGGAGAAAAGGGAAATTTTGTGCACTGCTGGTGGGAATGTAAATTGGTACAGCCATTATGGAGTTTCCTCAAAAATTTAAAAACCAGAACTACCATATGAACTACCATATAATCCAGCAATTCCACTTCTGATTATTTATCTAAAAAATGAAAACACTATTTTGGAGAAATATCTGCACCCTTAGTTGATAACAGCATTATTTACAATAGCCAAGATATGTGAACAACCTAAGTGTCCATCAATGAACAAATAGATGAAAATGTGGTAGATATACACAATGGAATACTATTCAGCCAAAAAAAGAGGCAGTCCCGTGATTTGCAACAAAATGGATAGACCTTGAGGGCATTATGCCAAGTAAAATAAGTCAGACAGAAAAAGAAATACCATATGATCTCATTCATAATGTAATCTTAAAAAAACTGAGTTCATAGATGCAGAGAATAGACTGGTGGTTGCTAGAGGTGGGGCAGAGGTAGTGAAATGGGTGAAGGAGGTCAAAAGATTCAAACTTCCAGTCATAAAATAAATCACAGGAATATTATATATAGAATGGTTACTATAGTTAATACTGTATTGCATATTGTAAAATTGCTGAGAATAAATCATAAAAGTTCTCATCAAAAGAAAAAGAATTTCTAAATATGTATAGTGACAGATGTTAATTAGACTTATTGTGGTGATCACCTTGTAATGTATACAAATGCCAAATTATTATGTTGTACGTAACTATATAGCTACCTAAGTATGAAACATGATTTATTTGACTTGGCAGAGTTTTAGGTTAGAAAAAGAAATTCTACAATATGATTTATGAACCACTTGTACATCATCATTGTTGTGTCATATAATACCAAGAAAACACTGTTCCAGAATTAATCTTCTATTATGATCTTTCTCAGAAATTTCCTTGGTTTTCTCTGCTTAATCTTACACCAAAAACATCCTCACTCTCAGAGATCCACATGAGAACACTGCCATTTTCACACATATGTACCAAGACTCTACATTCCATATGTAAGAACCAGTACACATGTCCAGGTTATAATGGATATCTCAGAAGCAAGGATAGAGGCTGAGGTGGAATTCTTATTCTGGAGTAGGTAGCCATTGGCAGGACAATGTAAAATCCTCCATATTTATGCTGGTTAGCATAGCCCCATTCCCCTAAAGCCCACCCACCTTGCCACTCACCATTGCTCATTATCTATGCAGTCAGTATCTAATTCTATGATATTCCCTAAGCATTTTTAAAAATTCATTGTAATTGTCTATATGGTCTATTGTAAAATTTTACTTAATAAAAAGCATATCAAAAAAAGATCAAATACAAATTCAAAGCAATTTTGGTGGTTGTGGCAAAAAGCAAACTATATACATGTCAAAAACACAAATGCTTATGTATGACATTATACATGGCTGAAAATTAGTGGTCATTTGGAGATACTGCTTTCTTTTCTTTTTTAAAGATTTTATTTATTTATCTGAGTGAGAGAGACAGACACAGCACAAGCAGAGGGAAGAGGCAGAGGGAGAAGCAGGCTCCCTGCTGAACAGGGAGCCCAATGTGGGCTCAATCCCAGGACCCTGGGACCATGACCTAAACCAAAGGCATATGCTTAACCAACTGAGCCACCCAGGCGCCTGGGGATACTGCTTTCAATGTGTTATTAACAGAACTACATTATTTGGTAGAAAGAATATTTAAAGGAATAAATAAAATATACATATTTGAGGACTAATTTGTCTAATTCGAAATAGTGAGATATAGACAAAGTAGTACATTCTATGTCAATGAAACAATAGAACAGGGAAAAGGTATTTATTTGACAGTGAATCAATACTTAAATGACAAACAAAAGCATATAAGGTCAGTAACAAAACTCTATGCCTACATTTTTTTTTTCAGGAAAAATAAGCATATTGTATAATATTGCCTTTCTTTAACCTCATTTTTATTATCTTTTCATATTTCCCTGTTCCTCCTTTATTTCTGAAACTATGAAAGATATCTCCTACCATATATCTCCCACTAAGAATAAAACCAATTCAGCAACAGCTAGAAAATAGCAATGACACATGCAAAGACCCTTTCATATGCCTCAATATGTTTATGGGGAACTTTTCAAAGTATCTTTTTTGAATACAACAGTTTGTATTGCAGGAGTGGTTTTCAGGCTAGGACAAAGTGGAAATGATTGTCCCAGCATCTCTCACAAGCAAAGGAAGGGGGATGAGAAGTTGACAGGGCATCAGCTACAAATCATAGAGCATCCCTGCTATCACATATTTGTTGGACAGTAAGTCCAGTGTTCTGAGTACTCCAAATAGAGGAAGTAACATGTGAGCACAGAGAATAATAAACATGGACTTTTAAAATAAATATATATTTAAAAAAAACTAGCAGGGTAGTATTTCTATTTTGGTGAACACCTGGAGAAGTACTGCTTGACTTAGGACAGCAGGCAAAAAATCAAGGAGGGGACACTTATGTTTGTGCACACTTGTGCTTAATTAACCACAAAATATTCTTTCAATGTATTAGTAGTAAGAGAAGATAATGCCAGTAGATTTATTAGAATCCTTATTTAAATTGTTTTCATAAAAGCATTTATTAATATTCTATGTCAGATGAGAGTGCCTGGAAAGTAGATAAGCTAACTTTCCACTAAAAGGACATTTACCCATGTAGTCTGATTATTGACTCTAGAAGAGTCAAACTAAGGGTTGTTTTTTGCAAGTATGTGAGTCCTATGCCACTCTGAGGAGCTAACTACTAATATGAAATAAATTTGCTTAGTGCTAAGGAAATATGTTTAAAAACTAATAGTCTCCCAAAAATGGAACGTGCTGCCTTACAAAGATCTCCTGAACTCCATCCTGAGGTGAAATTGAGAGGAACAAGCAGAAACAAGGTTAATAGAAATTGTTGAAAGGATGTAACGCCAAAGACAGACTGAATTCCAGATGTAATAATTCTGATTCTTAATAAATAGTATAGAGGTAAATTTTAATGCCCCACAGTGATTTTAGAGGCTATTAATGATTGGCATTGAAATACTTCAAGAGGCATAATTTGTTGTGCTCCCTTCCATGGTAGTACATTTAAATTCTTTCAGTTCCTGGTAATTGTATACAATTATTTTTGATCTCCAGTCCTGTGTGTGAAGAAAAGTGGTTATGTTTAATTAATTAGCTGTTGTAGAAATGTTGCTGGAGGGCATGTTAGTGGCATTTCAATGAGTACATCTCTTAAATGTAAAAATGAGAAAGCATATGGAGACCTCCATTATAAAAGGTAAAAAAAAAAAAAAAAAAAAAAAGTAAGATATAGGAGGGGGTGTTGTTTTAGGTCATTCCAAAAAAATGAAGTGATGGGCGCCTGGGTGGCTCAGTTGGTTAAGCGACTGCCTTCGGCTCAGGTCATGATCCTGGAGTCCCAGGATCGAGTCCCGCATCGGGCTCCCTGCTCGGCAGGGAATCTGCTTCTCCCTCTGACCCTCCTCCCTCTCATGCTCTCTGTCTCTCATTCTCTCTCTCTCAAATAAATAAATAAAATCTTTAAAAAAATATGAAGTGCTGAATATAGATTACTCTGAGCACCACACCTCAATAAAATTATCTAAGATATGGAGAATCTTTTTAACTTAAGAAAAAGGAAAGCATTGTTATATGGTCTTTCTATCCCTAATGCCAGATAAGATTAAAGAACTAAAAGTATTATTACAAGAAAGTTAATCATCCTTCCACTGAATGCGTACCATTTCAAAATTAGATATATGCCTTATATTTTTCCCTACTTCATGTTGTTTGGTTCATCTAAAGATATTTGTTAAGGAAATAATAGCTGATTTTTATTAAATATTTTAGTACACATCTCCCAAGATTATTATTTGGGGGCCTGTGTTACCCACTTTGTCAAGCAAAGATTACTTGGTGACAGGAGAAAACTATTTTAAAGTAAAAAATAATTGTCAAAATATACCTTTAGAAACAGACTCCAGATTTTAGAATTACCCAAACACTACAATGCCCATTTTCCCAGAACAATTTGATTAGTTTGGGCAGACTTTTTGTTGCTATAACGAAACCAAATAAAAAACAAAACAGAAACAAACAAAGAAAAAAAAAAAACAACACATCAAAACATCCTCAGTGGCTTAAGACAAAATAAAGCTTTCTGGTCTTCTCAGTTGGCTATGGAACTGAAGGACTTGCCACAGCAGCTGTCTTTCATCGGTGAGTCAAGGATTCAGGATGATCTACTCTGATGGCCCCATTATTTCAAGCTGATACCTCTTGTGCAGAAGCAGAGAGGCTAGAAAAGCACATTCCCACTTTTCCTTAGCTAGAAGTAACCCCATGGCCCCACCAAACTAGAAGGTGGAAATATAATCTCCTTCAGGCTCAAGAGTGAAAGGAAATCCAGATATTGATGTGCACTAGCAACATTTCTCACACTATCTTCATGGTCCCAATAAGCTGCTACCCCAGCAAGGTAAAGGGAAACAATGGAAGGCCTAAAACAAAAGCTCAGAATTTTAAACAATATCAGTTTTCAAAAAGAAAAAAAATAAGTAAAAGCAACACAATTATACAGAACATATAAAATGATGATCCCTGAAGTCAGGGTCATGTCATATTGTTATTCTATCACCCAACCTCTACAGACTGTTTGCATAAATAAGTTACTCAGTAAACTTTGAGGGGATGCATGGAGAAATGAACTGGTGTGAGTATGAATCCTTCCTTTGGTCTCTGACCATATGATTTTTGTTCGCTTCATGAAAATTCACATCAGGATAGCATACTAATAGTAAACAATTTTAGTAACAGTATACTGCTTGAAAATTTACAGTGCTCTGGGTATTTGGTGTCTATTGTGATTCTATATGAATTTTAGGACTGTCTTCTATTTCTTTGAATAATGTCATTGGAATTCAGATAGGGATTTAAAAAAAATTTCCAGAGTATTTTGATATACTAATTCAAACCTATGAGTAGACATATGTATGTGGTTTTTTCCCTTCAGTTTTCACATATAACCTAAGAAACTCACCAAACATACACTATTTTAACACCAGACATTTAATTTTCAAGGGGTGAGGGTACTTTACATCATCAAGATATTTTGGCATATGTCCAAGAAATATTTTTAAACCCTCTATATTGAAGACAGCACTCAATTCCTGGAAGATGCAGTACTCCAGTTGAATAATTTATATTACTTCAAAGAAATTCCATGACTAATGCTGAGCACATGAGTGTAATTTGCAGGTTGCCCGCAATACTGTTAAAAAAAAAAAAATTCAGGATGGCCAAATTTACATAAAATTTGCATTGAAACCTGAGAACATGAATGAGAGAATAAAGTAACCATTAATCACCACTGTCCAAATACAGAAAGATCATGTAGGTTTCCATAGATTCTGCTTTTGTTATTAATGACACAGGTATATGTATGCATATTTCTATCATATACATGTACATATATATGATAGATTTCTATATCTATCATATATATTATATGATAGAAATCTATCATATATATGATATAAAAGATACACACACACATATGCACACACACAATTTGGGCACAGTCTGTAACAATTTTTCCCCCTTGGACTTAAAATAAGCAAGCTTTTCATCTTCTCAAATAACTGTGCAAGTACAAAGATTAAATCTCTTTTTAACCACTTATGTATCAACTTTCTAAAGACTACAGATCAGGATTATTCCTCCAATACATGTAGAATTAGGTTTTATTAAAAGCTTACTGGGATAAGCTTTCTTTGGGAAGGCGTATCAGTGGAGTCTTTGGAATCCTAGGAATAAATTGAAATCTCAGTATCTTAATTTACTAAATGATTACACGTGAAATAATTAACCTTGCTAACTCTTAGTATCCTTAGCTCTAAAATGATGGCCAAAATGTACGACTGGAAGGTTGAAATGAGGCTACATAGAAAAAGCACCTAGCCTAACACCTGATTTACAATGAATGTTTAAAATATGAATTCCCTTCAACCGTACATAATTGTGCATATGTTATTATTCTGACCTCTTAAAAGGTCCAAACTCCAGGTGCAGAAAATAAAATTTATGAATTGGAACAGATTGCTGCAATTGCACACACACATGCAAGATTCAGTGAATTGTAAGAATTAAACACATTATCTTATATAAATGATAAAATGCTGTGATACGATTTTCTGTAAATATTTTCAACTTCAATGTAGGCAATGTTAGTTCTTCTATATTGAAGTGAATTTTTATTGCTGACATTTAGTTCCAGAGTAAATATTATTTTTAGCTTGAGAGTTATCATAATTGAATAGAGTATATTTTAATCTATTTACTCTGTAATAGTTTGCATATTATCATTTATATTTCAGTACTATCTGATTTGAATTTTACATTTATTTTCTTTTCTTTGAATTATACTTAAAAAGAATTTTCTAGAATGACTCATATGATGCAGAATTTGTTTCAGGTAATACTATTAATCATCTTCCATGTTCATATCACTTTCCTTTGAAAATCATAATTGGATAGAAGCAAACAATTGTAGAAATTAAATTTTAGGTTTGGTCTTTATAAGTGTAGGTGAGACTAAATAAGTTAGTCAATTGAAAATATTT
Source organism: Mirounga leonina (assembly GCF_011800145.1). Taxonomy (NCBI): domain Eukaryota; kingdom Metazoa; phylum Chordata; class Mammalia; order Carnivora; family Phocidae; genus Mirounga; species Mirounga leonina. The sequence goes on along the minus strand of NW_023270757.1, from coordinate 10,909,544 downwards.
CTTGGAAAACTAGGAAACACAGAGAAATATGTTAGGTAAGTCATAGTAAACGACACAAATGGCATTGTTACTTCATTTAAAAGCTTGCAAAATTTCTGAGTAGAAAATACATAACAAAAGAACCTTAGAGCATATGACACTATAAAGTGAAAATACTGAAATTTGTGATCCTGAAAATAAAGAGTTTAGAGAGGGAAGATCAAACTATAATATTTTTAAAAATGAAGTCTCCTGGGAGAAAATGGGAGTTGAACTACACACTGAGGGATGAACAGAAAGCAGGTGTATGGGCAGATAGGGACAATCACTCTGTTCACAGAAGCAGAAATGGTGACAATGGGGGATGAGAGAGGAAAGAACTGAGCCATGTGACCAGCTTTGAGTTTCCTGGTTTGTACTCAAGGAACACTTCTTTTCAATAAGTGTGGCAGAATTCCATTGTATCTTACACAGCAGATTATGGGGTGGGGGGGAACACTTATAGGAAACACGGTGAGATAAGTCTGAGAGTGTTGTTTTAGAATGAATCATTGGTCTATCTTTTGAGACATGGATTAGGAATGAGATGAATTACAAGGTAGGAGAAAACCCAGATGATAATGAGTTGTGATGATCAGAATTGGCAAGAACACACTGCCAATTTAAATGAGGAAAGAAAGTGGAATTAAGATAAAAGATAATTACAGGAAGAAGGTCCAATTCCATTAATATAAATAAGAAAAGGTTTAAGGTTGGAAAAAATTCAGGAACTCTGGGATTTATAATGCTGGACATGGGGACATGAAATTTCTGCTGTCTGTGAGACCCACCAAGTCTCTCCTCCTTCCCAACAAATGCTTAAGCAAAGCTTCTCATTTGCACAAAGTACTGAAGGGATGGGAGGCTAATCCTTGTTCTCATCCTGAGAATAACTAGTGGCTGAGAATGTGATCAGGAGTTGTACAAATTGTTAAGGAAAAATACAAACTTCAAGTTTCTGTTGCTCTTATTTATGGCTGAATATGGAAACCCTGAGTTTGTTTGGAAGCATTTTCAACATAACCCTATCCAAAAGTAATGCCACCTACTCATGCATAGGAAAAATCTGCACGATAAAGAGAACTGGGTCTCCTTTGTAGGCTATGTAAAATTCTACCAGACTATTATAATGTTAATCTATTTTACACTTAAATGGCTGGACTCAAATATAAGGAACTCCAAAGTGGATTCTGCTGGAAGGGATGTGGGTCAGCAAAATACACTGGAGCATTGATACTGAAGAAAATACTGAGAATGCCTTTCCCTTTGGGGATGCGTATACAGTGGTTTCAGAAGCAGTAAGACCTGATACAATTTTAAGTTTCCATTTTTTGTGCTCTTATTCTGTTAACTTAACCTTAAGTCTTCAGTAGCAGTTTTTAAATATGACAGTTTACTCTGCTACTGTTTGGCAGGAGGTATAGACTGGGATATCCTGAAGTTGCACAGAAAAGTCATGAGAAGATAGCCAGAAGGTACTAGTTGAGAATCCATAAAAAGTATTTGGGAGCAAGAGGTAATGCACAACAAAAAGACGTGCTGAACTCTCACCACCCTCCCATTCTAACCAAGCAATAACCAGTTATTAGTATAGAATGATGTGTAAGACAGTACTCCTGCAATCTGTCACTATGGAATTTCATATTACTCTCAGCTGGGTATTATAGAAAAGGTGACTCTAGAAATTTAAAAAAAAAAAAAGGGACTTCCAGTCTACACAAGAATAAAAATCCAAGATGGAGCATTCTTTAGAAAATTAAGCAAGAGAATGTGAAATAAAATGTTGTATAATCTTGCAGAGATTCAGAACATAGTAGGACCCCGACATATGAATTTGAATGTTATCAATCATTCAATAATATTTGGAGAAAAATAAAAGGACTGGGTAGATTCTAAGATGAATAAAAAGCTGTTGTTTGTAAAAATACAATTTAATAGAAAAAACTTCTACCTTAGCATCTCATTTTTTTTTAATTAAACAATATATCTTTTCCATGTCTAAGTACCAGGCAAATGCCATAAGAAATTTAAGAGTTGCCATGTGAAAAGAGCAGTGGCTTCAGTGTGTTTCTAGTTTTATATTATGTAAACTTCAATACCAACGTAGCAATGAAAACAATTTTTATAATCCAGTTATCATACTCAGCCCCCATGGTTTTTATCCAAGATACAAGTGTTGCATTTGATATTAAAAGAAAAACTTTCCAATTGATACTTTCTTTTACCTGAATACTCCTCTTTTCTATCTCAGATTCTTTTCACGGTAAATTTTGTTTCCTTAACAAACAAATGCTACCACTCTTTGGAATAATTTCCTGACCCATGAAGTTGAATCTGGAAGTAGTATCTGGACTTATCTATCATTTTACATGTGCTAAGATGTAACTGACCTTCTATTTGCCTTCTGAGATTCAACCGCAGATGATGGAAATGAGGGGAGAATTAAGAAAAAGGATTAAGCCTGAGAGAGGAAAATAACAAAAGCAAAAACAAACATATCCTCCAAATATTTTTGGCAAATAAAACAAAAATATTGATAATACTACATTAATAAAATGTCTTACCAGATACTTGAAGTCACCAGATGATCCAGGAATCCAAGCCTAATAAGAAGAAGAAGGGGGGGTGGGGGGGGAGATGGGTCAGTTTTCTTTTAAAAAATAAACAAAAGCAAAAATGAACTTTTGGGACTTCATCAAGATAAAAAACTTCTGCACAGCAAAGGAAATAGTCAACAAAACAAGAGGCAACGCACAGAATGGGAGAAGATATTTGCAAATGACACTATATAGACAAAGCGCTGATTTCCAAGATCTATAAAGAACTTCTCAAACTCAACACCCAAAAAACAAATAAGTCAAAAAATGGGCAGAAGACATGAAGAGACACTTCTCAAAAGAGTGTTTTTTTTGTTTGTTTGTTTGTTTGTTTGAAAAACACTGAGTGTTTTGTTTTGTTTTGGAACTCTGGAAATGATTTATTTATTTTTTATTATTATGTTATTTTAATCACCATACATTATATCATTAGTTTTTTATGTAGTGTTCCATGATTCATTGTTTGCGTATAACACCCAGTGCTCCATGCAGAACGTGTCCTCCTTAATACCCATCACCAGGTTAACCCATCCCCCACCCCCCTCCCCTCTAGAACCCTGTTTGTTTTTCAGAGTCCATCGTCTCTCATGGTTCGTCTCCCCCCCCAACTCCCCCGCTTCATTCTTCCCTTCCTACTATCTTCTTCCTTTCTTTTTTAACATATAATGTATTATTTGTTTTAGAGGTAAGGTCTGTGATTCAACAGTCTTACACAATTCACAGCGCTCACCATAGCACATACCCTCCCCAGTATCTATCACCCAGCCACCCCATCCCTGCCACCCCCCACCACTGGGTGTTATATGAAAACAATGAATGGTGGATCACTACATCAAAAACTAATGATGTGGGGCACCTGGGTGGTTCAGTCATTAAAGTGTCTGCCTTCGGCTCAGGTCATGATCCCAGGGTCCTGGGATTGAGCCCTGCATCAAGCTGTCTGCCCCGCAGGAAACCTGCTTCTCCCTCTCCCACTCCCCCTGCTTGTGTTCCCTCTCTTGCTGTGTCTCTCTCTGTCAAATAAATAAATAAAATCTTAAAAAAAAAAAAAAAACTAATGATGTAATATATGGTGATTAACATAACATAATAAAATAAAAAAAAAACTAATGATGTATGGTGACTAACATAACATAATAAAATTAAATTAAAAATAAATAAAATACACATACAATAATTTTTATTATTCTACAAAATCATCACAGTATTACAGACTGTTGAGAATACTTTAGGAAATCATTTTCATAGGTGAAAATGTTTTTCACTTAAATTAATATGTTTATTTGATTTCCCATTATGCCATTAAAACAAAGAAAAGGAATACAGTCTTGCTCCTAAAACCATATTTCCAATTACTCAGGTGACCGTAATAGTTATTCAGGTTTATACTTTAAGTTCTCAGTGGAAGAGGGGAATATCATTATTAAATGTACTTGAGATTATTTATTACTTGCATTCAATTTTCCTGTGGGTGAGGCAAACCAGTGCTTCATTTTTAAAAGCTTTTCCAATTTTTCTGCCTTTGCTAGCTATCAGACAGCAATTAGTTTGGGCTTTGATTCATTTTTGAAAAGTAAATCCATGGACGATATTATAATGATAAAAGTAAGAGTTTTAATTTCCAAATTATATTGAAATGCAGCTTCTATTTTTTAAAGGTTTTTGAAGTTCAAATGAAAGACAATATCTGAACAGCAGAAATCCCCAAGAGAAGACCTAGCACCTGCCACGGGATGCAGAGGTTTTATAAATGTTGTCTTGTGTAAAGGCAATGGCAAACATTGGGAGGCCTTTTGTAAATATGCCTGCCTTTCTCTGTGTTTGAGCAGAAATATTGAACTTCTAACCATTATTATTATAAAATAAAGGTTTTTTGTTTTTTTTTTTTAAACATTTGACGATCACCTTCTCTTTTTGCCTTGGGAATCAAGTTTGAAATTACGTATTTTTTGAGTGTTGAAACACATATCTTCCTTTGAAAGAGAATGGAAAATAAAATAAACGAAGAAAAAGAATTGACACTATGTCTAGGGTTTTGTATGTATTGAGTATGTGACTTCCCTCTTGTTCTCAGAGCATTTAAATTAGGTTCTCTGGTCAGAATTATATCTATAATGCTGGATCACTAACATAACAAATCACCTAGAATGAGTCGATTAAAAATTCCTTCTCTAGGACCTAGAATCAGTTGAGAAGACCAGCACTTCACTTGAGAGGAGCAAGTAATGGATTTTGTTGTATTGTGAGAGCTCTTTGAATTCCTTAGCCTGTCTTCACAGGTGTAAAGTGGATACTGTCTCCTGGAAGCTTCTGTTCTAGGATCTTAGTCCCAAGTCTAAGAGCCAATTTTCATTCCTTTTCATATTTTAAGTTATTTATTTGTTGTCAGTTGAAAACCACACAAGAACCTTGCAAAAGTACAAATGCATAAAGCTCAATAAATTATCACAAAGTAAACACTCATGTAATCACCACACAGATCAAGAACAAAAACATGGCTGACACTAGAAGCCCATGGCTTTTGGTCACAGTGTGAATATGTACATACACACATACACGCAGACATACACACAGCATATATGCATAATATATATTCACTTACTTATACACACAGCATACACACAAATACATACACAAAGTATAGACAGACATATATGTACACAGCATACACACAGACACACACACACACAGTTTGAACCCACTTGATTATTTCTTGTGGGTTATGTTGAAGCACAGGTTCATGAAAATACAAACCATCAGAGGCAACACAGATGCAAATGCGGGAACTTGTGGAAGTGCAGCACGGACACCACACATTCATCATAAATATGCAGGATATATGCCTTCTGCATTGCCAGAGAGGGTCAGCCCTTTGAAAAGATCATGTACTGTCGTTGAACGCATTGTGTATTGTAATCTCAATAAACTATGTATGATATATATCTGTTTATGTTTCCAGAGTTTTTGTTCATCCTACAGTTTTATCTTGGCTTAGTTTTGAACTTTATATAATTAAAAAAAAAACCTACATTTTCTTCTATGTGTTTCTAGTTTCTTTCCCTTAGCACCACACTTGTGAAATCCACCTGTCTTGTGGCTCGTAGCTGTCATTAATTTGCATTACTCTGTAATATTCCGTTGCACAAATATTACACGATCAATATATTCAATCCTCTTTTGGCAGATATATAATTTATACTTTTTAGTTATTATGAATAATTCTCTGAGCATCCTTTTAAAACATGCATTTATGTTGGATATTTCCTAGGAGTAAATTACTATATCAGAAAATGTGCATATGTTCTACTTTAGAAGATCTTGCCAAATAATGTATGAGAGTTGCCATTGTTTCACAAATTCACCTGAAAATGGTTATTCTGCTTGATTTAAGTCATTAGTTTACTGTGTAGTAGAATATAATTTTACATTTCCTTGATTATTAATGAGTTTCAGTGCATTTTCATGTATTAGTCATGTATGTATGTGTTTGCTTATATACACTAAGTAGATATTTTCAATTTCTTTCCATTTTCTGTGGATTGTCTTCTCCATATTAATTTGTAGAAATGTTTTATGTCTTCTAGTTATGAGCCCTTTGCTGGCTATATGTGGTGAAAGTACATTTCCCATTCATGGCTCACCCTTCTACTCACTTATTGTGACTTTTGTTGAACATTAATTCTTAATTTTACTACAGTCAAATTTAACAATCTATTTTTATTTATTTTTGTGTCCTGTTTATTACACAAAATGATCACATATATTCTCTATTTTGTCCTAAAAGTTTTGTTATGTTATGATTCTTTTGTATCTCGCATATAATTAAAAAAAAACTATCTGAAATTAATGTTTGCTCATTGTGAGTTGGGGAACAATTTCATTATTTTACAAATTGATCCAACAAATTTATTGAAAATATCTTAACTTTTCTTACTGCTCTACAATGCTAGTTTTGTCATAAGTTAAGTGCCCATAGATGCTTGGCTTTATTCTAGATGTCAATGAATTGCATTTAACTATATGTCTACATCACACCATTTCACATAATGTAATGTTATAATATACCTTGGTATCTGGTAGACCAGGCACTTCTACCATTCCTTAAGAGTTTGTTAAAATTTTTTAAATATAATTCACATTACATAAAATTCATAATTTTAAATTATACAATTTAGTGGTTTGTGGTATGTTCACAGCATTACAAAAGCATCACCACTAATTCCAGAACATTTCCACATCTCAAAAGGAAACCCTATCAACAACCAATCCCAGTTCTCCCTTATCCTCCTTTCTGGGCAGTTTCTAATCTATCTCTATGGATTTGACTATTTTGAGTATTTCATACAAATGGAATTATATGGACATTTTTGTCTAGCTTATTTCACTTAGCATAATGTTTTCAAAGTCTAGCTATATTGTAGCACATAGCAGCATTCCCTACCTTTTTATTGCTTAATAATATTCCATTGAATGGCTATGGCATATTTTAGTATTCATTCATTAACAGAGAGATAGTTTGGCTGTTTTCACTTTCTGGCTATTATGAACAATGCTATTATAAACATTTATGTACAGGTTATTGTGTAAAAATATGTTTTCAGTCCTCTTGGGTATATATTTAGGAGTGGAGTTCCTGGGCTATATGATAATTTTATGATTAACTGAGAAACTGCCAAATCGTTTTCCACACTGAGTACACCATTTTACATTCCTACCAGCAATGTATGAGGGTTACTATTTCTCCACATACTTTTCAACACTTATTGTTTTCCACTAAAAAACAAATTATGACCATTATAGACAAGGAGGGTCATGCTATCTCACTGTGGTTTTGATTTGCTTTTCCTTATGACTAATGATGTTGAATACTTTTTTTATGTGGTTACTGGCTATTTGTAGAACTTTGGAGAAATAACTATTCAAATCCTTTGTCCACTTTTTAATTGGACTGTTTGTCTTTTTATTGTTGCATTCTCACTACTCTTTTTACATTCTGGGCATTAATTCTTTTTTTTAAGATTTTATTTATTTATTTGACAGAGAGAGAGTGAGTGAGAGAGAGAGCACACAAGCAGGGGCTGAGGGAGAAGGACAAGCAGACACCCCTGCTGAGCAGAGAGCCCGATTTGGGGCTCTATCCCAGGGCCCTGAGATCATGACCTGAGCCAAAGGCAGATGCTTTACCAACTGAGCCACCCAGGAGCCCCATGGACATTAATTCTTTATCAGATATGTGATTTGAGAACATTTTCTTCCATTCCATGGATTGCCTTTTCATTCTGTTGTTTTAGTTAATTTATCTCAATAATGTAGAACTTTCTATGTAAAGGTTTTATACCATTCAGTAGATGCATTTCTATTTGATTTTTTAAATGTTATTATTTAAATTCCAGTTAGTTAACATACAGTGTAATATTAGTTTCATGTGTACAAAATAGTGATTCAACACTTCCATACATCACTCGGCACTCATCACAAACACATGCACTCCTTAATCCCCATTTCCCATTTCCCACATCACCTCTCTCCTCCTCCCCTCTGGTAACCATTAGTTTTGTCTCTATAATTAAGAGTCTGTTTCTTGGGGCGCCTGGGTGGCTCAGTTGGTTAAGCGACTGCCTTCGGCTCAGGTCATGATCCTGGAGTCCCGGGATCGAGTCCCGCATCGGGCTCCCTGCTCAGCAGGGAGTCTGCTTCTCCCTCTGATCCTTCTGTCTCTCATTCTCTCTGTCTCAAATAAATAAATAAAATATTAAAAAAAAAAAAAAAAAGTCTGTTTCTTGATTTGCCCCTCTCTTCCCCCAACCCCTTCGCTTGTTTGTTTTGTTTTTGGAATTCCACATATGAGTGAAATCATATGGTATTTGCTTTCTCTGACTGATTTATTTTGCTTAGCGTAATACTCCCTAGCTCCAACCACATCGTTGCGAATGACTAGATTTCATTCTTTTTATGGCTGAGTAACATTCCATTCTGTGTGTGTGTGTCTGTGTGTGTGTGTGTATAAAACATATCACTTCTTCTTTATGCATTCTTCAGTCAATGGACACTTGGGCTGTCCTCTGTGTATGTGTGTGTATATACATATATATATATCACAACTTCTTTATCCATTCTTCTGTTGATGGACACTTGGGCTGTTTCCATAATTTGGCTATTGTAGATAATGCTGCTATAAACATCAGGATGCATGTATCCCTTTGAATTAGTCTTTTTGTATTCTTTGGGTAAATACCTAGTAGTGCAATTGCTGGATCATAGGGTAGTTCTATTTTTAACTTTTTAAGGAACCTCCATACTGTTTTTGGGAGTGACTCCACCATTTTGCATTCCCATCAACCAAGTGTCTTTATTTTTATTTCATTTTTTTACTTTCACTAATTTTTAGTGGTTAATATTTCTATAACATGAAAATAGTTGAACATATTTAAAATAAACTGATATATTAAAACACTTTATTTTAAGTTTCAGTATTTTAAATATGTCAAAATCAGAATTTATTACAATTTCACTTTACTGGTTTTATCTATTTGTCATTTTTATTTTATTAGATGTAGTATTTTTATTTGCTATTTATCATTTGTATATAGAAATGCAATTGATTTTTAATTGACCTTACATTGAGTAACCTAGGTAGAATCATACATTAAAATTGACAATTTAACTGTATGTTCTTTTCAATTTACTAGCTGCATTCTCACATCATATACAAATAATGGGTTTCATATGTTCCATTTAATCCTTGAACTTTAAAAACGTATGTTTATATGTATACATGTATGTTTGCATTTATGCATACAGGCATGTGTACATGCATGTCTGTGTATATTTTGCATTTTTGCACTTCCTAGGACTACCAGGACAACAGTCAATAGAAAAGATGATACTGGGCATCCATCTCTTGATCTCAAAGGGAAATTTTACTATTAAGTACAGTATCTGTCAGAGGTGTTAGGTAGATATACTTTATCATATTAAGAAAGATTTTTCTGTATCTGTCTACTAAGAGTTTTAGTTTATACAGGTTTTTGATTAGTCATTACATTTCTTTAATAAGTATAAAGTTATTTAGATTGTCTTGTTCTTTATCTTGTCAGTTTTAAACTGTATTTTACTAAAAATTTACTGCATTCAAAATTTCAAGTTAAAAAAAAATTTTGAACAGCTTCTCAATCTCTTTTTAATATCTTCAGAATTTATAGAGATTTGACTTTTTATTCCAACTATAAGTTATTTTTGACACCTCTCATTTTTTTTTATTCTTATGTTAATCCCCATAGATTACATCATTAGTTTTAGATGTAGTGTTCCATGATCCATTGTTTGTACAGAACACCCAGTGCTCCATGCAGAATGTGCCCTCCTCAATACCCAACACCAGGCTAACCCATCCTCCCACCCCCCTCCCCTCTAGAACCCTCAGTTTGTTTTTCAGAGTCCATCGTCTCTCATGGTTCGTCTACCCCTCCGATTTCCCCCCCTTCATTCTTCCCCTCCTCCTACCTTCTTCTTCTTCTTTTTTTTTTCTTAACATATAATGCATTATTTGTTTCAGAGGTACAGATCTGAGATTAAACAGTCTTGCATGATTCACAGCACTTACCAGAGCACATACCCTCCCAAGTGTCTATCACCTAGTCACCCCATCCCTCCCACCCCATCCCCCACTCCAGCAACCCTCAGTTTGTTTCCTGCGATTAAGAATTCCTTGTATCAGGGCGCCTGGGTGGCTCAGTTGGTTAAGCGACTGCCTTCGGCTCAGGTCATGATCCTGGAGTCCCGGGATCGAGTCCCGCATCGGGCTCCATGCTCAGCAAGGAGTCTGCTTCTCCCTCTGTCCCTCCTCCCTCTCATGCTCTCTGTCTCTCATTCTCTCTCTCTCAAATAAATAAAAAATCTTTAAAAAAAAAAAAAAAGAATTCCTCATATTAGTGAGATCATATGATACATGTCTTTCTCTGTTTCACTTAATTCGCTCAACATAATACCCTTCAGTTCCATCCATGTGTGGCAAATGGCAAGATCTCATTCCTTTTGATGGCTGCATAATATTCCATTGTATATATATACCACTTCTTCTTTATCTATTCATGTGTCGATGGACATCTTGGCTCTTTCCACAGTTTGGCTATTGTGGACATTGCTGCTATAAACATCGGGGTGCACGTACCCCTTCGGATCCCTACTTTTGTATCTTTGGGGTAAATACCTACAGAGTAGGGCAATTGCTAGATCATACGGTAGCTCTATTTTCAACTTTTTGAGGAACCTCCATACTGTTTTCCAGAGTGACTGCACCAGCTTGCATTCCCACCAACAGTGTAGGAGGGTTCCCCTTTCTCCGCATTCCCGCCAACATCTGTCGTTTCCTGACTTGTTAAATTTAGCCATTCTGACTGGTGTGAGGTGGTATCTCATAGAGGTTTTGATTTGCATTTCCCTGATCCCGACCGATATTGAGCACTTTTTCATGTGTCTGTTGGCCATGTGGATGTCTTCTTTGGAAAAATGTCTGTTCATGTCTTCTGCCCATTTCTTGATTGGATTCTTTGTTCTTTGGGTGTTGAGTTTGATGAGTTCTTTATAGATTTTGGATACTAGCCCTTTATCTATATGCCATTTGCAAATATCTTCTCCCATTCTGTCGGTTGTCTTTTGGGCTTGTTGACTGTTTCCTTTGCTTTGCAAAAGCTTTTTATCTTGATGAAGTCCCAATAGTTCATTTTTGCCCTTGCTTCCCTTGCCTTTGGCGATGTTTCTAGGAAGAAGTTGCTCAGCTGAGGTCAAAGAGGTTGCTGCCTGTGTTCTCCTTTAGGATTTTGATGGACTCCTGTGTCACGTTGAGGTCTTTCAACCATTTGGAGTCTATTTTTGTGTGTGGTGTAAGGAAATGGTCCAGTTTCATTCTTCTGCATGTGGCTGTCCAATTTTCCCAACACCATTTGTTGAAGAGACTGTCTTTTTTCCACTGGACATTCTTTCCTGCTTTGTCGAAGATTAGTTGACCATAGAGTTGAGGGCCCATTTCTGGGCTCTCTATTCTGTTCCATTGATCTATGTGTCTGTTTTTGTGCCAGTACCATGCTGTCTTGATGATGACAGCTTTGTAATAGAGCTGGAAGTCCAGAATTGTGATGCGGCCAGCTTTGCTTTTCTTTTTCAACATTCCTCTAGCTATGCGGGGTCTTTTCTGGTTCCATACAAATTTTAGGATTATTTGTTCAATTTCTTAGAAAAAGTGGATGTTGTTTTGATGGGGATTGCATTGAATGTGTAGATTATTCTAGGTAGCATTGACATCTTCACAATATTTGTTCTTCCAGTCCATGAGCATGGAACGTTTTTCCATTTCTTTGTGTCTTCCTCAATTTCTTTCATGAGCATTTTATAGTTTTCTGAGTACAGATTCTTTGTCTCTTTGGTTAGATTTATTCCTAGGTATCTTATGGTTTTGGGTACAATTGTAAATGGGATCGACTCCTTAATTTCTCTTTCTTCTGTCTTGTTGTTGGTGTATAGGAATGCCACTGACTTCTGTGAATTGGTTTTATATCCTGCCACTTTACTGAATTCCTGTATGAGTTCTAGCAGTTTTGGGGTGGAGTCTTTGGGGTTTTCCACATAAAGTATCATATCATCTGCAAAGAGGGAGAGTTTGATTTCTTCTTTGCCGATTTGGATGCCTTTTATTTCTTTTTGTTGTCTGATTGCTGTGGCTAGGAATTCTAATACTATGTTGAATAGCAGTGGTGATAGTGGACATCCCGGCTGTGTTCCTGACCTTAGGGGGAAAGCTCTCAGTTTTTCCCCTTTGAGAATGATATTCACTGTAGGTTTTTCATAGATGGCTTTTTCATATGATTCTTGGTCTTTCTTTTGTTAATGTATTGTATCACATTGATTGATTTGCAGATGTTGAACCAACCTTGCAGCCCAGGGATAAATCCCACTTGGTCGTGGTGAATAATCCTTTTAATGTACTGTTGGATCCTATTGGCTAATATTTTAGTGAGAATTTTTGCATCCATGTTCATCAGGGATATTGGTCTGTAATTCTCCTTTTTGATGGGGTCTTTGTCTGGTTTTGGGATCAAGGGAATGCTGGCCTCATAGAATGAGTTTGGAAGTTTTCCTTCCATTTCTATTTTTCAGAACAGTTTCAGAACAATAGGTATTAATTCTTCTTGAAATGTTTGGTAGAATTCCCCTGGGAAGCCATCTGGCCCTGGGCTTTTGTTTGTTGGGAGATTTGTGATGACTGCTTCAATTTCCTTAGTGGTTATAGGTCTGTTCAGGTTTTCTATTTCTTCCTGGTTCAGTTTTGGTAGTTGATACATCTCTACGAATGCATCCATTTCTTCCAGGTTATCTAATTTGCTGGCATAGAGTTGCTCATAATATGTTCTTATAATTGTTTGTATTTCTTTGGTGTGGGTTGTGATCTCTCCTCTTTCATTCATGATTTTGTTGATTTGGGTCCTTTCTCTTCTCTTTTTGATAAGTCTGGCCAGGGGTTTATCAATCTTGTTAATTCTTTCAAAGAACCAGCTCCTAGTTTCGTTGATCTGTTCTACTGTTCTTTTAGTTTCTATTTCATTGATTTCTGCTCCGATCTTTATTATTTCTCTTCTCCTGCTGGGTTTAGGCTTTATTTGCTGTTCTTTCTCCAGCTCCTTTAGGTGTAGGGTTAGGTTGTGTACGTGAGACCTTTCTTGTTTCTTGAGAAAGGCTTGTATTGCTATATACTTTCCTCTTAGGACTGCCTTTGCTGCATCCCAAAGATTTTGAATAGTTGTGTTTTCATTTTCATTGGTTTCCATGTATTTTTTTAATTCTTCTTTAATTTCCTGGTTGACCCATTCATTCTTCAGTAGGATGCTCTTTAGCCTCCATGTATTTGAGTTCTTTCCGACTTTCCTCTTGTGATTGAGTTCTAGTTTCAAAGCATTGTGGTCTGAAAATAGGCAGTGAATGACCCCAATATTTTGGTACCGGTTGAGACCTGTTTTATGACCTAGGATGTGATCGATTCTGGAGAATGTTCCATGGGGACTAGAGAAGAATGTGTATTCTGTTGCTTTGGGATAGAATGTTCTGAATATGTCTGTGAAGTCCATTTGGTCCAGTGTGTCATTTAAAGTCTTTATATCCTTGTTGATCTTTTGCTTAGACGATCTGTCCATTTCAGTGAGGGGGGTGTTAAAGTCCCCCACTATTATTGTATTGTTGTCGATGTGTTTTTTTTGCTTTTGTTATTAGTTGCCTTCTATAATGGGCTGCTCCCATGTTAGGAGCATAGATATTTACAATTGTTAGATCTTCTTGTTGGATAGACCCTTTAAGTAGGATATAATGTCCTTCCTCATCTCTTATTACAGTCTTTGGTTTAAAATCTAATTTGTCTGATATAAGGATTGCCACCCCAGCTTTCTTTTGGTGTCCATTAGCATGGTAAATGGTTTTCCACCCCCTCACTTTCAATCTGGGGGTGTCTTTGGTTCTAAAATGAGTCTCTTACAGACAACATATCGATGGGTCTTGTTTTTTAATCCAGTCTGATAGCCTGTGTCTTTTGATTGGGGCATTGAGCCTATTTACATACAGGGTAACTATTGAAAGATAGGAATTTAGTGCCATTGTATTGCCTGTAATGTGACTGTTACCATATATTGTCTGTGTTCCTTTCTGGTCTATGTTGCTTTTAGGGTCTCTCTTTGCTTAGAGGACCCCTTCAAGATTTCTTGTAGGGCTAGTTTTGTGTTTGCAAATTCCTTTAGTTTTTGTCTTGGAAGTTTTTTATCTCTCCTTCAATTTTCAATGAGAGTCTAGCTGGATAGAGTATTCTTGGCTGCATATTTTTCTCATTTAGTGCTCTGAATATATCCTGCCGGTCCTTTCTGGCCTGCCAGGTCTCTGTGGATAGGTCTGTTGCCAATCTAATGTTTCTACCCTTGTAGGTTACATATCTCTTCTCCCGAGCTGCTGTCAGGATTTTCTCTTTGTCTATGAGACTCGTAAGTTTTACTATTAGATGTCGGGGTGTTGACCTATTTTTATTGATTTTGAGAGGGGTTCTCTGTGCTTCCTGGATTTTCATGCCTGTTTCCTTCCCCAAATTAGGGAAGTTTTCCGCTATAATTTGCTCCATTATACCTTCTGCCCCTCTCTCTCTTTCTTCTTCTTCTGGGATCCCAATTATTCTAATGTTGTTTTGTTTTATGGTATTGCTTATCTCTCGAATTCTGCCCTCGTGATCCAGTAGTTGTTTATCTCTCTTTTTCTCAGCTTCCTTATTTTCCATCATTTGGTCTTCTATATTACTGATTCTCTCTTCTGCCCCATTTATCCTAGCAGTTAGCGCTCCATTTTTGATTGCACCTCATTAATAGCCTTTTTGATTTCAACTTGGTTAGATTTTAGTTCTTTTACTTCTCCAGAAAGGGTTTCTCTAATAACTTCCATATTTTTTTCAAGCCCAGCTAGTATCTTTAAAGTGATGATTCTGAACTCTAGATCTGACATCGTACTAATGTCTGTATTGAGTAGGTCCCTGGCAGTTGGTACTACCTCTTGTTCTTTTTGTTGAGGTGATTTTTTCTGTCTCATCATTTTGTGCAGAGAATAGATTAATGAGAGAACAGAATGCTAGCAGAGTAACCACGTCCCCAGAAAATATACTCTATACAAATCAGAAAAGACCTGAAGCAGTGGAAAAAGAAACGGAAAGAGAGAAAAAAGAAAAAGAAAAAAAAAGAAAAAGAAGAAGATAAAGATAAAAACAAACAAAAACAAATAAAAGAAAACAACAACAACAAGCAAAACCAGAATGTGATCAAATATGATCAGGCTGGTATATAGATCAGTGCCACACACTAGATTTGGGGTGTATTTTGGTCTGTTAGAAGAAAGTGCCTCCCAAAATTTTAAAGAAAGAAAAACTTATTTATGTACAAAAATAAGGGTTGATATGATGAAGGGATGGAATATGACTGTAAAGATGGAAAGTATAAAAAATTTTTTAAAAGGAATTGATAAGAAGTTGTTTGAAAAAAGAAAGAAGAGGATTTAAAAAAAGAAAAAAGAAAAAAAAGGGAGAGAATGTGATCAGGCAGAGGAGTAGAAAAAAAACATATACTAGAGATTTAGGGTATATTTTAGTCTGTTAGAAGAAACTATCTCAAAATTTTAACGAGAGAACAACTTATATATATATGCCAAAAACATGGGTAACTACTATGAAGGGATAGAATATGACTCTAAAAATGAAAAATAAAAATGTTTTTTTAAAAAAGGGATTGATAAGATGTTGGTTGAAAAAGGGAAAAAGAAAAATTCAAAAAAGAAAAAAAAGACAGTTAAAAAAAATTAACTTTGAAAGACTAAAGAATCATGGTAAAAAAGCCATGAATTCTATGTGCAGTATTCCCCTAGCGCTGGAGTTCTGCCATTCTCATTGATCAGTAAACTTGGTCTTGGCTGGCTGAAGCGGCCGACGGAGGCCCCTCCCCTGCCATATATCCTCCCTAATATCGCCTCGGATTCACTTCTCCGCACGTCCTATCTTCCAGAAAGTGGTCGCTTTTCTGATGAGAGAGTTGTTGCTATTCTTTTCTTCGATCTCCTGTTGAGTTTGTAGGTGTTCAGAATGGTTTGATCCCTATCCAGCTGAATTCCTGAGAGGAGATGAAATCCAGGTCTCCTACTCCTCCGCCATCTTGCTCCGCCCTTCCCCTCTCATTTTTTTTTTAACTTGGTCAGTCACATCAATATCTCCCACTTTTATCAGTTTATTCAAAGAACCAATTTTGGTTTGTTGCTCTTCTCTATTGTATGTTTGGTACAATGTACATAGTAATATTTTTCATTATATTACCCCTTGATTTTCATTATTTCTCCTCTTCATCTATGTTTGAGTTAAATGTATGATTTTCTCCCAACTTCTGAGGATAGATGTTTGTAACTGATTTTCTGCCTTATTCTTTTCTTATATATGTATTTAAAACACACTTTCATCTAACATTGGCTTTAGTTTGGTTACATTGCACTTTAACTTTTATTCATTTGTGTCTTCAAGTTGAATTTTTTCTCAAAAGCATTCCAAAAATATGTATTTTAATTTTCCTAATATCTGGAGATTTTCTAGTTCAAATTAATTTGTGCACAAAGCACTTAAGCTATATAATATAAATCCTACAAAGTATTGAAACTTGCTTTGTAATTCAGCATGTGGTCAACTTTTACAAATGTTCTGTGTGCATCTGAAAGCAATATATATTCTGCAATTGTGTGCATGGCTCCATAGACATAAATTATATTAAATGTGTTAATGATGGGCACCTGGGTGGCTCAGATTAAGCGTCTGCCTTCGGCTCAGGTCATGATCCTAGCATCCTGGGATCGAGTCCCACGTCAGGCTCCCTGCTCCTTGGGAGCCTGCTTCTCCCTCTGCCTCTCTCTCTCTCTCTGTCTCTCATGAATAAATAAATAAAATCTTTTAAAAAAATAAATAAATAAAAAATAAATGTGTTAATGATGCTGGAAGATACTATAATCTCCCACCATAATTTTGAGTTTTTTTTTTTTTCTTTCCTTTTAGATTCATAATTATTTTTATTTGTTTTCATTAGGTTAACTTAAGGAATACATACAAATTTAGAAATTTTATATCGTTCTGTCCAATAGAAACTTATTAAGTGGTTCCATTTTATCTCTAGTACTACTTTTGTTTCTAAATTGATTTTGTTGGAGATTAATAGAAATCTAAGAGCATTTACATGGACTTCTCTCAAAATAAGATAAAATAACTTTAGTAGAAAGAAATGGATATTAAGGTAAAAACATAGGGAGTCACCTCAGTAGTGAAAGTTGCCGGCTCTTTCAGGGAGAATGAAAGAAGGTTTTAACTGGGGTGAATAGATATTCTGAATATGAAACAGAGTATATATAACAACATAAGTGGCAATAAATTCTATGTAGCTGGGCTCTGAGGTATGTGATGGAAAGAGATATGACCAATATTTGAAGACACAATTTAAGACCAAAACTGAAGGGTTTGATAATAGCAAGACTTTGGTAGTTAGCTAAAACTTTGAAGATAAGGCAGTGAAGATTTTGTAATAGGGTGATGATGCCCTTAACTAAAATGAAGCAATTTGAAGAGGTAGTAAAGGAATATGGATAGTAAAATTTTAATGTATTGAGTTTTGAATCCTGTAGCTTCTCTAGGTGGCAATTTTAGTAACCAACTAGATATATAGATTTGGAGTTCAAAAGAAAGTTAAACTGGAGATGAAGATTTGTAATTTATCAGTGTTTTAGTGATAGATGAAGCATGGGAGAAAAGGAGGACACAAAAGTATGACCAATAATGGATACTTAGAAGAACACCAACACTTCTGCAACAGGCACCAAATGTGCAGTAAGAAAAATTGGCTGAGACACTTAAGAGATGTAGGAGCAAGGAGCCAAGAACAAAGGATCAAAGGGTCAGAAATGCAAAATGTTCTTCAGAGTGTTCCAAGATGATGAAACAGAAATTTGGCCTTCATTATTGCCTTAGGAAGAGTCATTTAAGCAGAATGTTGAGATTAGAAGCTTAACATTTTGGGTTGTGAATAGTAACCTAAACATATATAGTTAATTGAATATATAATTTTCTTCTTTGAATTCTAATAAAGAAGGAAAGAAAGGGTAGAAACAAGATTTGTATATAGTGATGGAGTTAGAGAAATGTAGCTTTTATTTATGTATAAGTTTTCTTAAACATTTTAGATCAAAGAACCTCACCCATAATGTTAGTCAGTTTTAAAAAATATGGCAGACATGCAAGAACATTGTACCTGTTCCTCCTTCTCTTCTCATATAAATATGTACCATGAAGCTTTTACATTTAGACTCTTAAGTTTCCATTTGGATATGTCTCTTAAGAGTGTCAACTCTTTTCACTCCTATTCGTTTCTTCTGATCAAAGTATGTACTTCAAATAATGTGCCTGTGGGATTATATTCAACTACATTTGCTAGAATTTCAAGTTTCTTTTTTATGTTACACATACTCATTATACTGGTATACAGAGACAAGAAATCAATTCTATTGTTATTCTTTCTTTAGTTTCTTCCTGATAATTACTGAGCATAATTGTACCTCTGTCTATGTCATCCAGTTATTCCAAATGATGTCCATTTTTATCCTTTTATTCAAATAATTTATCTTTTCCTTTCAGTTAAGCCCTTCAGGACACTGTTCCCACTGATGCTTCTCTCTCCACCCTCTGCATAGTCTCATGCTCAGAGAACCTCAGAGGGTGTTTGTTAAATGAATAAATAAATATGAATAAAAATGTGAATGCATGAATGAATAAAAACACGTTATGTAAGTGGAAAGTCACCTGCCAAATGCATACTTCAGATCCTTCAGAGGAAAGCAGCTATGTTACAGGCCAGAGTTTGTTTTCTGATCCCACTTTTCTTGAGTTTTATTAATTTAGATAATTTTTCTAAACTTCATTTACCTTATCAATAAACAGGAGATCTTAAGACACACTTTTTTACAGGATTGTTAAAATAATTAAATAAGATATTCCTATAAAGATACCTAGGACAGTGTTTGTGCTTTAATGAGGGCTCATCAGTTTAGATAAACCTTGATCTGAGATGTGGTATGACCTTCCTAAGAGCCCATTTCTTTGGTGCCATAAACAATAACCTATTCTTTAACACCATCAGTGTAGTCAGCTGCTCACAGTCCACATCCTCTTCCCTTTCCAGTCATGACCTTGAACTGAAAGAAGACATTGAAACAGCACACATGCTATTCCGCACCTTGAGTCTTACTGCTTATCACCCAAAACTTCATTCATATAGAATAAATATATATTTTGGGATTCCTCTAACTCGGTAAATTGCCCTCATAAGAATTAAGAGTAGGTTTGATGAGCTCTTTTTAGGTTTCAATTATGCCTTGACTTTTTTTCTGAGAAGATAAAACACAGGCTAATTGATTACAGAAGTCTATATAATGCAACTACTCTCCTCCTCACATTAATAGTCACATTAACAATCAACATCCTCCAGATTTCTAATGTCTATGTTTTCCACGTAATTTACCTGATTCAGTAGTATGTCAATAAGGTCCTGCTATTTAAACTCTTAGGTACATTTCTTTGACTTAATAGATTTTTTTAAGCTTAAGAATTCTCTTGAACAAATACTGAGTTCTACCATTCTCAATTTGAATTTTAACTCAGTTGGGCTTAGTTATTTAATTCAACCTTCCAAATTACTGTGCTCATCAAATGAGTAATAATTTATGATGAATTGTAAAGGTGATTCATGCAATTATCTACATGACTCCTGATTGGAAGAACATTTTTACATTTTGTTTGTATGTTTTGTTTTGTTTTGTTTGTTTTGTTTTGTTTTGTTTTGTTTTGTTTTGTTTTAGGGAAAGCAGATTTGTTCTTAGAAGTACAAAGCAGAGCAGCAGGATTGGTGGCAAAAAATTCAAGTAAAACTAAGTATATTCTATATATCTTTAATGCAGATGTTGAGGAATATATATATGTATGTATGTATCCTATATATACATATATATATAATCAATTTTATTATTTAAAACTCTGCATGACTGAATTTGAAGAATTGCTGGTGGTTGACATATTTTCTACAATATTATTTCAGTTTAGTTTAAATAGCTCTAATTCATTAAATATATGGTAGCTATTGGTGTACACAAAATCTTTGCTATTATAGCAATGACTTCAACATATAAGTTGGCAATTCCTAAATTTTTCTTTGAAACAAGTGCCACTTTCACAGATATTTTGTGGAAAAAAAATTATTACTGCATCTCCCCTCTTAGTATCCAATATGCACATTAACAACAAAGAACTATTAGATGGTGCCTAACAGGTAGAGATGCAATTTGCGTTAAGATGTTTTAAACCAAAGTTCATCAAATTTATTTAAACCACGGAAAGACTTTCACATAAGTCGTACATTTACAGCCCTGTGAATCAAAGCTGCTCATGTTGAAAGTGAATGTGATTGCCTGTACTAGTAAATGTAGTTTGATATAGGAATAATTGGCTACAACATATTTCAATATGCTTTCTAGTTTTTTTTCCTGTCTTATCTCATGTTAGAATAATATCTATATATTCATTCACCCATTCAGCAAGAAATTATGAATTAGAAACAAATATGACTAAGACTCAATTTTGCTTTTAAAAGGTTCATGTTAACTAGTGAAAACTGAAGTAAATAAATAATCACCAGGCATGGCAAATGTTATAATAAGGGTTTGTACATAGAGCCATGAACTAATTACATGAACTAATTATACGAACATGCTCTGAGATGCTAGTGCTATAGATACAATTTTCCAAGTTGTCAACATCAATACTTTTTTCTGGGCTCACATGGCTCCTGCTTGCTTACTCCTTTTGCTTGGTGGGATCAATGATAGCAGCAACCTAATCCACCCCTCCTCCCCCACTTTGAACAATCTTAAACACTAAGTAACTGGGAGGACATAGTAAAGGGGTTTTCTGTGGGTATATTTCATAAGGATACTGTGTACTTTTGTAAGAGTCAGTTTCTGTCTACCACCAGAAAGTCCACTGCATTCCTTTTGTCTGTCATAATTACTGTTGCATACCTGTAATTCTAGAGTCTAGAATTTAGCACTTTGGAGGTACTAAATAAATACGTCTTGAATCAGTCACTTTGGCATGCTTAGTTTTTAGTACTCACCGTACCAGTGTTGTCTACTCCCGAACCCACCACCTTTACACTTCAAGCGCTCTGTTTCACAAAATTCCAGCTTTATCCACAGCACCATGGAAGAAAGGTAAACTCTCCAAACATGTATCTTAGAGTTAACAACTATAAAAACCACATCACTTTTATTCTAATCTAGAAAGGTGGGTAAAACCCGTTAGAAATATCTCACAAGATCCTTCTCCACTGCACTCAGAAAAAGTAAGTCCCTAAGTTCAATAGTCTTGCAAAAAAACAAAAAACAAACAAAAAACCTTATTTTTGATTGTTTAAGCTCTGCCAAAGCACTAAGCCTGAAATACCATTTTCTAGGACCTAAATTTGATTCTGACACTTTTAGTTAAATTGACCACATCCTCATCTTCCCAGTTTGTTTCCTTGTTACCAACTACTTGTGATTTATCCTGCCTGCCCACCCCTACCCTGCATTTAGTTCCATTTGGTAAAGATGCCATAGTAAATCCCTCAAAAATTTGACTGTATGCCAAGTTTCACTAGGTGATTCCACCTTCTGCTAGTTTTTCAGCTGGCCACACTCTCCCATGTCTAACATTGCACCTTGAGATGTGTTCAAATCTTATATTTGGATGTCTAGAGTGGATTTTCACTGTGAGTGAGTCTCATTATCAGAAACCATACTATATGAAAACCATATTGTATGAAACCATACTATATGCTTGAAACCATACTATATGAAAAATAATATGGGAAAAATGTGTTCATTTGTTTTATATATTTGAGAATACATTTGGTGGGGATGAATATCCACTTTTTACCATTCCATGGAGTAGTTTCTTGAAAATGAAATGCCTTTTATTTCAATAGAATAAAGTACAAAGGCAGATGTTCGGAGAAACTAGGTACATGGAGAAAAATCACTGAAGCTCTTGGTGCTCACAGCTAGTCTAGCAGACAGTGTTATAAAAACTGATTTATAAAACCTAAATGAGATACAAACAATTTTCAGTTAGTTGGTGTTTATGGTGTCTCAGATAGCAGGTGATGAAGCATGGAAATTGCTTCAAAGAATATTTGCAACATTAACCTACTGTTTTCTTGAGTGATTCCTGAGGAGATAATTTTTCTAGTTCCTATTTTTAACAAGGGGATAGCATGGTAAACAGAACCAGTTCTATTTGTTGTGTGTTTTCCTTATTCATGATACATTAAAAAAATAATGTAAAAAGATTTCAGATCCATCTTGGGGGGGAAAAAAAGCATTTTGTTGTCTTAGTGTACTTGCTTTCCCTGTGCCTAAGTCTGGGAATTAAGTTGTCTTGGATAATAATAAGCTTAAATGAAGGAAATGTAATTCTGATTCTCAGACTTCAAATGGCTATCACTAGTTTTTTTTGAAAAGTGGCTTAAGGAACTAGATTTGATAACAATTGCATCCACATGGGGCACCTGGTTGGCTCACTTGTTAAGCATCTGTCTTAAGCTCAGGTCATGATCCTGGGGTCCTGGGATCGAGCCCCACATTGCAGGGAGCCTGCTTCTCTCTCTTCCACTCCCCCTGCTTGTGTTCCCACTCTTGCTGTTTCTCTCTCTGTCAAATAAATAAATAAAATCTTTAAAAAAAAACTTGTATCAACAAAAGGAACTTTCATCAGAGTGGGGTACATATTTGTTCATCTTGTCACTTACATAAGGCTCACCGTGGGCCAGGCCCTGCTCTATTATATACACCAATTCATTCGATATTATAACAGCCTTAGGAGGTACATGCACTTATCATCATCTCCATTTTATAGAAAGAATACTAAAGCACAGAGTTGTTAAACACTCTTCTGGTCACACAGCTAAGTAAATGACAGAGGCAGGGTTGCACCCCAGCAATCTAGCTCCATAGTCTGTGCCCTTAACATTATTTGATACTTTTCTTCATGTGGCCTAATGAAAGGTAAAAAATGAAATATTTCACTATATGACAAATATGGAGATAAGTCACAAAGAAAGAGAGCTTCAGCAACCTGACCAAAATGAAGCTTGCACAGGCATCTCCTTGTGAAATAACCAGTGTTCCCCTTACCAAAGATTAATATGTTGATTTGCACCATGACTGACAACTAGTTACCCAGAGAACAGATCTTCCCTACAAAGTCTATCTATCTCAACCAGCTGGCAAAAACCATGCAGTGATTAAAACTTCCATTCTGATTTCATCCAAACTGGGTTTCAGAACCTAACTTTTTCTTTGACTATCATTGGGCAAATTACTTAATCCCGTAAACATTTAATACTCACCAGAACCTGAATAATAAAGTACTACACTTATCTCTATTTACAATGACAAAACTGATGAAGAAAGTTTTATTAACCTGCCCAAGTTCAAACAGCAATGGGGGCACAGTCAGGTTTACTATCCAGGTAGCCAGAGTATAGGCTCATTGAGTCAGTCTAAGAATTAAATGAGGAACACCTTTTCTGATATCCTTCCTTTGTTATGTTTTAGAAATGTCTGTAGCTGTCCCTCTGAGCACTTACAATGTTTATGTACTATTTTATTTGGTTTAAAGAGATGTGATAAAACTTTTGATCTTCCACTATGATCTAAAATGCTCAAACAGGGGCACGCGGGTGGCTTAGTTGGTTGAGCAACTGACTCTTAGTTTCAGGTCCGGTCATGGACTCAGAGTTCTGAGATCGAGCCCAGAGTCTGCATAAGATTCTCTTTCTCCCTCTCCCTCTGCCCCTCCCCACCCCCAACCTCCCACTCACATATTCTCTCAATAGAGAAAAAGAAAGAAAGAGAGAGAGAGAGAGAGAGAGAGAGAGAGAAAGAAAGAAAGAAAGAAAGAAAGAAAGAAAGAAAGAAAGAGAAAGAAAGAAAGAAAGAAAGAAAGGAAGGAAGGAAGGAAGGAAGGAAGGAAGGAAGGAAGGAAGGAAGGAAGGAAGGAAGAAAGGAGAAAAAAGAAAACAGATACAGTGAACTTTGGAATTTTTTTTTTTTTAAAGCTTTTTTAAGAATACTCTAAGAGAAGTTTACTCAGAAAATCTAAGACAGGGCGCCTGGGTGGCTCAGTTGGTTAAGCGACTGCCTTCGGCTCAGGTCATGGTCTGGAAGTCCTGGGATCAAGTCCCACATCGGGCTCCCGGCTCAGCGGGGAGCCTGCTTCTCTCTCTGACCCTCTCCCCTCTCATGCTGTTTATCTCTCTCTATCTCTCTCAAATAAATAAATAAATAAAAGCTTTAAAAAAGAAGAAAATCTAAGAGAAACTCTGCAATACTTTTTAAAATGTGCTTCAGTCTGACCATAAATATGGGATTATGGACGAAAAATAAAAAGAAACATAGCCTGACCTAGAAGAAGAGAAAGATTGTTCTTAAGAGATAGGTTGTGATCTTAATGGGTAAGCTAAATATAAGTAAAAGAGAAGGTATGTCCAGCTTAAACTTTTCTTTAAATAGGTTTTAGAACAAAAAGTTTTGTTATTAAACCAGAAAGTTACTTACACCCAAATAAATTTAACAGAAGAAGAAAGGCAAGGTTGCATAAGGAGACTAAACTATCTTCTTGGGAGAAAATATATTTGCATCTCCATGGAGGGTGTGAGGAGATCCAAAGGTAGAGTAACACTATTGGAAAACTACCTCTTCAAGACTTAGTTTATTAGACCAATTCACATGCGAAAATCTGAACAGGATTGAGAGGAAAACACCAGGAAGACTGGCATAGAATTCTTAAAACTCCTTAAAACCAACTCATAAATTGGTATTCACTAAGTTGACATAATTTGTAATAGGTCAAGATAGGTGCTGCTTAGTCATTAGGGGTTCTGTTTGAGAAGTTAGATGAGAAGTGGAATAAGAGAAGGCACAGAAAAGATGAAACACAGTAAACAAGAATGGTCAGCAAGCAATAATATATTGAGTCCCTGCCTCAGTTACATGCTCTGCAGGAGTATATATCTTAGACAGGGTTATTCAACTTCAGGAGGTAAAGTTGGACAAGATACGTTTGAAAAGCACTTCGTTTTGACAGATACAGTACTCATTTAATTTTTAACTGTCATAAGACAAAAAAAAATCTAGAGAAGTATACTGTCAAAGCAAATTCCTGGACCACAAAACAAAGTGGCGGAAAAAGGAAACAGAACATTCTGAACCTGTAACCAGTACTAGTCCTATAAGTGTTAGAAAAGTTCTAACAGGTTGAACAGTTAAACACTCAGCTGAATCTCCCTCCCAAAAATGAGTAAGAGAACAACAGCAGGAAATAGAACACTAGCAACATCTCCATTGCTACCGAAAAACGTATTATAAAAATAAAGAAGTTTCTAATGTCTATAAAGGAATAGAAGTTTTCAAGGTCTGGAAAAGATAGATAGAGCATTCTAGGGAGTAGCTTATGGTAGTGGCAGTGGGCATGGCCAGCTTCAGATCAAGTTGATTTTCCAGATGGAACACATGTGAAATTAGAGGATGAGCCCTTCCTAAAACCCTTCCCTTCTGCATCTAGAGTTGGTGGTAGCATTTGGTGCAGCTCAGAACTTAATGTGTGTGCTCACATAATATGCATGTACACACACAAGAGAGTATATGAGCCATGTCACAAGAAAGTATCCACATTCATTACAGCACTGGGACTCCAGAGATCCAGGACTCAAATGCAAAATCCAAATTAAAAGGTTTTGAATATGCCACTTGGGAAAGAAGTCACCTCAGTTTATACCTGGTAACTGACTAAACTTTACAATTTTCTAAATTTAACAAAATGACTAGAAAATTTCAAATGACATTCTCTGAGGAAGGATTGTATTCACAAGTAGAGTTCCTCCAAAATGTGGTCATTATAGTATTCATGATTCAGTTTACGAAAGAAAAGATACTGCATGAGTTCACAGGTCTTGGAATATAGATAACTGGCATTGACTGACTGGCATCATAGCAAGGCTGATCCCATCAAGATGTTACTAGAATACCACCTCTCCTCCATGAGTTACCAGTCAATCTCGAGTTCACTGCTATAGGATATGGCGTTGCTGTGTTTTCTAAATTTGGTATATATGAAGCATGTGCTGTAATAATATTATGTGTCCTATTAATTCACCGTACTATTTAAAAAGTAAGATTCCCATACTAAAGGAATTCTTGAATACTTGCATGAATATTCACATCAGCATTATTGTCAATAACAAGAACATAAAAAGAAGCAATGATCCAAGGAAGTGATAAATAAATCGTGGCATATGCTGTCAATGAACTACAGCTACACACATTAAAAGATGTACAGAACCAAGACTAGCAAAAAAAGGAAGACCGAAGATTATGTCGAGCATGATTCAATTTCCTTAATGTTCAAAAACTGACCAAACTAAGTAATTAATTATAAGGGATATATACTTAATAAAAACTACAGGGAAAATCAAGAGTGCTTCTGAAATGATGAAGGAACTACACCTAATTTTACTGAATGGCAGCCATTGAGGTCACTCCCTACTCAGGTATCACAAGAGTTATCACTTGCTGGCTGAGCAAAAATTTTGATTTTGGACTTTAATTCTCTGGACTTAACTAGGCAATTTTGGCTTTTTATTTGGATTTTCACATAGCACTGTCATTTAATTATGGGAATTTTAATCAATATCTAGGAATTCAATAATGGAAAAATTATACTCTCATATTTGATGTTTCTTATCTCAGAGACATTCTATTATTGTCTATATATACTGATACTCATTTTTCACATAATATTTTAATCTGTAATTGACAACATGAATAATAATAATTTGCAATAGAAGAAATGAGTAGTGTGGGGAAGCTCAATATAGGTTAAGAGAACCACTAGATAGAGGATGAGTAGACTCTTCCCTCTCCCCGTCTCTTGTTTTCATGAGGGTCTCCATTAGAGCAACCCACCTGGCCTTCTCCCAGCTCCACTGTTCCCAAAGTTTGGCAGAAGGCACTGAGCACATCTAGCTCGGCACCTTCCGGCCTCTTGCCTCTTTCAGTGCTTCTTGGTCCTCATATCTCAGTCAATTTCTCTGATGCCATGCAATAAACTTAAAGGGGCCAACTTGGCCCTGTTGAGGAGGCATTTGGTGTTCAGACATGCCAATGACTAAATTAGAAGGTCTGTTTAACTTAGTGGTGGAGCCAATTTGCCTACACTTTTAAAACCACATTTTCTCATCATGTTTATAAGAAAACTGACTACTTGACCTCCATTTGTCTGTCTCCTGGGCTTTAATTCTGAATTGATTTTAAACTCAGGAGGGGAATAACAGGGTATTATTATTATTTTTTAAAGATTTTATTTATTCATTTGAGACACAGAGATACAGAGAGAGAGAGAGAAAGCATGAGCAGGGAGAGAGGCAGAAGCAGAGGGAGAAGCAGGCTCCTCGCTGAGCCAGAAGCCCGATGTGGGGCTCGATCCCAGGACCCTGGGATCATGACCTGAGCTGAAGGCAGACGCTTAACCATCTGAGCCACCCAGGCGCCCCAATAACAGGGTATTATTTATTGATTCCCTAAACCCTAACAACAGTGAATATAATAAAACACCGGGTGACATTACCAAATATTTATTACTATCAGATCAATCATTGTTAACAGTCTAAATTCCTTTCAAGACTCCATAACAAGACAATATTCTATATAGAATCTACAGAGTGTATACACTTCAGGGTCAGTGGAGGAGGTATGATTTTTTTAATAATAAATTATTTGTGTGTTCTATTTTTTTTTTTTTTTGAGGAAGAAAGACCTCAGGAATGGATTTATATTAAGAGTCTGACAGCTCATTTGGAAAACTCATAAGATAAAAGTTAAGAGTATAGTTATTAGAACTGCTCTTAGTTTAATAATTCTTCCTCTTATTTCTCATCCATTAAGAGGAGAACGTGGAAGAGTAGGGGGAGGAGAAGGAGGAGGTAGAGGAGGATTCAGTTAAATTTTGGATTCAGCTAAAGTCACTTCAGATAACCAGCAACCATTTTTATTACCTATATAAAATAATAAAGGGTGCTGATATGTTGACTACTGTATATGAAACTACATGCATAGCACTTCTTAACGAAGCAGCTATGGGATTTTGGAAATTAGTATTTTAATTGATAACAACTGTGAAAAATCACCCTTTGTATGATTAATGTAAATCTGTTCTACTTAACATTACCCCTGGTTTACCAACCATTACTAAAACAAATTGCAAAGATTTTGCCATTATGTCAACTCCTTCATTCGTCTTCCCAATGCATATTCTAAGTGCAATCAAAGGTGATAATTATTTAGACATTTAAATTTATTCTAAGAATTATGTATTCCATGTATCTATTATTGAAATTTAATAAATAAAATGTTAAATTATTTAACAAAAATAGTTTTGCTTTTCTTCAATTAGAAAGTAAATAAAAAATAGATTATAAGTTTAGTTTATAGCATCAATGCAAAAAGAAATAGCCATACACAAACCCAAATGCCTCCACCATAAACTCTCCTCATTGAATAAACGCATTCTCAACCTACTTATCCTTTCCTTTTCCCCACTCACACATCAAGATTTCAACTTATTTCATTGTAATTAATCTCAGTGAGTGTTCTTTAAAGTGAAGGCTGAACATAATAATTCATATTAAATTGTGAATAGCTAATGTCCCTTTAACTTCCCAGTTTTTCACTTAAAAATAACATAAGTAATTCCCCGTATAGCAAAATATCAGTTATGTTATCCAAACACTGTAAGAAATCTTAAGGTGAGGGATTAATTTGGTAAACTATTAAAAAATAAGGGTTATTTGTTGGAGGAACCTGAGGACTCCAGAGACTCAAGGACCTAATGGAAGCGTTCCTTTTCACCCTAATCATTACATTTGTGTATTTCCTCTCCTAGTTCCTGAAGCCCTTCTGCTCCCTCCAAATTCCCAAGGTTCTATCTCATCCACTTATGTGCAGGATAGTAAATAAAGGTACTCAGGGCAGAGCCAAGTTTCACAAACACCAAGTTTTAATGGGCAGCCAGCCAGTTTCACAAGCACCAATCCCTTAAGGGCCATAAAGCAGAACAGGGGGAAAAGATCAGAAATGTGATGACAGCTAAATTTGATCTACCAATGCAACTTCTTATATAACTGCAGAATGTTAATTGTCCCTTGGCTGCCACAGGAGAGTGTGAAACACACACACACACACACACACACACACACACGATAAAACAAAATAATGCTGCTAGGTGTTGTTTACCAATTACCTACTAAGTAAATACCGAATGTTTAAATTTCTTTTCCCCACTCTCACCACTTTTATTCAACATAGTATTGGAAGTCCCAACTAGAACAATTAGGAAAGAAAAAGAAGTAAAAGGCATCTAAACTAGAAAGGCAGATGTAAAACTATCAGTATCTGTAGATGACATAATTTTATATATAGAAAACCCTAAAGACTCCATCAAAAAACTGTTAGGGTAAGCAAATTCAGTAAATTTGCAGGATCCAAAATGAATATACTAGAATCTATTGCATTTTTATTTCTATTTTTTTTAAGATTTTATTTATTTATTTGAGAGAGAGAAATAATGAGAAAGAGAGAGAAGGAGAGTGGGGAGGTCAGAGGGAGAAACAGACTCCCCGCCGAGCAGGGATTCCCAAAGTGGGACCAGATTCTGGGACTCCAGGATCATGACCTGAGCCGAAGGCAGTCGCTTAAGCAACTGAGTCACCCAGGCATCCCTCTATTGCATTTTTATACACTAAAAACAAATTATCCAAAAGAGAAATTAGAAAGCAATCCCTTTTATAATTGTTCAAAAAGAATAAAATACTTAGGAATAAATTTAAACAAGGTGGTAAAAATTTGTAACTAAAAACCATAAGGCATTGATGCAAGTAATTCAGTAGCAATAAAAACAATCCAATTAAAAAGTGGGCACAAGATTTAAATAGATATTTTTCTAAAGAAGACATACAGATGTCCAAAAGACACGTGAAAAGATGCTCAACATCACTAATCGTCAGGAATTGCAAATCAAAGCAAAGAGATACCACGTCACACATGTCAGAATGGCTGTTATCAAAAGGACAAGAAATAACAAGTGTTGGTGAGGATGGGGAGTATAGGGAACCCTTGTGCACTACTGCTGAGAATATAAATTAGTGCAGCCACTAGAGAAAACAGTGTGGAGGTTCCTCAAAAAATTACAAATAGAAATACCATATGATCCAGCAATTCCACTTCTGGATATTTATCCAAAAAAAACAAAAACACTAAATCAAAAAGATATATGCATCCCTATGTTCATTGCAGCATTATTTACAATACCAAGATACAGAAGCAACCTAAGTGTCCATTGATGCATGAATGGATAAAGACGATGTGATTGATGTGAGATATATATATATATATATATATATATATATATATATATATATTCCTATATATATATATAGGAATAATATATGTGTGTGTGTATATATATATACACATATATATGAATATATATATAAGATGGAATACTATTCAGTCAATAAAAGAATGAA
Organism: Mirounga leonina; assembly: GCF_011800145.1. NCBI lineage: Eukaryota > Metazoa > Chordata > Mammalia > Carnivora > Phocidae > Mirounga > Mirounga leonina. Next base: position 10,878,670 of record NW_023270757.1, on the reverse strand, counting down.
GTCTTTCCATTTGCAACAACATGGGATCTTTAAAGTATTATGCTAAATGAAGTAAGTCAGGCAGAAAAATAAATGCTGTATAATTGTACTTATATGTGGAATCTAAAAAACAAGACAAATGAACAAACAAAACAAAATTCACATATATAAAGAGAATACTTTGATAGTTGCCAAGGGGGAGAGGCTAAGGAAGTGGACAAAATAGGTTAAGGTGAATAAGAGGTACACATTTGACTTATTAAAAAATGGGTCATGAGAATGTAACATATAGTATGGTAACTATAGTCAGTAACATTATATTGCAAATTTGAAAGTTGCTAAGAAAGTAAATCTTAAAAGTTTTCATCACAAAAAAGTTATAACTTTGTATGGAGACAGATGGTACTAGACTAATTGTGGTGATCATTTTGCAATGTATACAAATGTCAATTATGTTGTACACCTGAAACAAATGTATGTCAATTATACTTCATTAGAAAATCTTTTTTACAAGGACACTCTCCATTATTAGATCTCTCAGTGTTATTATATATGTATGGGTCCCCTTCAAGATGACTTGGGGTCCAGGATTTTTTCTTTCTTTCTTTTATACAGGCCAGGTTTGGAGACCCTTCTTAAGAATCAGTACTGACAAGTGCAGAGTGATCCTTGGTGCCATCAATGAATCCTGGATGTTGGTCACTGTTGCTGAATCCTCTGCAATACTGAAATTGTCCAAAAGGTTATATTCAATATTCTTAGCCTTGGGAGACTGACAGAACTTTTCTTTTCAAGTACCAAGATAATTTGCTAAACAATAAATGAAACCATCAAATCTGGATGTGAATCCCAGCTCCACCACTGACTGGTTTTGTGGCCTCGGGAAAATTAACTCAACACTGTAACCTAAGCCACCTTATCTACAAAGTAAGCATAATACTTAACCTGTTATGGATTGAGTCGTGTCCCACCATAAGAGGACATATTTGTAGTTCTAACTCCCAGTACATCCAAATGTAACCTTATTTGGAAATAGGGTCTTTTACAGAAGTAATCCAGTTAAAACAAATTCACATTGGAATAGGATGGGCCCCTAATCCAATATGAATGGGGTCCTTATGAAAATAACACCATATGAAAGAGACACAGAGAGACTTCCATGTGAAGATGAAAGCAGAGACCAGACGGACACATCTATAAGTCAAAGAGTGCCAAAAAAATTGCCAAAACAAAACAAAAAAAACAACCAGAAGCTAGGAAAGAGACCTGAAACTGATTCTCCATCACAGCCCTCAGAAGACACCAGTCCTGCTGACACCTTAATTTCAGACTTCTAGCCTCCAGAACTGTAAGACAATAAATTCCTTGTTGTTTAAGCCACTCAGCTTATGGCACTTGGTAATGGCAGCCCTAGGAAACTAACAGACTACCTAACAAGGTGATCCTGGGGTTTAAATAAAATGATTTGCAATACACCTGACATAGGATAAGCCCCTTATAAATTGTCATTAATAGTAACAGTGTTGGAATATTTTGAACCGTAACTGATAAGTAGTCATGCAACAAGCTATACTTGATTTACCCCTCATTTCTATTTTTGGAAATTTAGATATTGAAATTTCCTGGAGGTAAGGCAATATGGAAGGCAGGAATTATAAAGGAGATAAATCTCATGCCAGTGTGTGCTAATTGTTTGAATTCCCTGTAAAAGTTTTGTCAGGAGAGGAGGTTGAAACACTTAGCTAAATTGAAGTTTGGGGATTATCTGTGAATTTAAAGTATCCATGCCATTTTGGCCCCCATTAGCACAAGTAATTGAGAGGAAAATCTTGCCAGTTATGCTATTCCATAAGGCGTAATGTGGACTTCAATATTTAAGTAATACATTAGCAAGCTTAAATGGTGCTATGGAACAACATTAAAGGATGAAAAGAGATAGTCTGTGACCTTCATTTTAGAGATGAGCAAATTGAGTCCCGTCAAGATTACAGTGAACTCAAGGTTATAGTTCACATTGGAAAAGTGACACTAGAATCCTTGTCTCCTAATTTCCTGATGAAAATTCAGTGTGTCTTTCAGGATTCTGTGTTATGTTCTGAATTTTGTGGAGCTTTTCTAATTGCCAGAACCACAACTCTTAAAATGGAATCTTAAGACCAAGGTTGGAAGGATTCAGATCGAAAAAGAAGAAAGTGACATAACATTTTCAATAAAAAGCCTCAAAAATTGCATTTGAGAAGGGAGCAGTAGTGGGGACAGTGGACAATTATTTTTACGCTAAAATTATAAGCTGTATAACCCATTTAGAGAAATCTTTTTACATTGTTTAGAAGATCCATTAAACATGGCCTGGCAGGACCTTTCTAGGACAAGTTATTAAAGCCCTAGATGGTATTTGGAAATGTGGCTATCTCAGATTGAAGTCATTTGCATTATATTATAAAACACATAGGACACTTTGGCCATCAAGATCACTGGGATGGCTGAACTTTGGCCTGCCCCATGATTTTGCAAATACAGATTATACTCCTAACCTGCTTAACAACTAACCCCACTTAAAACAAGCTGCCCTTTTTCACCTCTGGTGTGTTCAACTTTTAAGTAGACCTTGTGGGAAGAAATATTAGACTTTAATACAACAAACTTTGTTTCGTTGTTTGTCTTCACTTTGGTTTATTATTTTATATTCCCAGTCTTTGTAGGACATTTCCATGTTGCCTGCCCTAAGGATAGCACTACTGTAATTGAGGGGCCTCGTTCAGAAACTATTTCAGAGAGAATCATTCAGTTTCATTTTATGGCTTCATAGCCCAGAACCAGAACTTTTCAAAAGACACTCAATAACACCAATGCAGGGACCCCTCTGGACAACATATCAATTTGTATTATGAAGTGAATTATGACTGTACCCACCAGAGCTGGTATAGTTAAGTGTCTGTCAGTGTTTCCATTATATTTTGAGGGCTTCTTACTTGGTTACAAAAATACCCTTCAGGCTGAGGCATACAAGACCAGCCTAGGAAGTAAGTGCTCCCTTTGTTTAGTTTTACCATTTAAAAACACTAGCTCTCTTTTGTGTTTGCTTGTATACATTGTATAATGAAGAGAAATCTAGTTTTCTAAATCAATATGGTTGCCAGAGAGATAATGGTTTTAATGGGGAAAGCTCAAGGTGTTAAAGATCATTTCTCTGAGTATGATCCACATTGTTCTCCTTGGAAGATGCCAGGTTCCATACCCTCTGAATTTTGAATCTAGAAATCTGCACTTACATCTTAGATGGGATATGACTACATTATGTTTAAAGTTTCCCTGTTTTCCCCCTGACCATGCCCTTATCCTCACTTTGAATCCATGTAAATTCTTGCCCTTCCTTCAAATCTTAGTTCAAATTTCCTAATTTCTGAGAAGAAAAGGACTCAGGGATTCTTACCCTAAGCCACTTTGCACATAATACCTAGCTCCAAGAAAGCAACTGTTAGATCATACCACTTGTATGTGTATCTGTTTCTTTAGATATATATATATATTTTTTATTTTATTATGTTACGTTAATCACCATACATTACATCATTAGTTTTTGATGTAGTGTTCCATGATTCATTGTTTGCGTATAACACCCAGTGCTCCATTCAGTACATGCCCTCTTTAATACCCATCTGTGTGTCTGTTTCTTTATCAGACTGCACAAACGCAGAACAAGGATAATGTCCTGTTTATTTGCAGTGTGTTAGACATATTACATATGCACAGTAAATATCAGCTCCTTGACTGAATGAGTGAATGAATGAATGAATGAATGAATGAAGTACTCTGTGAAATAGGAATAGTGGCAAGAACACTCAAAGGATTTTTTAAAAAGTTTGAAAAATAAAGACTTGTCTTTAATATGATTTTCCACTTCTAGGTTTCAACCTTCTAGAGGGTACAAATTCTCATATGTCCATAATGAAGAATCTCTCAGGAAATTGAATGACTTGTAAACTCTTACAAGTAGAGATATACACAACAAGTTTTGTTGAGAAAATTACTGATCAAAGAGTTAGGAGATGAAGTGTTTGTTCTGACTTAATCACTGATTCTGTGACCCTATTCAAGTTACTTAATAACTCAGTGATTCAATCTCTCTGCAATTGGTGATAAATAACAGCAGTTCTTATCTGCTTCTCAGAGATGTTTAGGGGAAAATGTGTTAGCACATCTGAGACCTTTTAAAGAAAAATCCTAAACTATAGATATATTATATAAATTAAATATTATATTGCAATTGCAAACTATGTACTAAATGATTTATTGCAAACAAGACTATTTTGGTGAAATCACATCAATCTAATAACAAAATGTAATTGAAGATTTGATTCTTTCACTTGTCATAAGCAATTGGATTATATTTATTCTATAAAGAAATGAAATGAAAAGTAATTGTTCCATCATTTCTGCATTGGCATTTGGGGATGGTCCATGTGATTATTATGATAGATAAGCTGTCATGTTCTACCTGAACCAAACACATTTTCAAGGAGAGGAGCTAAAAAGAATTACCGATGCTTTTAGAAGATAAATGACTGGAAGAAATTATTTTTTTTAAATCACAGTTTTGCTAGCAGCTTAGCCATTGAGCTTCCAATGTTTCTCAAAGTGTAATCCATGAATCACATGCCTCAGTATCATCTTGACTGTTGTAACCTGGAGATTCCCAGACCTCATTCTCAAGAATAAGCAACTGTTGGGTGGGGTCCAAGAATCTGCATTTTAAACAAGCTCTCAGATGATTCCTATGAAGACACTCGAGTTTGAGAACCACTGCAGGAGCTTACACCCTTTGGTTCAGGAGGCAAATGAAGAAAGTACAGACTGAAGATCAGGAACAGAAAATAAAACTTGTCTGTGTAGATAAACTCTTCTCTTCCTTTAAAATCACTGAGTGTATTATATTTTGTAGAATTTGTAAAGGAATTATAAATCAATGATATATCATGTTTCTGAGGGGAAAGGGTTTTTTGTTGTTGCTGTTGTTGTTTTGTTTTGTTTTTTAATTTGGACAGACTGAACTAGAAAGAGAGGAAGAAGAAATTGACAGCTCCAGTTTGCTGTATATTACCAGGGTTCAAGAGTAATTCGTACTGATGGGGGAAAAGAAGGCTCCACAAACTCCTTTATTCTTTCTTCTGTCTCCACCTGGAACCAAGTGAACCTGCTTCAGGCTCCGAATCATTTTGACACTTAAGGGTTTGTCTTCCAGCAATTATCAAGACAAGTCAGGTAAAAATATCAAACAAGGTTTGGTTGTAATGTGTATCTATTATTAAATGGTTATAGCGTTTTTGCTTTGTTTCTGTTAGTGAGATAGCATATAGTCATGTAGAAAATTTCAAATTATGGAAAAGATTACAGAGGCAAATGAAAAACACCTGAATTTCTGATACAGCGTGGCAATTACTGCTCTCATTTCAGTGAAAATTCTTCTAGAGATGTACACCCATTGTAGACTATGATTCCATTTATATAAAATTAATTTTGCATGTATTTACATAAATATAAACATATGCTTATGCATGATTTTATATTTTTACATGTTGCTTTTCCACGTCAATGGCACTTTTAAAAAAATCTCATAATCATGAATACCTATGGAATGAACTGGAAAATAATTAGACTTAGGTTATTGCTGGTGTCAGCTGTTTCATCTCCTTCATTCATGTCTTAATTCCTGGGGACTTCTGTCCCTCCCTCAACACTTCTCTGCTCTAACTTCTACCTCTAAACCACTTTAGCTATAAACATTATATGGAAACACAGAGATAAACGTGGGTGCTAATTCTCAGTTTTCTGGAGCACCAGAGTGTCATATGAGATTCATCAGCACCTAAGGAATCCTTGGTGTAAAGCTTCTTAGAGGTCTTTTCCTGTTCTATAGACTTTATCAACATTTTTTTTTAAAGTACTTTCTCCAACAATTACTCCATGGATGCTAAAGAGGACCAAATAAGTTGAACATTTTATCAAACATGTATTTAATACTTACAGTATTCTAAGTGCACTGTATGGATTATTTTACTGGATCCTTACACCTACCATGTAAGGTGAAAGCCATTCCTGTCTTTATACTGAAAAAAAACAGAGTCTCAAGGAGTGTAAGTAGATATATGTTCCCACAATTTGTCAGAGTGGAGCAGGTGGGGGATGGAGGAATGGGGAGCAACTACTTAATGAGTACAGGGTTCCTTCTGGAGTGATAAAAATGTTTTGGAACTAGATAGAAGTTGTGAATGTATTGTTAATGTACTAAATAACACTTAAAGGGTCACCTTACATGGTTAGTTTTATATTATGTAAATTTTTTCTCAATTAAAAAAAGTGGAGCATGGAATTAAACCCAGTTTGACCCCAGAGACCACACTCTAGACTAATACAAAATACTGCTTCCCACATGGTTATATTAAGTTCAAGTTTTGCTAGATGAAACAAAACTAATAGTTTTTGCTGCAGAAATATTCAGTGTCTTGTGCTGATAAACACGTTAAATCTCCCATAGGACAATTTGGTATATAGGGGTGTCGTAAGTAGTGTTTCTCAAATTACTTTTTTCCTGGAACCCATTTTACCTGGAGTGTTTCTACAAGGACGTGTTTCATAAAACACGTTTATGGAATAACTGTTTTCTTCAAAGCTCTGAAAATAATGTTTATTACAGAATTATTTTCACCACTTGGATGATCTACTTAGTATATCAGCCAAACTTCGCAGGAATTCAGGCAATATAATAAAGACAGAACAGTTGCCTGGAATTCCCCTTGTGATCATTTCCTTAGCACTTGTTCATAATAGAAAGAGTAAAAGTGAAAAGGAACTAAGCAATTACACCTTTTATATTCTATTTGAAACATTGAGTATTTACTTTTTAGTTAAGTTTCATGCAAATGATAGCTCTGCTATGTGCACATATAACTATTTAAATTTTATGATAAAACACAAAATGTATAGGGGAGTGTAGATTTGACATTCTGCAATTTTTAGCACAGCAGCTTCTGGGCTTAAATAAGTCTTTCAAAAACAACTGAGAAGATTAACTTTCTGAATTTGAAAAAAGGAAGACGTTTTTTATAAATCTTGTGAGGTTTTCTTTGTTCAATTATCTCTCAGTAGAGAAAAGAAAACAATTTCTAAAGCAGTTAGAAATTGAGAATAAGGATTTGTTATAATTATTTCTTCTTTAATCAAACCCAGCTTATATCCCAATTCTTCTATTCCAATTTTCTATATTAGCTATTATAACCTCATATAAAGAATGTGGTATTTGGAATCAGTGCAAATGAATTTTACCTGTCACATATTTACTTATGAGCTTTATGACTCAGTTTCCCCAAATAAACATGGATCTTTCTACCTTGCAGAATTTTCATAGCCAAGAATTCTGACTCTCCTGTTTTCTGCAAGCTTGTCATCATTATTTTGGCTTCACTTCTCTCCTTACACAGTCTGGAGCACATGGAAAACCATTTCCTGGATGTTCTTAATAGCACCCTACAATCGCTGATCTCTTTGACTTATAATGATTATCAACTTGGTAAGGTTTACACTGGATAATCCCCATTGCCATTTCTGCTGGTGAACCTCTAGCACTGCTGGGAAAAGTTCCCAAATAATCCTGGTTGGGTGCATTGCAAGGACAGCCTAATGGGTTTAGGCTGTATTTGAACTACTCAGCTCTCCTCTCAAGAGCAAAGTGGAAAAAATTAAAAAATAATTTTTTACACACACACACACACACACATTTATGTCTATTTCACAGTCTCCCACACCAGACTTAATTTTTCCTACAAAAGAAAATACCACCATTCCTTTCCCTATTAAAAAAAAAAAAAAGACATCATTCAATGTAGGCTCTCTTCTGTTCCATTGACTTCTGTGTGTTTTAATTAATGTTTACTTTTAGCTTAAGGCAATTCTTATGTCATCAAGAGCAACAGGGAATCACCTATCTTTCCATATGTGAAGTCTGTGATGTGGCCATATATTGGAGCTGGATGAGAGGTAAGGAGACGTAGAAAGAGGCTGAATCTCAGCCAGACCTGGCACACTAGGCAACTACATGGGAGTGGCCCTTACAAGGTGTTCTGAAGTACACCAAAAGCACATTTGTGGAGGAAGTGGGCTCCGGATTCGTAGATAGCACTCAAGGCCAAAGATAAAGCAGCAGTGACAACCAAGGGAGAGTGGATAGCCACTTGCCTGAGGACAGTTACACATGAGAATTCTGTGTTCCTTCTACTTCCTCTATTCCAACCCAAACAAATAAAAGAAAAGGAGGAAGAAATGCGAGGAATTGGGGCATACGGTACCACCCTCCTATTCCTTCACTCCCACTCATCCCCATCACCTACTACCCCAAACATATTCAGAAAAACTAGAACATCAAATCTAAGCTGCACCCAGGCAAGGCAAGAATCTATGAATTAAATATGAGGCTGAAACATTAAAATAATCAGAATTCTTAATAAGAAATATAAGATATTGTCACAGCAAAAAGTGGCTGAAAAGCTATGAGATCCCCAAATGTGATGAAGGTAGCAAGTACACTACCCAGTAGGAAGTAGGTTTGCCAGAGCAGGGCAGATAGTGTTTAATGAAAAAAAAAAAAAAATCATGTTTTATATCTTCAGTATTTCAGACTCTTCTATGAAGTCAATTTTGATGATCTCTATAGTACAGTAATTTTCAAAAGTAATCCTTCTATCAGTTTTTATCTTTGAGCAAGCAGGTTCCTTGCTTCTTTTCTTTAGTCATTTTATTCTTAGCCTGCTCTGAAACCCTCTACTAATAGGCATATAGTCAAGGCTATATTTGACCAGTCTGTTCTGGTACTGGCTGAACTGGTTATTAAAATAATAAAGAGTTTAGACACAACTGGTAAACAGGCACTGACTTAAGCTCCCTCTTTCCCACTGCCCTTGCAGTCTTGGCCTCTCCTCCAGAAGCCGCCCCCCCCCAACCCGCAAATAAAGGGTTAAAGCTCGTACACTCGGGGAGCCTCTTGGTCCCTGTTCAGTTGAGTGGACTTATGTTTGGTTTATACCAGAACCATATTAATTTTCAATTTTGAGTATAAACCCAGTCCACTACAAATATCAGCAAATGAGGTATATATCTTCAAATAGTTAATGTCTCTCTTGAATGATGAATGGTTACTTTGTCACTGGATGCCCTCAATTGACCAACATGCTCTAGTCTTCCTAGACTTTCAGATATTGCTTCCTTTTCTTCTTCTCCCACCTGGTGGTGTACATTTGCTCATGATAAACTCCCAACCTACCCTGCTTTACTGGACTGCTATGTATGTATCACCATACATCTCAGATAACAGATTTCCCTTCTGAACTGAACTTTCTTACAGTATCTAGAGAAAGAACTCTTCACAAAATATCTACCCTATTTCTGTAGATAATCTGAGTTGCAGATCTTAGCTTGACCAAATCAAGCCTTTCTTTCCTCCCTGTGTCTTTGCCACACACCCAAACTTAAATTTAGTTTTTCACTGGAAAATTTTATATTTGTTTGAAACTACTCAAATACTGGTAGTATAAAAGGTCTATGATAAATGAGAAAACATATAAAATTTCAAATCCAGGGATGGAAGAACATTTATTAACATACAATAAAATTTTTGAGGGTAAGGGACCATTCTGTGCTTCAGGGAAATACACGGGCTTGAAGTTATTGTCCTCTAAGATGTGCTCCTACATCATATTGACTATCACAGCTTTATAATTTTTATTTCTTTCCCCCTGGAGCTTCCAACTAATATGACAACTGTTTCCTGACTGCTTACCTGTCTGGACTTCCAGCCAATATCTTTTCACCTTCTCCATCAGCCAATATGTATATACATTAAATACATTATTTGCAAGAGCTCTCAAAACTCAACAGTTTGAAAACAATCCAGTTATAAAATAGACAAACTACAGGAACAGGCATTTCATCAATGAAGATATACACGTAAGCACAAGAAAATATATTCAAAATCATTAGTCATTAGAAAAATGAAAATTAAAACTACAATGAGAGGGCGGAGCAAGATGGCGGAGGAGTAGGAGACCTGGATTTCGTCTCCTCTCAGGAATTCAGCTGGATAGGGATCAAACCATTCTGAACACCTACAAACTCAACAGGAGATCGAAGAAAAGAAGAGCAACAACTCTCTCATCAGAAAAGCGACCACTTTCTGGAAGGTAGGACGTGCGGAGAAGTGAATCTGTGGCGATATTTGGGAGGATAGACGGCGGGGGAGGGGCCTCCGTCGGCCGCTTCTGGCAAGTGATAGAGCCGCGGAGCACAAAATCGGAACTTTTAAAAGTCTGCTCCACCGAGGGACGTCACTCTGGTGGCTAAGCGGGGGCTGGAACCCTCCGGAACAGTGTGGTCTCAGGACCCTCGGGGTCACAGAAAGACCGGGGGTGCCGGAGTGTGGCAGAGCTCCCAGGTAACAGAGCAGGGAAGCCGGCTGCAGAGGCGGAGCCCAGGCGCGGGCTCTCAACTCAGGGTTGCTATAAACTGTGATCCGCAGCACAGTCGGGCCCCTGCTCCTCCAGCAGGGACCCAACAAGCGGCAGATCCGGGGAGACTCACCTTCTTCCCCGGAAGGAGCCGCACGGGAGTGCACTGCAGGGATCGGCTGGGTTTGGAGACCACCCGGGGTCGGGTGCCAGAGATAGAAACGCTCGGTCACAGGCCGGGTGAGCACGGAGTGCGGCCGGAGACCGGGGAGACGGGAGTGACTGACGGTTTTTCTCCGGGGGCTCACTGAGGAGCGGGGCCCCAAGTTCTCGGCTCCTCCGGAGCGGAGATTGGGAGACCGCCATTTTCACTCTCCGCCTCCAAAGCTGTACGGAAAGCTCGCAGGGAACAAAGCCCCGGAGACCAAACCAGAGCAGATTACTCAGCTGGGAGGGGGCAAGGGCGGGGCAGTTCCGCCTCCGACAGAGACATTTGGAAACCACGGCAACAGGCCCCTCCCCAGAAGATCAGCGAGAACAGCCAGCCAAGACCAAGTTTACCGATCAATGAGAACGGCAAAACTCCAGCGCTAGGGGACTACTGCATATAGAATTCACGGCTTTTTTACCATGATTCTTTAGTCTTTTAAAGTTATTTTTTTTTTAACTGTCCTTTTTGTCTTTTTATTTCTTTTAGAATTTTTCTTTTTCCCTTTTTCAACCAACATCTTATCAATCCCTTTTTTTAAAAAAAAAAAATTTATTTTTTCATTTTTAGAGTCATATTCTATCCCTTCATAGTAGTTACCCATATTTTTGGCTTATATATATAAGTTGTTCTCTCTTTAAAATTTTGAGATAGTTTCTTCTAATGATTAAAATATACCCTAAATATCTAGTATATGGTGTTTTCTATTCCCCTGCCTGATCACATCCTCTCTCTTTTTTTTTTCTCTTTTTCTAAATCCTCCTCTTTCTTTTTTCAAACAACTTCTTATCAATTCCTTTTATAAAATTTTTTATAATTTCCATTTTTACAGTCATATTCCATCCCTTCATCATATCAACCCTTATCTTTGTACATATATAAGTTTTTCTTTCTTTAAAATTTTGGGAGGCTCTTTCTTCTAAAAGACCAAAATACACCCCAAATCTAGTGTGTGGCACTGATCTATATACCATATAGATCATATTTGATCACATTCTGGTTTTTCTATTGTTGTTGTTGTTTTGTTTTGTTTGTTTTTGTTTTTATCTTTATCTTTTTCTTTTTTTTTTTTTTCTTTTTCTTTTCTCTCTCTTTCCCTTTCTTATCCCACTGCTTCAGGTCTTTTCTGATTTGTTTAGAGTATATTTTCTGGGGACGTGGTACTCTGCTAGCATTTTGTTCTCTCATTAATCTATTCTCCTCTGCACAAAATGACAAGACGGAAAAAATCACCTCAACAAAAAGAACAAGAGGTAGTACCGACTGCCAGGGACCTACTCAATACGGACATTAGTACGATGTCAGATCTAGAGTTCAGAATCATCACTTTAAAGATACTAGCTGGGATTGAAAAAAATATGGAAGTTATTAGAGAAACCCTTTCTGGAGAAAGAAAAGAGCTAAAATCAAACAAAGTAGAAATCAAAAAGGCTATTAATGAGGTGCAATCAAGAATGGGGGCGCTAAGTGCTAGAATAAATGAGGCAGAAGAGAGAATCAGTAATATAGAAGATGAAATGATGGAAAATAAAGAAGCTGAGAAAAAGAGAGATAAACAACTACTGGATCACGAGGGCAGAATTCGAGAGATAAGCGATACCATAAGACGAAACAACATTAGAATAATTGGGATCCCAGAAGAAGAAGAAAGAGAGAGAGGGCCAGAAGGTATAATGGAGCAAATTATAGCAGAGAACTTCCCTAATTTGGGGAAAGAAACAGGCATGAAAATCCAGGAAGCACAGAGAACCCCTCTCAAAATCAATAAAAATAGGTCAACACCCCGACATCTAATAGTAAAACTTACGAGTCTCATAGACAAAGAGAAAATCCTGACAGTAGCTCGGGAGAAGAGATATGTAACCTACAAGGGTAGAAACATTAGATTGGCAACAGACCTATCCACAGAGACCTGGCAGGCCGGAAAGGACTGGCAGGTTATATTCAGAGCACTAAATGAGAAAAATATTCAGCCAAGAATACTCTATCCAGCTAGGCTGTCATTGAAAATTGAAGGAGAGATAAAAAGCTTCCAGGACAAACAAAAACTAAAGGAATTTGAAAACACAAAACCAGCCCTACAGGAAATCTTGAAAGGGGTCCCCTAAGCAAAGAGAGAGCCTAAAAGCAACATAGACCAGAAAGGAACACAGACAATATACGGTAACAGTCACCTTACAGGCAATACAATGGCACTAAATTCCTATCTTTCAATAGTTACCCTGAATGTAAATGGGCTAAATGCCCCAATCAAAAGACACAGGCTAACAGACTGGATTAAAAAACAAGACCCATCGATATGCTGTCTGCAAGAGACTCATTTTAGAACCAAAGACACCCCCAGATTGAAAGTGAGGGGGTGGAAAACCATTTACCATGCTAATGGACACCAAAAGAAAGCTGGGGTGGCAATCCTTATATCAGACAAATTAGATTTTAAACCAAAGACTGTAATAAGAGATGAGGAACGACACTATATCATACTTAAAGGATCTATCCAACAAGAAGATTTAACAATTGTAAATATCTATGCCCCTAACATGGGAGCAGCCAATTATATAAGGCAATTAATAACAAAAGCAAAGAAACACATCGACAACAATACAATAATAGTGGGGGACTTTAACATCCCCCTCACTGAAATGGACAGATCGTCTAAGCAAAAGATCAACAAGGAAATAAAGACTTTAAATGACAAACTGGACCAATGGACTTCACAGACATATTCAGAACATTCCATCCCAAAGCAACGGAATACACATTCTTCTCTAGTGCCCATGGAACATTCTCCAGAATAGATCACATCCAAGTCATAAATCAGGTCTCAACCGGTACCAAAAGATTGGGATCATTCCCTGCCTATTTTCAGACCACAATGCTTTGAAACTAGAACTCAATCACAAGAGGAAAGTCGGAAAGAACTCAAATACATGGAGGCTAAAGAGCATCCTACTGAAGAATGAATGGGTCAACCAGGAAATTAAAGAAGAATTAAAAAAATACATGGAAACCAATGAAAATGAAAACACAACTATTCAAAATCTTTGGGATGCAGCAAAGGCAGTCCTAAGAGGAAAGTATATAGCAATACAAGCCTTTCTCAAGAAACAAGAAAGGTCTCAAGTACACAACCTAACCCTACACCTAAAGGAGCTGGAGAAAGAACAGCAAATAAAGCCTAAACCCAGCAGGAGAAGAGAAATAATAAAGATCAGAGCAGAAATCAATGAAATAGAAACTAAAAGAACAGTAGAACAGATCAACGAAACTAGGAGCTGGTTCTTTGAAAGAATTAACAAGATTGATAAACCCCTGGCCAGACTTATCAAAAAGAGAAGAGAAAGGACCCAAATCAACAAAATCATGAATGAAAGAGGAGAGATCACAACCCACACCAAAGAAATACAAACAATTATAAGAACATATTATGAGCAACTCTATGCCAACAAATTAGATAACCTGGAAGAGATGGATGCATTCCTAGAGATGTATCAACTACCAAAACTAAACCAGGATGAAATAGAAAACCTGAACAGACCTATAACCACTAAGGAAATTGAAGCAGTCATCAAAAATCTCCCAAAGAACAAAAGCCCAGGGCCAGATGGCTTCCCAGGGGAATTTTGCCAAACATTTCAAGAAGAATTAATACCTCTTCTTCTGAAACTGTTCCAAAAAATAGAAACGGAAGGAAAACTTCCAAACTCATTTTATGAGGCCAGCATTACCTTGATCCCAAAACCAGACAAAGACCCCATCAAAAACGAGAATTACAGACCAATATCCCTGATGAACATGGATGCAAAAATTCTCACCAAAATACTAGCCAATAGGATCCAACAGTACATTAAAAGGATTATTCACCATGACCAAGTGGGATTTATCCCTGGGCTGCAAGGTTGGTTCAACATCCGCAAATCAATCAATGTGATACAGTACATTAACAAAAGAAAGAACAAGAATCATATGATCCTCTCAATAGATGCAGAAAAAGCTTTTGACAAAGTACAGCATCCTTTCTTGATCAAAACTCTTCAGAGTATAGGCATAGAGGGTACATACCTCAATATCATAAAAGCCATCTATGAAAAACCTACAGCAAATATTATTCTCAATGGGGAAAAACTGAGAGCTTTCCCCCTAAGGTCAGGAACGTGGCAGGGATGTCCACTATCACCACTGCTATTCAACATAGTATTGGAAGTCCTAGCCACAGCAATCAGACAACAAAAAGAAATAAAAGGCATCCAAATTGGCAAAGAAGAAGTCAAACTCTCACTCTTTGCAGATGATATGATACTTTTTGTGGAAAATCCCAAAGACTCCACCCCAAAACTGCTAGAACTCATGCAGGAATTCACTAAAGTGGCAGGATATAAAATCAATGCACAGAAGTCAGTGGCATTCCTATACACCAACAAGAAGACAGAAGAAAGAGAAATTAAGGAGTCGATCCCATTTACAATTGTACCCAAAACCATAAGATACCTAGGAATAAATCTAACCAAAGAGGCAAAGGATCTGTACTCAGAAAACTATAAAACACTCATGAAAGAAATTGAGGAAGACACAAAGAAATGGAAAAACGTTCCATGCTCATGGATTGGAAGAACAAATATGGTGAAGATGTCAATGCTACCTAGAGCAATCTACACATTCAATGCAATCCCCATCAAAATACCATCCACTTTTTTCAAAGAAATGGGACAAATAATCCTAAAATTTTTATGGAACCAGAAAAGACCCCGCATAGCCAGAGGAATGTTGAAAAAGAAAAGCAAAGCCGGCGGCATCACAATTCCGGACTTCAAGCTCTATTACAAAGCTGTCATCATCAAGACAGCATGGTACTGGCACAAAAACAGACACATAGATCAATGGAACAGAATAAAGAGCCCAGAAATGGACCCTCAACTCTCTGGTCAACTAATCTTCGACAAAGCAGGAAAGAATGTCCAATGGAACAAAGACAGTCTCTTCAACAAATGGTGTTGGGAAAATTGGATAGCCACATGCAGAAGAATGAAACTGGACCATTTCCTTACACCACACACAAAAATAGACTCCAAATGGTTGAAAGACCTCAATGTGAGACAGGAGTCCATCAAAATCCTAAAGGAGAACACAGGCAGCAACCTCTTTGACCTCAGCCAATGCAACTTCTTCCTAGAAACATCACCAAAGGCAAGGGAAGCAAGGGCAAAAATGAACTATTGGGACTTCATCAAGATAAAAAGCTTTTGCAAAGCAAAGGAAACAGTCAACAAAACCAAAAGACAACCGACAGAATGGGAGAAGATATTTGCAAATGACATATCAGATAAAGGGCTAGTATCCAAAATCTATAAAGAACTCATCAAACTCAACACCCAAAGAACAAAGAATCCAATCAAGAAATGGGCAGAAGACATGAACAGACATTTTTCCAAAGAAGACATCCACATGGCCAACAGACACATGAAAAAGTGCTCAATATCGCTCAGCATTAGGGAAATCCAAATCAAAACCTCAATGAGATACCACCTCACACCAGTCAGAATGGCTAAAATTAACAAGTCAGGAAACGACAGATGTTGGCGGGGATACGGAGAAAGGGGAACCCTCCTACACTGTTGGTGGGAATGCAAGCTGGTGCAGCCACTCTGGAAAACTGTATGGAGGTTCCTCAAAAAGTTGAAAATAGAGCTACCATATGATCCAGCAATTGCACTACTGGGTATTTACCCCAAAGATACAAAAGTAGGGATCCGAAGGGGTACGTGCACCCCGATGTTATAGCAGCAATGTCCACAATAGCCAAACTGTGGAAAGAACCAAGATGTCCATCGACAGATGAATGGATAAAGAAGAGGTGGTATATATATACAATGGAATATTATGCAGCCATCAAAAGGAAGAGATCTTGCCATTTGCAACGACGTGGATGGAATTGGAGGGTATCATGTTGAGTGAAATAAGTCAAACAGAGAAAGACATGTATCATATGATCTCACTGATATGAGGAAGTCTTAATCGCAGGAAACAAACTGAGTGTTGTTGGAGTGGGGGTTGGGGTGGGAGGGATGGGGTGACTGGGTGATGGACACTGGGGAGGGTGTGTGCTCTGGTAAGCGCTGTGAATGGTGCATGACTGTTGAATCTCAGATCTGTACCTCTGAAACAAATAATGCATTATATGTTAAGAAAAAAAAAAAAGAAGAAGAAGAAGAAGGTAGCGGGAGGGGAAGAATGAAGTGGTGGAAATCGGAGGGGTAGACGAACCATGAGAGACGATAGACTCTGAAAAACAAACTGAGGGTTCTAGAGGGGAGGGGGGTGGGAGGATGGGTTAGCCTGGTGGTGGGTATTGAGGAGGGCACATTCTGCATGGAGCACTGGGTGTTGTGCACAAACAATGAATCATGGAACACTTCATCTAAAACTAATGATGTAATGTATGGGGATTAACATAAGAATAAAATTTAAAAAAAAAGATATAAAAAAATAATAAAATAAAATAAAATAAAATAAAACTACAATGAGATATCATTACACACCTATCAGAATTGTACACACCTATCAGTGTAACATAAAGGACTGAGATGCTATCATCTTCTTCACATGCTGTTGGTTAGAAGCAAGTCAAAAGTTCTGTCCACAGTCAAGGTCTGAACATCAGGAGGCAGGACTCATGGGAGCCACATTAGAGTGTGTTCATCATGTTTGTCATATAAAATATAAGGCACATTTAAAGTTTCAAAAAGAAAGCAAAAATCACACATATAGCTAGGTATCCTACATAGAGATAATCACAATTAATGATGCTGAATGGGTTTCTTCACAGTCATCTATGTGTTCTTCTTGAAACCTTTGCCCCAACAAAAGGACATTATATATATAATTATTTGAATATTCTGTCCTTTTATATAAATGCATGTATAAAAGAGGTATGGTACTGTAATAATATTTTACAATTTGTCTTACTTTTTAAGAACACATTCTCCTTAAATAATCTTCTAAATTATAAATTTTAGAAACTGTAAAATATCTTCTCCTAAATATTATATTTATTTCCATTTCCCTATTATTTAATAGTTAATTTGTTTCCTATTGCCATGTTATAAATATCGCTATGATAAATCTTAGTCCCATTAAAACAACCTCCTAAATATATCTTAAATATATAGCTTCAAGAACTAAGTGGGAGGATTTCACTTCCCAATTTCAAGTCTAAACCTTTATTACTATTATCACTGTTTTAGTCCTATTCTTGACCACTTTCCACCCTCCTGTTGCTGTATTTGACTGATACTTGACCAGTTCATCAGCACCTTTCAAGATACTTGAAGTGTCCACTCCTCCAGGAAGCCAGATTGATTGAAATGACTTTTCTAAATTACACCTCATTGGCATTTCTCCTGTGTACTGTTACTACATTTTCTTTATTATGTTCACCTTGCCAACATATAGTACATCATTAGTTTTTGATGTAGTGTTCAGTGACTCATTAGTTGCATAGCACACCCAGTGCTCATCACATCACATGCCCTACTTAATGCCCATCACCAGTTACCCCTCCCCCCACCCACCTCCCTTCCAAAACCCTCAGTTTGTTTCCCAGAGTCAAGAGTCTCGTGGTTTGTTTCCCTCTCTGATTTCTTCCCATTCAGTTTTCCTTCCCTTCCCCTATGATCCTCTGTGCTATTTCTAATATTCCACATATGAGTGAAACCAAATGATAATTGCCTTTCTCTCCATTAACTTATTTCACTTAGCATAATACCCTTCATTTCTATCCATGTTGATGTAAATGGTAGGTAATCATCCTTTCAGATGGCTGAGTAATATTCCATTGTATATAAGAATCACATCTTCTTTATCCATTCATCTGGTGAAAGACATCTTGGCTCCTTCCACAGTTCGGCTATTGTGAGCATTGCTGCTGTGAACATTGGGGTGCATGTGCCCCTTTTCACTACATCTGTATCTTTGGAGTAAATACCTAGTAGTGCAATTGCTGGGTCATAGGGTAGCTCTATGTCTGGAGGAAACTCCATACTGTTTTCCAGAGTGGCTGTACCAGCTTGCATTCCCACCAACAGTGTTAAGGGGTTCCCCTTTCAATGATGTGGGGGGTGCCTGGGTGGAGCAACGTGTTAAGCATCTGCCTTCGGCAGTCTATTAAGCATCTCATCTCAGGGTCCTGGGATAGAGCCCTGTGTCGTTGGTCTTCCTGCTCAGAGGGGAGTCTGCTTCTCCCTCTCCATCTGCCCCTCCCCTCGGCTCACACACACTCTCTCTCAAATAAATAAAAATATTTTTTAAAATTAATTAAATAAATGATGTGTTTACATGTCCTCTCTTTTCTAAGATTGTAATGCCCTTATCAGGCAGAGAACACATCTCTTTCTTCTTTGCCTTTTTAGCACCTAGCACAGTGCATAGAACACATAATAACTTCTCATTAAGGAAGTTGAACTGAGCTACTGAACTAAACTAAAATAGTGTGAGTATGCTATGGAGGTATAGTTTTGCTAAGCCATCTACATTTTACAATGTGTTTTTCCATCTTTGAGCACCCAAACAAAGCCTAAAATTAAATGAAGGAGGCTCAGACACTCTTATGCAACATGAAGGCCCTTTGTATCACATGCAACTCTTAAAAAAGGAAGCAAATATAAAAAAAGACCAAGAAATGAGCAACAACTCTTCCTTCACCAGAAAAAGTGTCTACCCAAAGATGAAGACAAATATTATTGCACATGCTTACACACCCTGAAACTTAAAAATGTATATTAGAGTCATTCTTCTTGCATTCATAATATGATTGAGATGATTAAGAAGGCTAACACAAAATCCAAACCATTACAAAAATAGGAAGAAGTAAAATAGCATTTAATTATATAACAGGTCAAAGAGGTGTTTTAGGACAATTGTATCATTTCAATACCCATGCAATCCCTGTGATAAGTATTAGTAAATTAATTTTATATCTGAAATAGCCTGCCCAGGATTTCACAGTGGTAAGTGGCAGGGCCACACTTCAAAGATAAAAAGGTTCAATTTCAAAGCCACCATCTTCCCATTTCTTTGAAATGGGAAGCACCAGGAAATACCATAGTTTTCAGTTTATTACCAGAAATGTTCCCTAGAATATCAGGGGCAAGAGTAGTAGTGACTAACAGCAGGCTTGAAGTTAAGGCTGCATATCTATGAGAAACCATGATTATTTGCATTGTGCTGTGTTTGATTTAGTTCCCTGACAAATGTCATGCCAAAGCCTTGACACAACAGAGATTTGTGCCTGGAGCCAGCCATTCTGTGTCTGGCAGAGCACATTGGCTGGCATATTTTACATGGATATTCTAAAGTCACACCAGTCTCTGAATGGAGACTGAAAGTGACTAAGATAAAAAAAATATATATATATATGAAAAATAGAGTCGAGTCATACTCCAAAAAGAAAAAAAAAAAAACAGAAGTATGTTTCAATTTTTAAATCTCAATTATTCATATATGTATATAGATATGCTTATAGAAGTTTATTTTTTCATAGGGAAGTAACATGGCAGAACACATACAGTATGTTTTGAGCCAAATTTAAAATATAAATATTAGTATATAAGTGTATTTCCCCAAGTATTATGTTTGCATAAAATAGGTTATCAATTATTATTAATGATAATATATATATATATATCTCCACATTTTTATAACCACAAACCAACTTGCAACTTTCCTTTAAATATGAGATTACTTTATCACACAGAAAACTAAAAGAACTGCCTCACCCATTTCATTGTATGGTGGAAAGACTCAAAATAGGGTAAATGATCTAGAGAAGTTTTAGAGAAACTATAAGCAAACATTTATAAAACCATTAATTATTTAAATACCTCCCAAGAAATGACAAACCTACTTTCAGTATCTTACCCCAGAACTCACATTCCTTATGTGCTACTTTAAGCAATTTTTTCTTGCTACCTCCTCCATAGAGAAGGACTGATTTTCATAGCTTCTGTATGTGGGATCCATTTCCCATTCCTTCTTTCATCTTTCTCCCTTACAGTACCTAAGAATCTTAGTTCCTTTTGTCTTTACTCCTGGAGTTCCCACTATATACTTTTTATTCAATGTATACCTTTTCTTTTCAGCTCACTCTCAGGATTCAAGGTTATTACGATTCATGATATTTATAATGTTCTTTGTCCACATTTTATTTTAAATAGCATCCCATTTTGAAATCAAAGGCATCCTGTAATGGCCTTGTGCTCTCACCCTTATCTTTCCCATAGTGCATTTATATACTTCTTACTGAGCTCTATTTATTTTGCTGTCTGCATCTTCTTCTGAAATTGTCTTGCCATTTTAAACTAATTTCACTATCTGGTCCCCCAAAACTTAGATATTCCTAGGGAGTTCTTAACTGATAGTTAACTTGCTTATATCCTACCTTTAATAATTTAATCACCAGAGTCATTAAAGACTGTGTTAAACAAGTTCCATCAAACATAGAATAGTTCCATTGTTTTACTGTCAAGGGCATTAGTCATAACAGTTCTTTGAATATACATTGTATGAATTAAGGGTTTCTGTGATCAGGAAATGATATGTAGTTAGTGATCAGATTTTTGATTCTAAAGTTTTCTCACTAGTATCATGTTTTATCAGATGAAAGAGTGTTTATCATATACATGAACATGTACTATACTTCTATTTATATAAGCACATTATACTAATATAATTTTTATAATTTTTTTTACTATTATAACATTTGTATTTTTATACTTTATGGAGAATATTGGAAATATATTTTAAATATACCTTTGTCCAAGGCACATCCTGCTGTGGTCTCAGGACAGGAACCTATTGTAAAAAATATATATATATTCTCATTAATTGTATATACTTAGTATAAAAAACAGATTGAGAAACACCAATACATACAATTAAAAAAAAAACATGGCTTCAAAACCTCAACCATGGCTCAATATTAGTATCTGCCCATTAACGTCAGAAAATATTCTGTTTTTATCTTTTTTTTTTTTTTTTGCTTTAGTTCATTAAGAAAGAAAGGACAAGGTATAAATATTCTGATATACTTTTCAATCTGAATCTCTGAAGGAACTCTATTTTTTTATATCTTAAAATAAACAGTGTTTTTCCTAGAAAGAAACATAAAGGCAGATTAAGTTCCTGATACACAAAAGCCAATTTCAGGCAAAAACTCAGACAACACTTTTCAAAAATTCTAAGTGAATTATTATATTCCGAATAAGAAGATGAGGAAGCAGGTTAAACAGGTTTTATGATAACAAAAGTCCTATAATATTTGTTCATCAAAAAATGGCAATGGAAATCAGTTAAAGTTAAGAGAATCATTTCACAGTAATAATGTTTCAAATTTTCAGGCAGTGAAACTAGAATGTATGCGCAGGTAATAGATTTAAATATGTTCAAATGAACTTGAGCACTTTAAAAATCATAGGAGGAAACGGAATCACGTATTGCTGCTTTAAGACCAATATTTCCATCATTTCCTTCTATTTTATTATTCTATTAGACACAGTGTCACATTTCCAAATATGTGGACACCCAACCCACATAAAAGCACAGATCTAAATCTAAGAACTCCCATTGCAAATGTGACAGTGTTGTTTACAAGAACTTCAATTAAATGTAAAATCAAAGAACCACTCATTTTGTTCATATTTTTTTGGCATTCTATCTGTTTGAAATTTCCAGATATGGGAGAAGAAATCAGAAGAAATAAACTTCCTTTGTGATTTCTACCAGTATGCTGGAATAAAAGTTTTACCATGAATAAATTTAAAAAATAAAAATAAATAGTTAGCATCCATAAACTAAAAATAAAAGTATGTTTTTCTTTCATATTTAAAGTTCACAGACCCAAAGAATTTTAGCTCTAGAAGGCACCTGAGTGGATAACCAAGTAAACTGAATCCAAACTGTCAATTATAATTAAGGGATTCTCACTGTTATGTCTCAGGAGTCCTTGGATAATGTAAGGGAACCAAGTCTTTGGGTCACCCAAAATGTTCCCTTAGCCATTATTCAAGCACAGTAGACATGTGCACAAATTCAGGCACACATGCATGACGCATGCATGTGCAGACACACACACACACACACACACGAATTTAAGCCATCGTCTTTATTCTATGGCCAAACCTAGAATCTCACATTTCTTGTATTTGAAACTTGGCCCCTGGATTATTAGCTACACTGGACTTTAGACAATTTACATAACCCTCTCTGAGCCTCAATTTTTTTACTTATATTGAAGTTATTGTAAAGATTAAATGATTTAATACAAATAAATTGCTTAGAAACCCTTCCTAGGACATAGTAAGTAGCCAATAAATGTTCACTATTAAAAGCTACAAAACATTTGAAAGTAAAAATTCTTCAAAAAATATTAAATAATTTCGATATTTAAAAATATGTCAATTGATATTTCTAGTCTACTAATCATCTCTCAAGTGTGAAAATCTCCATTTGTATTTCTTACATTTTAATATAATTATATTTGCACAATTATAATTACAAGAAATAACTGAGAAACATAACTATGGATGGCAAACTTTATTCATGAAAGAATCATAAAAGAAACCAAAGTAAAAAGTGGCATTTTTTTTCAATGAGGCATTTTAAATGGTTAATTAACAGTTGTAATTCTATGTTCTGTGTTTTACTTGTGATCTGGCATGACTAGAGGAACAGAAAATCTTCTTAAATGACAGGGAGGTACTTAAAGTTTTCCAGAGGTCAAGCAAGAATCCAATTATCTAATATCCATGGGAGCAGAAGTATGTGGTGAAGAGAAAGTACAAAACTGGAAATACAGCATTACTGCCAGGCTATAATAAATTTATCACAGAGAAACATGGTTTCAACAAAGTCAGAGTTGGACTCACAAAGCAGACAATCTTCAGGTACTAAAATCTCCATGACTCTGGCCATTAGGAATAGTCAGGGCTTTAAAAAAATTGGATTAAATTTGTTTGCTATGATTTTTCTGATCAGAACATGCATTCCTATATATAGGAATAAGTTGCAGGAGGAAAGGGAGGGAACACAATTTTTAAAGATTGGTTTAACTGAGTATAGGGTAGAATTAGAAGGGGGAATAAAAGACTTGATAAGAGAAAATGAACATAATAGCAAAGTGAAGAAGAAAAGAACAACCATAGCTTTAATAAGGGAAGTACTAAATGCCAAACCTGAAAGGTAGACAGTATATTTGGTAAAGTATGTTTTGATCAGAAGCTATTTTTATAGATCTGGTGGTGGAACTGAAGGAGAGGTGGTGACCTATCCACATCATTTTACTGTTTTAACTCAGGGTTTTTCTACCCAGGCTAATTTCCTCCTCCCATCCCTATGACCAGGGACATATAACAACTTCTGGAGCCATTTTTGGTTGTCACAGCTGGGGGTGGGATGCTACTAGATGCTACTAGCATCTAGTGGGGAGAGGCCATGGATGCTGCTAAACATCCAATAACTCACAGGACAGCCCCCCACAAAAAGGATTCATGCAGCCCAAAATGTCAATCATGTGCAGAGTTGAGAAACACTGTCTTAGCAGAGGTGGAACCTCCTCCTACCTCAGTGCTTCACGAACTCTCCCAAATCATGAGATCACATCATTTACATAGAGTGAATCGTCCAGGGAAAAGAGAACTAACCTTGATCAAGGTTCTTGACAGAGGATATTTTAGTTGCAATAATCTATTTAAACATTGCTGATCTAGCACTTAATATAGCTATATATAAAATCCAGATTGATCTGATACTTGTCATCACCAATCTGAAACCTATACATAATGGTATTCCCACTCCTCTTTTCAAATGTTTTTCAACATCAGAAAATATCTTAGTGAATTATTTGATTTCATTCTTTTACAAAAACACTAATTTCAAACATTCAGACATTATTCCATTTGAAATAATTTAGTTTAAGAGAGAGGTTATTTACCTTATCATTATTAGAAATTTGATAATTCATCATAATGCTATAGTTAACCAAAATCATTCTTAAGGAAAATAAGGTGGTTTAATATTTTTATTTTATTTTTACTTTACACCAAAATAACAACTACTTTAAGCAAAACTAAGATATATTTTTATTGATTATTAACATAAAGATGCAATATACACAGCAACATGAATTAAAACTAATGTTTGAAACAGGATAATTATTACTATTTTATATAAACTAATATGTAACTTCACCCTGTTCTCATTTTGCTCATTTGAGAATACTTCATTACTATCATGTTGCTCAGAGTATTTAACCTGTAAAGTATAATGTTTCGTTGATATTAATTTAGTGGGATTCACAACCTAAAAAACATGTCATGTTTCAGTTTCATGAAAAGGCCAAAAATCTGGGGGTGGGGGGAAATCCTTAAAACCTTTCAATTACAGATGAATTTCTACAGCTAAAAGCAACATATTAAGGAAACAAGGAAGGAAAGGATAGGGGAGTTTTATGTTGCTATTATTGTGATTCAAAAGAAAGGTCCATTTAGATGGGTTTAACAGACATATTCAGAACATTACATCCTAAAACAGCAGAGTACACATTTTTTTTCAAGTGCATATGGGACAATCCCCAGAACAGATCAGATATTAAGCCCCCAAACAAGTCTCAAAAAGATCAAAGTCATACTATGCATCTTTTCTGACCAAACACTATGAAACTAGAAACCAACCAAAAGAAAAAAAATCTGTAAGACCACAAATACATGGAAGATTACATAACATGCTACTAAACTATAAATGAGTCAACCAAGAAATCAAAGAAGAAATAAAAAATTACATGGAAAAAATGAAAATGAAAACACAATGGTCAAAAACCTTTTGGATGTAGCAAAAGCAGTTCTACCAGGGAAGATTATAGTAATACAGACTTATTTCAAGAAGCAAGACAAATCTTTTTTTTTTTTTTTTAAGATTTTATTTATTTATTTGACAGAGAGATAGAGAGAGAGCACAAGTAGGCAGAGTGGCAGGCAGAGGGAGAGGGAGAAGCAGGCTCTCCGTGAGCAGGGAACCAGATGTGGGGCTCGATCCCAGGACCCCAGGATCATGACCTGAGCCGAAGGCAGCCACTTAACTGAGCCACCCAGGTGCCCTGAAGCAAGACAAATCTTAAATACACAACCTAACCTTACACCTAAAGGACCTAGAAAAAGAAGAACAAACAAAATCCAACCCAGCAAAAGGAAGGAAATGATAAAGATTAGAGCAGAAATAAATGCTATAGGAATTAAACAACAAAACAAAACAAAACAAAAATGAGTAGACTAGATCAATGAAACCAGGAGCTGGTTCTTTGGAAAGATCAATAAAATTGATAAACCTCTAGCCAGACTCATCAACAAAAAAACAAAAGAGAGAGAGAGAAAGAGGACCCAAATAAACAAAAGCACTAATGAAAGATAAGAAATAACAACCAACACTACAGAAATACAAACAATTATAATAGAATATTATACAAAACAATATGCCAAAAATTGGACAATTTAGAAGAAATTGGTAAATTTCTAAAAACATATAACCTACCAAAACTAAAGCACGAAGAATAGAAAATTTGAACCAATGAATTATCAGCAATAGAATTGAATCAGTAATCAAAAACTCCCAAAAAACAAAAGTCCAGGACCAGACAACTTCACAGGCAATTCTACCAAACAGTTAAAGAAAAGTTAATACCTATTCTTTTCAAACTATTCCAAAAAATAAAACAGGAAGGAATTTTTCAAATTCATTCTATAAGGCCAGTATCACCCCAATACCAAAACCAGATAAAAACACCACCAAAAAAAGAGGATTACAGGCTAGTATCTCTCATGAATATAGTTGCAAAAATCCTCAGCAGAATATTAGCAAACTGAATCCAACAATACATTAACAATATCATACACCATAATCAAGTGGTATTTTTCCCCATGATACCAGAACAGTCAATATTTGCAAAACAATCAACGTGATACATCACATCAAGAAGAGAAAGGGTAAAAACTGTATGATCATTTCAATAGTTGCAGAAAAAACATTTGACAAAGTACAATATTCATTCATGATTAAAAAAAAACAAACTGCAAAGTAGGTCTAGAAGGAACATATCTCAACATAATAAATGCCTTATGTGAAAAACCCACAGCCAACGGCATGCACAACAGTGAAAAACTGAGAGCTTTTCCCTCAAGGCCAGGAGCAGACAAGGGTGTTTACTCCCTACACTTTTATTCAACATAGTATGGGAAGTCTTTGCCACAGCAATCAGACAAGAAAAAGGAATAAAAGGCATCCAAACTGGTAAAGAAGTAAAACTTCCGTGATTTACAAATGACATGATAGTGTATGTAGAAAACCCTAAGGACTCCACCAAAAAAACCCACAAAAAACAAAAAACAAAAAAAACACAAAAACAAAAACAAAAACCCTTTCTAGAACTGATAAATGAATTCAATAAGGTCACAGGATATGAAATCAATGTTGAGAAATCTCTTGCATTTCTATACACTAATAATGAAGCAGCGGAAAGAGAAATCAACAAAGCAATCCCATTTGTAATTGCACCCAGCATAATAACATACCTGGGAAGAAACTTAACCAAAGAGATGAAAGACCTGTACTCTGACAACTATAAAACACTAATGAAAGAATTGAAGATGACACAAAGAAATGGAAAGACATTCAGAGAACAAATATTGTTAAAATGTCTATTCTACCCAAAACAATCTACAGATTTAATGCAATCCCTCTCAAAATACCAACAGTATTTTTCACAGAACTAAAAGAAATAATCCTAAAATTTGTATGGAACCACAAAAGGCCTTGAATAGCCAACGCAATCTTGAAAAAGAAAAACAAAATTGGAAGCATCACAATTCCAGACTTCAAGTTATATTACAAAGCATTAGTAATGAAAGCAGTATGGTATTGGCATAAAAACAGATACATGGATTAATAGAATAGAATAGAAAAACAAGAATAATAATTAGAATAGAATAGAAGAAAATAATAGAATAGAATAGAAAGAAGAATAGAAGAATAGAATAGAATAGAATAGAATAGAATAGAAGAGAAGAGAAGAGAAGAGAAGAGAAGAATAGAAAGAATAGAAAACCCAGAAATAAACCCATGCTTATATGTTCAATTGATCTTAGAGAAAGAAGGAATCAATATACAATAGGACAAAAATAGTCTTTTTAACAAATGGTGTTGGGGAAACTGGACAGCTACATGCAAAACAATGAAACTGGACCACTTTCTTACACCATACACAAAAATACATTCAAAATGGACTAAAGACTAAATGTGAGACCTGAAGCTGTGAACATCCTTGAAGAGAGCACAGGCAATAATTTCTCTGACATAGGCTATTAGCAACATTTTTCTAGATATGTCTCCTAAGACAAGGGAAGTGAAAGGAAAAATAAACTATTGGGACTACATCAAAATAAGAGGTTTCTGCACAGCAAAGGAAACAACCAATAAAACTCAAAAGCAACCTACTGAGGGTGCCTGAGTGGCTCAGTTGGTTAAGCAACTGCCTTCAGCTCAGGTCATGATCCTGAAGTCCCGGGATCGAGTCCCGCATCGGGGTCCCTGCTCAGAGGGAGTCTGCTTCTCCCTCTCCCGCTCCCCCCTCTTGTGCTCTCTCTCTCTCTCAAATAAATAAATAAAATCTTTAAAAAGAGGGGGGAAAAAAAGCAACCTACTGAAGGGGAGAAGATATTTGCAAATGCCATATCTGATAAGGGGTTAGTATCCAAAATATGTAAAAAAACTGATACAACAGGGTGCCTAGGTGGCTCAGTCATTAAGCATCTGTCTTTGGCTCAGGTCATGATCCCAGGGTCCTGGGATCGAGCCCTGCATCAAGCTGTCCGCTCCGCGGGAAACCTGCTTCTCCCTCTCCCACTCCCCCTGCTTGTGTTCCCTCTCTTGCTGTGTGTCTCTCTCTGTCAAATAAATAAATAAAATCTTAAAAAAAAAAAAAAACCTGATACAACTCAACACCCCGAAAACAAATAATCTTATTAAAATAGGGAGAAGACATGAACGGATTTTTCCCCAAAGAAGACATCCAGATGACCAGTAAACACATGGAAAGATGCTCAACATCACACATCATCAAGGAAATGAAAATCAAAACTGTGGAAAGAGCAAGATGTCCATCAACAGATGGATGGATAAAGAAGGTCTGGTATATATATACAATGGAATATTATGCAGCCATCAAAAGGAATGAGATCTTGCCATTTGCAATGATGTGGATGGAACTGGAGGGTATTATGCTGAGTGAAATAAGTCAATCAGAGAAAGACATGTATCATATCTCACTGATATGAGGAATTCTTAATCTCAGGAAATAAACTGAAGGTTGCTGGAGTGGTGGGGGATGGGAGGGATGGGGTGGCTGGGTGATAGACATTGGGGAGGGTATGTGCTATGGTGAGAGCTGTGAATTGTGCAAGACTGTTGAATCACAGATCTGTACCTCTGAAACAAATAATACATTATATGTTAAAAAAAAAAAAAAGAAAGAAGAAGATAGCAGGAGGGGAAGAATGAAGGGGGGGAGATCGGAGGGGGAGATGAACCATGAGAGACGATAGGCTCTGAAAAACAAACTGAGGGTTCTAGAGGGGAAGGGGGTGGGAGGATGGGTTAACCTGGTGATGGGTATTAAAGAGGGCACGTTCTGCATGGAGCACTGGGTGTTATACACAAACAATGAATCATGGCACACTACATCTAAAACTAATGATGTAATGTATGGTGATAAACATAACAATAAAAATTTTTAAAAAACTACAATGAGCTATCTCCTCACACCTGTCAGAGTGGCTAAAATTAGCAACACAAAAACAACAGGTGTTGGAGAGGATGTGCAGAAAATGGAACCCTCAAGCGCCTGGGTGGCTCATTCATTAAGCGTCTGCCTTCGGCTCAGGTCATGATCCCAGGGTTCTGGGATCGAATCCCACATCGATCCCTGCTCGGCAGGAAGCCTGCTTCTCCCTCCCCCCTCCCCCTGCTTGTGTTCCCTCTCTTGCTGTGTCTCTCTCTGTCAAATAAATAAATAAAATCCTTAAAAAAAAAAAAAAAATGGAACCCTCTTGCAGTGTTGGTGGAAATGCAAACTAATGAAGCCACTCTGGAAAACAGTATGAAGGTTCCACAAAAAAAATTAAAAATAGAACTACTCTACCACCCAGTAATCACATTACTGGTTATTTAACCAAAGAATATAAAAATACTAATTTAAAGAGATACATGCACTCCTATGTTTATTGCAGCATTATTTACAACAGCCAAACTACGGAAGCAGCCCAAGTGTCCATCAATAGATGAACGGATAAGGAAGAAGTGGTGTGTATATATATAAAGAAGTGGAATGCAATATTATTCAGCCATAAAAAATGAAATCTTGCCATCTGCAACAACATGGATAGAGCTAGAGAGTATAATGCTAAGCAAAATAAGTCAGTCAGAAAAGACAAATACCATATGATCTGACTCATATGTGGAATTTAAGAAATAAAATAAATGAGCAAAGTAAAAAGAGAGAGATAAACCAAGAAACAGACTCAACTATAGAGAACAAACTGGTGGTTACCAGTGGGAGGTGAATGGGGCAGGACGGAATGGGTGAAATAGATGATGGGGATTAAAGAGTACACTTATAATGAAAATAAATAAAATTTTCAAAATGTCAAAACCAAAAAAAAAAAAAGGTCCATATTTAGAGGAAACTTAGAAATGGTCATATGAGCATAGCAATGCAATGCTGCAGACCTACACATTTTTCTTACATTTTAAGCACAGTAAGAGGTGTTCTTCAAAAGATTTACATCAATACCACTTCACTAAAGCAGAATCACTATTTTACTCCAAAGTAAATCATCAGCACAATGATTAATGCCCCTTATGCACAATATGAATATTTTAGAATTGGTTTAGTTTCTGTTATTTCTCCCTTTATTAACTATTTATTAGTATCCAATCAATTTGTTTATATAGTTTATATAATTTCCAGATATATAGCAAGTAGTTAAAATAACTTACCTTTTCAACCTATCTTAAAACTTTTATGTCCTTACTGATGTATGATCCAATTTCAGGAACATTTCCAATATAGATATGTTATATTTCAATGAAAGATGCTATATATGGTATGCAAACTAAACTTAAGAGATCAAATACAGTTATTACTAAATCTAATTTCTTTGTATCTACTTGTTAGCAAACCAGGTGTGCTTGCGGACATCATTCAAATTCAGAATGATCCCAGTGTGTAACAGATTTTTTTCTCATAAAAGATGGTAATGCTGCCATAATTAGTGAATAAAGGGATTACCATCAACAATAGTATACTGTGCATAATATTTTATAAGGGCAAACCAGAAATTTTAATATATTGGTATTATGGGCTGAATTGTGTGTCCTCAAAATTCTTATGTTGAAATCCTAGGGGTGCCTGGATGGCTCAGTCTATTAAGCATCTGACTCTTGGTTTCGGCTCAGGTCATGATTTCATGGGTCATGATTTTGAGCCCTGCATCCTGCTCCACGCTCAGTGGGGAGTCTATTTGAGATTCTCTCCCTGCACTGCTCCCCACAATTGTGCTCACACTCTCTCTCTCTCTCTCATAAATAATCTTAAAAAAGAAAGAAAGAAAGAAAGAAGGAAAAAGAAAGAAAAAAACCCTAGCCTTCATTAACTCTGAATGTGATGATATTTAGAAAGAATGTCTTTAAAAAGGTAATTAGATTAGGCGCCTGGGTGGCTCAGTCAGTTAAGCAGCTGCCTTCAGCTCAGGTCATGATCCCAGGGTCCTGGGATCGAGCCCCACATCGGGCTCCCTGCTCCGCGGGAAGCCTGCTTCTCCCTCTGCCACTCCCCCTGCTTGTGTTCCCTCTCTCGCTGTGTCTCTCTCTGTCAAATAAATAAAATCTTTAAAAAAAAAAAAAAGGTAATTAGATTAAAATGAGTCCATTAGGGTGGGCCCTAATCCATTGCGAGTGGTGTCCTTATAAGAATAGATTAGGGCACAGAGACCCTCAGAGGAAAGACCATGTGCAGACTCAGAGAAAAGATGGCCATCTACAAGCTGAGGAAAAAAGCCCTCAGAGAAAAGTAACCCTGCAGGCACCTTGATCTTGGACATCTAGCCTCCAGAATCATCTAGCTTCCAGAATCATGAGGAAACAAACAAAAAAATCTGTTGTATAAGCCCAGTCTGTGGTTCTCTATTATGACAGCCCTAAAAAACGATAGAATTTGTACTTTTTAGCGTTAGAATATACCTCTACTCCAACATGTGGCAAGAGGTAAATTTTATCCTCCAGGTCCCCCCATTTCCCATGTAATATTTGTCTTTCTCTTTCACGGGCTTTTTGCATAAATAATACTCTTTTGATGTTCCTAGGATACAAGGGGTTGTCTATGGACACAGCTTCTTGCTCTTTAAATGTATTTTCAAAGTGATACTCTCCTGAATTAAAGAAACAGTCTATCACAAAGACTTTAATTACTGAGAACAGCTTGGCCTATATCTGTATTTGAGGGTATTTGTCTGCAAAAAGTAAATAATACCTTTTTTGTAAAGCAAGCCTTTTGTGTTATTTTGTTAGTAATGAGTAGGTGTGATGAAATTGCCATCTTCATTCATTGCTGGTGGTAGTATGAATTGGAAAGCAATTTGCCAGCAGGTATCAAAGTCTTAAAAATATTTGCTCCCGTTCACCCAGTTATTTCTCTCTTGGGAATCTCTCAAAAGGACATATCAACAGATGCTGGCAAACATTTATGAATTGATAATCCACTTCACCACTATTTATACTAACTCTTCTTTGTAAAAGGAAGCAAGCTATATATCTTCTAACAGATTAGAGAAACTGAGTTTCTCCCCCAGATAAGGAACTATTGTGCTTTTTTTTGTAAACATATTTTTGAAGACAATTGGCATGAGAATATAAAGTGAATTTTATAGTTTTAGGTGACCAGATGAGGATACAATAGGATTCCATTGTGTAAAACTAAATTAACCCTCCCCACAAACAGGAATTCTCTTTACTCAGCTAACTTCTTTTCTCTCCCCCTCCCTACATATGAAGAGTTGCCTTTATAAATTAATAAAACACTCAGAATTCCAAGAAGCAGACGTGACTCATGAGGGTATCTCAGCGGAGTCCTCCATCATCTCAGGAGGAGCAGGGAGAAAGAGGTTTCCACAGTTATAATCTGTTAGTACAACCTGGTAACTGCTTGTTTTCAAGTGACCTGTCTCCTCTTTTATATCCAAAATAATTGAAACTGATGACATCCAATTAAAACTTTCCTTTCTCATTTGGAGGATCAAGAGGTAGTCTTTTTGTTGTTGTTGTTCCCTAACAGAGGAATCGCGAAGTATCTCTTGACATGAGACATAATTTTTTTTAATTTGATACTTTATTCTATCCCCTTGCTATAATGTACCTACATTATTTTTTTCAAACAGTCTAAACCTTGTTGTACCATTATTACCAAGTGAGAGTTTAGTAAATTCATATTTTCAGAAATGAAGAAAGCATTGTAAATGGCACATGGTTATAAATGCCAATTCACCCTATTGAGGCAAGATTGTCACCAGGGTGCCTGGAACATTCCACCACTCAATTATTCCTATGAACTGTGAACAGACATGTGTAGCGTCTTTTTTGGTGTAGTATGTACACAGAAAAACATGGGAAATATATATGAAAATACTCTTGGTGGTTATCTCTAAGTGGTGATTTTCTTCTGCATAATTTTCTGTATTTTCTAATTTTTTTTCTACCATTGCCATGTATCTCCTTAACAAACAAAATCAATGTTTTATTCCAGAGACGCACGGTGTTGATCTCCTATCCTACTTATTCTGCAAACATGAGAAATGGGCTGGACTCACCCAGGTAAGTTGGCAACATCTGCACATATGCATTAAGGCCTGCTCTCCCTGGGCCACGGTGCTCTGAATGTCATGTGTTGCCAATACTTAGGGGCATTCCCTAAGCTAGGTACCCCACAGCTAGGTACCTTAAATCATCATGTGCTGCTTAGCTCTCAGGGATCACTGAAACACTTGAAGGTTGACTTCCATTTCACCTTCCCAGAGAACTTTTTTATAAAATTCTATTTCCAAAATTTAGAATCTTTGGAGCTAGGACAATATTGATACCTATATGTATTTCAGGAAATTAGACCCCTTTAAGAATTATTTCACTACTTAAACAATAGTATATTGGCCAGAGTGCAAATTCCTTTTGACACAGTGGATATGGGATATCTTGGGGTAAGGGTTGTAGGATTCGGGCACTAGTTCTGTCATTTATCAACCTGTATTCTTGGGCAATTCACATCCTCACTGTGGGTTGATGATTGTCTGAATAGTCCCAGTGGATACTCTCAAGTTTAACAGCCAACAAAGGCTACCCACCTGAATGAATATATGGTTCTGTAAGGTGTTCTATCTCTATACGTTCTATCTCTATACTATCTGTTTGGGCACTGAAATATTCAGTTGGAAGCAGCCGGTAACAAGCTGGGTGCCAAATTACACTTTTAAATGTAATTTAGGCACTCTGATAGAGGTCTTGAGGGGGATTATTTTAAAATAAATAAATAAAAAGATTCTAGTGTGTTATACCCTTAACATACTTTGAGTTGTATGAACATGTTGTGAATCTGGCAATCCTCAAGAAGGGTTAATCATGATATTCTTTCCTTGTCCTATTCATGATAGCACTTCATAAATGCCCAGTTTTCTTTCTTTTTTTTTTAAGATTTTATTTATTTATTTGACAGAGAGAACACAAGTAGGCAGAGCGGCAGGCAGAGAGAGAGGGAGAAGCAGGCCCCCCGCTAAGCGGGGAGCCCCATGCGGGGCTCGATCCCCAACCCTGGGATCTCGACCTGAGCCGAAGGCAGACGCTTAACTGACTGAGCCACCCAGGCGCCCCGATAAATGCCCAGTTTTCAAAAACTCAGACCCTATAGCAACAGAAAACAAACAGTGGAATTAATGTCCAGCAAGAGCACTGCTGTTATGCTAGCGTGGCCCACCATTATTCAGAACATAGCATTAGCACCTTGCAAGGAGGCAGGATAGAGGAAGCAGGTCCCTCATGATTTCTGAGAGCAGGACTTGAGCACCAGTTTGGAGATTTGAATGCTCCATTATCGTTGGTCTATAGCTGGCATTTATGGATCTGTCACCCCACTGGAACATCAACTAATTACATTAATAAGCAGATCTCATTTTCCTGTCTTTTTAATTTAAACCACAGAGTTTCGTCCATGAAGGTCACTTGTTTTATGGTACTGCTAACACAGACACATCATCGTTAATACTTTAGCTACAATATTTCTATGAAGCTGAAAGGCTGGTTCCTTATGAATCTTAGTCCATGTTTTTTAAGAAAGAGGAGATCAGGGTCCTAAATTCCAGTTTTGTCAGAAACTCTCTGGCTTTGGGCAAGTCATTTTACCTGTCTGACCTCACTTTCTTCATTGTAGAAGGCAATGAATAGAATTGCAATCTAAGGATTCACTCATTTTTGAGTATTTATAGTTCTGTACCTAAACTTTCTTTTAGGAAGAAGAGTGGTAAATGGAAATTTTATGTAGCATCCAGAAGCTGCAACTTATTAATTAATCTCCTTGTCTCAAAGATTTTATCCTCATCCAATTCATCTTCCATTCAATTGTGGGTTATTATCCAAAGAGAAAATTCTGTTTAGGTCCTTTTCCCATTAACACCCTAAAAGAGATTCCCCATCACTCCAGACAATAAGTAAACTTCTTGGTTTGGTATTTCAGGAAGTAAATAGTTCCTGTCTTGCTCAGCAGTCTCTTCTCCCACCATTAACCCTTATCACCCTTCGGCTCCTGGAAAACAAACAAACAAACAACGACAACAACAAAACAACTTGTTTTTTGCTGCTCCCTGAGTATACCATGTCCTCTTTCACTTCTGTGTTTTTCATATTCTATTCCTTGTTCTTCAAATACTCTTTTCTTATTTCTCCTCCTGGCTAAGCCCCTAACTCAGGCTAAGTCCTTCAGAGCTCAGCTTACCCCATTCCCCTTTTCATCTTTCTCCTGGGCTTAGTTATATGTCCCTAAACGGTGTATATCTCATATGTCTTGCATTCCTATATCATAAACCTGGACTGTAATTGTTGCTTTCAGGGCGTATCTGGTTTAAAACACCATTTTCCAAACAGAAGGGACTTTATTTATTTATTTATTTTTAATTTCTCTTTTCTAATACTTAGCACAATGCCTGACACATAATGGTCACTCAGTAAACATTTATTGAATTAATGTATAGAAAATTTGTACATACAAAGAGATATCCAAAATATAGTCTACCCCGTTACCTCACAACAGAAAACCGAACATGCTAGTTTAATAACCTAATCAGCCATAACATGTTAGAGATGGTGACTTTCACTAAACTTTTCCTTATCTTTAAAATTACTTCTTTTCAAAACCTTAATTTGAAAACAAAAAAAAAAAAGATCAATATAGCCTCTTAAAGTACCATTTATATGTTCTTTCCAACAACCACTCACTTCCACTTCATAGCACACCAGACAGCAGAGCTTATTTCTTAACTAGATAATAGCCAGCTAATTTTATGCACTCATTTTCCAAGTAGTCAGTACATACTTTCTCCTATCCTCTGGGTTGAAAGGCATAAATTCAGAGAATCAATTTTCCAGTCATTCTCTAAAAATACTTTTTAAATTGAGCATCCGTGTGATCATAGTTTGGGCACCACCGAGTAGTTTTACAAATACACACCTTGCCATATACAAGCTCACATTGTGAAACAGACATGCTCTCATGGCTATCCTGTATTATACTAAGACCCCTGGAACTGAAAGTAGGAAAACTAGATACATTCTTATCTCTGAGTTTCAGATCATCTATAAAATGAGATGATCAAAACTGATTTATTTTAAGTTTAGAATTCTTATTTGGGAGAAGAAAAAAACCCATGAACTTCTGGTACTACTTTTCTCTAATATATCCCCAACACACATTCAAACACACACATTTGTGTTTACACACACACAGCTAATTTCATAGTTGTCAAAGAATAAATATATCTCGGGGCGCCTGGGTGGCTCAGTCGTTAAGCGTCTGCCTTCGGCTCAGATCATGATCCCAGGGTCCTGGGATCGAGCCCCACATCGGGCTCCCTGCGCTGCGGGAAGCCTGCTTCTCCCTCTCCCACTCCCCCTGCTTGTGTTCCTTCTCTCGCTATCTCTCTCTGTCAAATAAATAAATCTTAAAAAAAAAAAAGAATAAATATATCTCCCAAAGATAAATATATAATTTTAGAAACATGTCAATATTTTACAGCAACTTTAAAGAAAAGTTTTACTATTCTTTGTAAAATGTATTGTAATAAATGAAATTCATAAATTGTACCTATCTACAAAGAGAATTAGAGCACTATTAGGGGACAAAAGAAGAAAACCCAAAATATTGGGTTTGTACAAATAGCCAAAAGGGGTTTGTACAGGAGACAATGTCTAAAATGCCATCTGCATAATAGAAGGAAGATGCTAGAAAAGCTTGGATAAAGAAGATATTCCAAGGGCAGAAGTACAGGCTAGGTGTGATTCCTCAGTAAAAAGCAATGGTGAGATTGGAAGAAGATTAAATCAATTAGATAAAAACTAATGATCATCAAGTAGTTGTGTAGTTGAAGTGTTACATGAGGTTCCCCTGGCTCTACAGTGACAAATAACATCCCGGTTAACACAAGTCTAAAGCACCAAACATCCCGCCTAAAGCATGGTATGTATTTAACAAGTGTTAGTTTCCTTTCACTGAAATAGGTTAAAACAAAGTTAAAGTTCAACCTTACTGAACTTTTAGATTTCTCAAAAGGACCATCCCCTTTTACTAAGACACTACTTCCCCTTATTATCTCTTGGCTAATGTCTAATCTTTGTCAGATCTCGACTCAGATATCTTTCTCCAGAAGTATTCCCCGACCCCAGTGGTTGCTTGGATTCGTCCTCTAGAAATTTTCGTAATATCCTGCACTTCACCATCACAGTGCCTGTGTATGTGTGAACGTAAACAGTAAACACATGCTGGATGTCGTAAGATGTACATATGTCTTAAAGCCATCATTGAAGGTATAATTGAAAAAGTAGATAACATCTTCTAAAAATTCCTAATCCCTCAAGCCACTGTTGTGATTGTTCAGATCGATGGGCCATTGAAGGAGCACATTTGCATCCTTCAAAGATTATTGAAAAACATGGGCCTTTCAAAATTGAGGTAAGTTACAAATTTATTAATTGAAGCAAATGGAAACAATTTTTCTAAACATTTCATTTAAGAGATGATAGAACCTGGGCTGAGAGAAGTTGAGGAACTTGAGAAGTTGAGGAACTTGTTCAGGCTTACACAGGTAATTAGTAGCAAAACTAAAACTGGACCCCTCCGTTCAGAACTACTTGCCCAGTACATCCTGCCTTATACGAGTAACTGCAATAAGCATAAATAGCTCTGAGTTATTCGTGTGTATGATGAAAGAAGGACAGGAAAGACTGCTTCAGGAGTCTTACTTCTTTAATTGCACTATTCTATCAGGGCTTCTGAGCTATTCTCATAAGACTGCATTGTTTAAAAAATAATTCTCAATTTGAAATCAAAATGC
Source organism: Mirounga leonina (assembly GCF_011800145.1). NCBI lineage: Eukaryota > Metazoa > Chordata > Mammalia > Carnivora > Phocidae > Mirounga > Mirounga leonina. The sequence goes on along the minus strand of NW_023270757.1, from coordinate 10,840,256 downwards.
TATATTGAGTACTCAGAAATCCTGAAAATTAAAGGTCATTTTATTCTTTTGCGGTTAGTGCATCTGCTTCCTCTGAACTCACCTAGTTTAATGCTATTTTTCTGGTAAGTAGATTATAAATATCTGTTGACAGACTTAAATTGTATTTGGTTCAAAATATCTGAGTAGACAAGCACAAAATATGACATCATGTAATTTAAATACATGAAGGTAAATAACCAAATTGCCATGAAATTATTATTACACCTTTAAATTTATATTTAACCATTTTGTTTCAGTTCTTCCTATGTTATCATAGATGATTATCATTACTTTAAAATAAAAGGAACAATACTGAAAGCATTCTTCTATGCAATAACAATTCTTAAAAGTTATTTCCAATAGCAGGATTGTTTGTTTCAGATTCTGTTGATATGTTATATTATTAAATGCTATTTTCTTGCCCATTACAGAAAATATACATTTTATACATATTTTGGTTTCTTAAGTAAGCATATTATACAATGCAATTAGAAATTGCCAGTTCCTCTCTTGCATAATATCTGAACTAATAATTTGACCTAGAAGAGCAGAATCTTTTCATTAAACTCCTTTCAACAAAATCTTTGTTAGTCTACTGAGTCATGACAAGTAATGTTTTATATGCTAGGGTGCACTGTTCTTCTTGGTGAACTAAGAAATTAAAATGTAAGATAAAATGATGACACTGGGAATATTGAGGAATAGCCACTGATGTGGGAAGGAATCCATAGTTAAACCAAGATGTACTTTTTAATTATAATTTTATCAAGCTGATAATATAGAATAAAATAGAGTTTGAGGGAGTCTAAGGAAACTATAATTGAGAGCACAAGAAAGCCATGCCTTACCCCTTGTTTCCCCCACACACACCTTTTGCTCTAGGGTCCTCCTCTCACCTTCCACCCCTCCAAAGTCTCATTTCATTATATCTTGCCAAGAATTAGGAAGCAATTAAGTTATTTTCACCACCTTCATCCCAAGCTAGGGTAATTATTCATCTATTTTTTTGTCCCTGCTTCCTTTTTTTCCCTTAAACTTGATTTGCTCAAGAGTAAAATGAGCCACAGTACTTATCAGCTCAATGCATACACAATTGATACCAAAGGCAACTGACAGCAACTGAAGCCAGAGGTTAGCAGCAAATCCATTAGTGATTTTAAGCAGAGTGGGGGGAAATTCTTGGTGAGTTTGTGATAACGCTGAATAACTACAGAAGTCACAAAATAAGACAATGTAATTTGAATTAATGTCATCAGACAGATTCACAGAAAGCTTTAAAGAGTGCAAAAGGTTTCCTATAAGGTAATCAAAGCCATATTTGCTGTTTGTATGTCTAAAAGTAAAATTTCTTATTCTTTGACACATAATGCATTTAGTTTAAGGGTCATATTCTAAGAATAGCTGTGCAGAGCAAGAAACTAACATATCTAAAAAATATTCTTGCCAACTCTGAAGCACTCATATCAAAAAGATACTTAGAAATTAAAGAATATACTGTAGAAAAATTTTAAAGTGTATACTGGGGGAAAAATGTAGGGACATAATTTTCATTTAAACTCAAACTTTTTGTGATTTTTTTTTGTGTTAATAAATTTTCAACCATAGTATTCACAATTTATAATTAAGGAAAAACAATTTTTTAACATCTAATCTCACATTCTAGAATTACAAATCATTGTACTGTTTGCTTTGTTCCTCTTTTACAAATTTCCTTCCGAACCTATAGTGAACTTTCACAAGGAAGCTCTCAAGTCAGACACTTTATCATTATTAAAGCATCATGACACTTTCTCCTGTTTTTATGATCTTAATTGGGATTTTGTTTGTTTGTTTGTTTGTTTTTTAATTCCAGTAAAGTTAACATACAGTGCTATATAAGTTTCAGGTATACAATGTAGTGATTCAACAATACTATACATTACTCAGTGCTCATCATGATAAGTGTACTCTTCATCCCCATCACCTCTTTCACCCATCCCCTCATCCACCTCCCCTCTGGTAACCTTCAGTCTATTCTCTATCGTTAGGAGTCCATTTCTTGGTTTGTCTCTTTTTTTCTTTTTTCATTTGTTTTATTTGTTAAATTCCACATATGAGTGAAATCAAATGGCATTTGTCTTTCTCTGACTAATTTCACTTAGCATTATACTCTCTAGAGCCATCATTTTGCAAATGGCAAGATTTCACTCTTTTTTTATGGCTGAGTAACAGTCCATTATACACACACACACACACACACACACACACACATATATATGAAATGTCACCATGAAAAGATGCTTATATATAATATATATAAAGGGATATTACTATGTGTATTATATATAATTTCTACTATATATAATTTTATATATATAATTTCCATTATACATATTCATATATATATGTGTGTTCATATATACATGCACCACCTCTTCTTTATCCATTCATCTATTATGGACATTAGGATTGCTTCCATAATTTGGCTATTGTAAATAATATTGCAATAAACAAAGGGTGCATATTATCTCTTTGACGTAGTGTTTTCATATTCTTTGAGTAAATGCCCAGTATTGGAATTACTGGATCATATGGTAGCTATATTTTTAAGTTTTTGAGGATCCTCCATACTGTTTTCCATGTTGGCTGCGCCAGTTTGCATTCTCACCAACAGTACAGGAGGGTTCATTTTCTCTTCATCGTTGCCAAAATTTGCTGTTTCTTGTGTTTTTGATTTTAGTCATTCTGATGAATGAGATGATGATTCTTATGGCTGTTTTGATTCCATTTCCCTGGGGATTAGTGATGTTGGGCATGTTTTCATGATAACATTTCTTATTTTAAGATTTTTTTAAGAGGGAGAGCATGAGAGAGAGGGAGAGAGAGAATTTTTTTTTTTTTAAGATTTTATTTCTCTAATTGAGAGAGAGAGAGCACGGGCCAGGGGAGGGACAGAGAAGCAGACTCCCTGCTGAGTAGGGAGCCTGACATGGGACTCAATCCCAGGACCCTGGGATCATGACCTGAGCCAAAGGCAGACGCTTAAATGACTGAGCCCACCCAGGCGTCCGAGAGAGAGAATCTTAAGCAGGCTCCATGCCCGATGCAGGGCTCTATCTCACGACCCTGAGATCATGACCTGAGCCAAAATCATAAGTCAGAGGCTTAATGAACTAAGGTACCCAGACGCCCCTTATTTTAAGAAGTTTTAATTAGCAGATCAATGACAAAACAGAAACCATACTGACTCATCAAAGCAATTACAAAGCACTGGTTCTCTAATGGAGTTGTGCTAGCTTAAAATTGGAAGAAATTTTCAATGTCACTCTGTATGCCCACATTATTACTAGCATTATATATATATACATATATATACACACACACATTTATGGTTATATACATATACAAATATACACACACACATATATATACACATATACACACATTTACATATACATATAAATGGTATATATGTATGTATATAATGTGTGTATCTATATTATATATACTATATATATATATTATATATGTAATGGTATGGGCAGGGTCTGGGTGAACATAACTCTTTGTGTCAGCAAAATTTAGCTAAAAACATGTTTTGGAAAAGGAACTCTAATCTAGTTAGGGTCTTTGGAAGTAATGCAAAAACTCCAAATTAATAAGTCAGAGCAAAAATAAGAAAGAGCATATTTTTGTTGTTTCTGCTTACTACTAATAGCAAGTTATAATTAAGTTACAAAAAGCTTATTATGAAATAATAGAGAAATAATATGACAAATACAAAATTACCATTAAGCAAACACCACACTAATAATTGCTTCAGGCAAAATTCACCAAAGGATGTAATTAGGTGAAGCAGGATGTGTACATAATCTCAGAGTATCTCTCCAAATATAGTTATTAATTACAAAGAGAAGAATGGTAAATTTACAATGGAAAGATCCAACACACATTACCTTAATCAAGTATATCCTGAGAGAGGGGCGCCTGGGTGACTCAGTCGGTTAAGCATCTGCCTTCAGCTCAGGTCATGATCCCAGGGTCCTGGGATCGAGCCCTGTGTCGGGCTCCCTGCCCAGTGGAGAGCCTACTTCTCCCTCTCCCTCTGCTGCTGCTCTGCCTACTTGTGCTCTCTCTCTATCTCTCTGTCAAATAAATAAATAAAATATTTTTTAAAAAGTATATCCTGAGAAATAAAATATATCATGAACCCCCTGATACGATACACTGACAAGAATATATCACTCCTGTGATATTGACAAAAATGTATAACTTCAATCTAATCATGCAAAAAAGATCACATAAACCCAAAATGAGAGGCATTCTTCAGAGCAACTGAGCAGTACTCATCAAATGTTTCAAGGTCATGAAAGACAAGGAAAGACTTAAACAAGTGTCATAGATTAGCAGAAACTAAGAAAACAGCAACTAAACGCAATTTGGGATCCCAGTTTGGATTCTGGAACAGGAAAATATATATTTGGAAAAACTGGTGAAATTTCAGTAAAGGTATAGATTATTCAGTATTATTGTACCAGTGTTAATCATACAATGGTACAAAAAAAATTTATGACTATGTCATGTATTAACACTAGGAGAAGCTGGATGATGGGTATATATAAACTCTTTTTACCACTTTTTGCAACTTTTCTATTGATATAAAATTATTTCAAAAAATGTTAATGCTGTTTTAACAGAGCTTCAGGTAAGTAATGACATAAATGAAGTCAACACACTCCCAAACTTTCTTTATAGCTGCCAAATTATTCCAATGTCACCATTTTGCTGAATCATATAATTACTCCCTGTCCTAGTTCTTTTTCACTCTAAACACATTGAGCACATATTACTCCTCCTTATTTCATTATCAATAATATGAATGAAACCAATTGCTTAAACCTATGTTTTCTAGAATCATTACATTTATCTATCCCCCAAATTATATTTTCTATTGTATTATTTCATCAAATTCCAGACAAGTATTTTTTGATTGCAGTGTACGATGCACTCAAGAAGACAGAAGATGATTACAATGTATCTACCTGCATAGATTAACAAATCTAGAAAAATATTTTATGTAATTTATATCTTACATACCTACTATAATCTATTATCATGCACATTAAAATTACTGTGAAATGTATTGATATATATGCATGCATTTAACGATTACATCATTGATAAAAGATCAAGAACTTCAGGAGTTTAAAGAGAGAGAGAGAAACCAGAAAACAGACTCTTAACTATAAAGAACAAAGAGACGATTACCAGTGGGGAGAGGGGGATTGGTGAAATATATGAAGGGGATTAAGAGCATAAAATCTCTATGAGCACTGAGTAATAAATGGAATTGTTGAATCACTATATTGTACCCTGAAATGAATATAACACTGTATATTAACTACACTGCATTAAAATTGAAAAGAAAAGAACCTCAGGAGTTTTGCCATCATTAGATTTGTATATAATGGTGTGAGGTTATACAGACAGCACGGATAAAATAAGTTACTATGTAATGCCAATTTGTAATATAAACTTGAAATTTCTGGAAGAGAATGTGAGAGGCACAATAGAATGTTGGAGACACGAGAAAGCATAGCAAAATCCCTGGCTGGGAGTAGCAATAGGAGGGGTATTCCAAAACCACTAGCATTTGAGCAATAATTCTAGTTCCTATCTTAATACTAATTTATTAACTTTTTATCTTTAATCATAAATTTTCTATTTTCTCCATATTTTACTAAAATAAATGTTACAAATATTTCATTTGAAAAACAAGCACAAACACTACTCTATATGACACTATCAGTAGTAAATGATTGGGTGGTAGAGAGTACCACTTCCCCAAGCTTAAAATGTTTATTTGTTAGGTGCTAGGTTCAAGTCTAAATTTGCCTATGAGATTTGGAATTATGCTGTTGATGAATAATGACTGACATGTTAGGCAGCTCTCAAGTTGAATCTAGTGTGTTGTGCTTTTTCTGTATCATGGGTAAACACGTAAAGATGATGGCAAGTAAGCATTTACAACTAAATACACGTATCTAGGAATAATTTCAACTTAGTAAAGAAGGGTTAAAACCTTTAGTGTCCAAAATTTAATCGATACATTCAGTTTACTCTGTCAATTTACCTTACATTTTCTCTCCTAAACACATAAATTTTGTAAAGAAAGGAAAGAGTTAAATAAGATTCCAGAAAACAAAACAAACAAACAAACAAAAAATAGAAAAAAGAGACTGAAACAATATCAGGTAAAAAGGACTTGGGACACCTAATAAGGTGTATAAGAGAAAAGAAGATAAAATAATTGTATCACAAAAGGTCAAAGACCTGGGAAAGATCAAAGCTCCAAAGGAGATCAAATAAAGTAGCAAACATTAAATCTGAGCATTGTATATAATTTATAATTAGCAGAAATTTATAACACCAAGTACAAATAAACCATGAAGTTACAATTTTTCTAATGATTTTTTCCCTTTTATTCTTTTAAAAATATGTCAATGTACAGAAGAATAGTACCTGACAATATTTTCTCTTATGAAAAGCCATGCCATAAAAAAAGAATAATGTATAAAAAAATAGTTATTTCATTAAGGGGCAGTAACAGATGTTTATTTTAACTCTACAGACACAAAATAGAATAATAATTTTATATAATAGGAAAAACAGTTAAAGGCGGAGAGGGAAAAATAAAGACCAAATAGCTATTAGGTAGGCTCCATGTGGTTTATAACATTTTATTTTATTATTTTTAAAGATTTTATTTATTTATTTGGCAGAGAGAGAGAGAAAGAGCACAAGCAAAGAGGAGGGACAGAGGGAGAAGACTCCCTTATGAGCAGGGTGCCTGCCACAGGACTCCATCCCAGGACCCCAGGATCATGACCTGAACTGAAGGCCAATGGTTAACTGACTGAGCCACCCAGGCACCCTGGTTTATAACATTTTATTTTATTTTATTTTTATTTTTTTATAGATTTTATTTATTTGACAGAGAGACACAGCGAGAGAGGGAACACAAGCAGGGGGAGTGGGAGAGGGAGAAGCAGGCTCCCCGCTGAGCAGGGAGCCCTATGCGGGCTCGATCCCAGGACTCTGGGATCATGACCTGAGCCGAAGGCAGACGCTTAAAGACTGAGCCACCCAGGTGCCCCTTAACATTTTAAAACATTTATAAAATCTTAATATTTGGCCAAAGTTGGTCAAATTTTAATGAAGTGTATTTCATTCACCTGAGGTTGACATACAATAAACATGGGGATACGCTTATAAGAAGCAAACTGAGCGGGCACCTGGGTGGCTCAGTCGTTAAGCGTCTGCCTTCGGCTCAGGTCATGATCCCAGGGTCCTGGGATCAAGCCCCGCATCCGGCTCCCTGCTCGGCGGGAAGCCTGCTTCTCCCTCTCCCACTCCACCTGCTTGTGTTCCCTCTCTCGCTGTGTCTCTCTCTGTCAAATAAATAAAATATTAAAAAAAAAAAAAGAAAAGAAACAAAATGAGGTTTGCTGGAGGGGATGGGGTGGGGGGATGGGATAACTGGGTGATGGGCATTAAGGAGGGCAGGTGATGTAATGAGCACTGGCTGTTGTATGCAAAGGATGAATAACTGAACTCTATATCTGAAACTAATGATACACTACATGTTAACTAATTGAATTTAAACAAAGTAAGTTAAAAAGAAAAGAAAAAAACGAGGAATGTACTGGATGTCCTATGAGGTGAAGTTCATAGGGTGTAAATAGACTCAAATAATAAATTGTGTGGTCCAGAATATTTCATTCCGCATCGTTATGTCTGTCCACAAGGCCACGACCCTCGAGGGAGAGGGTCCGTGAGATTGAAGCCTTTTAGTTCAAATTGGAATTTACCAAGATGAGTGGGAATCAAATTTAAGGTGAACAAACCATGGTGACGACTGAAATCTGTCTTTCAGTATTAACTCCCTGGATGAACTTCAGTGCTATTTTTGCCTTCAAACATGGAGTCTAAGCACTTGAGTAGATATTTTATTTATATTTGTGGAATAATTAAAAGAACACAGATAATTTCTCAATTCCAAAGGACTAAAGATAGTCTTCTAAGGCCTGGATCTCCAATCTGTTCCCAGTTTTCCTCTAATTCTAACGTAGAGCAGGGATCTCTAGTTGGAATCCTGACTCTGCTGCTCATTTGCTTTCTGTCCTTAGATTTAACTTAACTGAGTCTCAAGTTGCTCAATGTAAAAAGCGACTGATTTCATGGCTTTACCATATTAAACACTTTTTTTAGAATGAGGAAAAAATATAAAGCATTTATCAAATACTTATCATAATCATCATTATCATCCTCTAATTTTTTTTCTCGCCCCCAAAACCTGCTTCCTATAAGCCCTGAGGATGACATCTGTCTGTTCCAACAGTTGTTTTTGCTCTGTTGTTCATTGTTTCCTTTTCTCTCAAATCTTAAAATCTGACTAAGGCTTTGCTGCCCACTGCAGGATGAAATGAGGATAAATCTCCCTCCTGCCTGGATTCTTCAGTGACTTTACCTCTGGGATTCTGTTGGTAATTCTGTAATTTATTACCTGAAGGATATTGTTTATAAATATTTTCATTCTGTGAACATAATACTAGTTTAATACCTATAAAGGTAAGTTTGATTAACTATTATATCCATAACACCAAACTAAGGAAAACTACAAGGTCTTAAACAATGCATATTAACAATTGTTTTTGTTGTTAATTATAATTATTATATAGACATCCACTCAAAATGTTTGGCCTTCTAATTCAGTTATTGTATTTTCTCCTATTTTCCTGATATATTCGTTTACTAGATCTGTTCAAAATTTGTAATACATCTCAGTCACTGCCTAGAATGGTGCCAAGTATTATAATATATAATAAATAAATTTTGAATGAATAAATGAATGGATCTACACTACTACATGTGAAAATGCAAACTTGTTAAGTTTCTTTTTTTTTTTAAGGTTTTTTTTTTAAGATTTATTTATTTGAGAGAGAGCGAGTGAGAGAGAGAGTGGGGGGAGGGTCCGAGGGAGAAGCAGACCCCCTGCCGAGCAGGGAGCCCGATGCGGGACTCGATCCCAGGACTCCAGGATCATGACCTGAGCCAAAGGCAGTCGCTTAACCGACTGAGCCATCCAGGTGCCCCAAACTTGTTAAGTTTCTTAACAAGTACAATAACTAGTTCAGTTTGAGCAGATCTTAGTGTATTTTGGAGGAAGAGTGAGGTTTAGTATCTATAATAAATTTTTAAGGTGAACAGGAAAATGTAATAGATGAATGTGCTGAGCTTTATTTTTAACAGTTCATAGTAGAATGTACTGGGAAGCATTCCTCAAATTTTGTGCTATAGTAAAATCTTATTAAAATGTTTTCAGGGATGATAGCAAATGTTTTCTTGAACTATCATTTTATTAATTTCCATATTACTATAAATATGTGGATTCTCCAATGAGGCTTAAAAGTTTTGTTGGTGTTGTTATACTAAAATCTTCACTTAATTGTGTTAATTATAATGGGATTGCACCTTAAAAAATAAGAAAATATACTGGAGTTCTTTCTAAAGTGTGCACCTATTTGGTCTATAAAAGATTTGTAAGATCATAGAATCATAGCTGTATTTTTTAAAGCTAAAATGGACTTTAAAGATGATAAATTTATGGATTTTGTTTTGAACTTGTGCAATTATAATAATGAACTTTAATTCCTTCCTAATGGCCTAGATGGAATTGATTGGTTATTTCAATATCAGGCCTAATCTTGTTTAGAATTTTAAGAGTGTCTTCTTTCCCATAATGAGCTCTATCAAGCTAATTTATAATGTTCTGAAAGCATATTTTTAAGAGCCTTGACATTCACCCTGTACCGTCTTTCATCTTTCTTCTGCATTATTTGCCGTGAAGAAGAACCCATTTTTGTTCCTTTGTAATTCCACTTTGGTCAAGCTATCATTTAGATCTTCCTAACAATCTTTTTTTTTTTTTAATTATGTTTCCTATATTGATAAAATTTTGTGATTGTAGATTGGATACTATTTTCAAAAATCTGGAAACTGTTTCTCACTTGATCGAAGTTAAAAGCTATCAAATTTCTAAATAACTGCCATGCTGCCATCTTCTGGTTGTCCTGTAAGAGTTTTATTTTATCCTTGCTTATTAACTTTATTTTTTTTAAAAAAATTTCTTGCTGTACTTTCAAATATTACCAAAAATATCGATATTAAATAAAAGAAAACAGTTTGCATGATTAAATCCAACAAAATAATGATAGCATCTTAGGCATTTAAGAATAAAATTTGAATGAGTCACCAAAGATGGAAAAAGCTTTATGCTATGATTATTTACCTGGGAGACTGAAAATGTTCCTTGACATTTTTCTATTATATTACTTTTTATATAATTTTTCTCACAATTTTTCAGTGTGGCAGCAAGATGACCACCATTCTTTCAATGACGGTAAAACTTTCCCAAATATACAATTTTTGTAATTATTAATTAGTGATGCTATTTGAATAGTACTGAAAGTAGCACTGAACCATTTTGCCAATTTAACGGCCTTATTTTAACTTTAAACCTACAATAGTAGCACCAGCCAAATACCCACAAAGGAGTGCGAGGGGGAAGTCAGAGTTTCACATTTTTAAGAGCTTTTGTGTTTTAAGGAATCACTGAAACCTGTAACACTCTTTTTCTTGTGTGTTAATCTAATCATTTTCAATGTTTTTTGGAAAATACACCCCACTGACATTCTTATCTTAGTAGCCTTTGAGATAAAGGCAGAATCACTTATATATGAGACAAATTGATGCCTCATACTGAACGATAATTTTAAAATGTAAGATAGTACATGCATAACTTCTAATTCAAATAAGGATCAGTATCTTCAAGTCCTGTGCTTTTTCAGCCGAGTATATGAGAGTATAAATCATAATAGCTCATTGAAAATCAGAATGCAAATGGCCCCAATAAATGTTTAGCAACAGAGAATTTTTTTCAACTGTTTATTAAGTGCAATCCAAAATCTAAAGCAGCTGAGACAGGTGCTAATTTCATTCCTGTTATTAGTAATTAGTGATGAAATTTAATGGTGTTTGTAAGTAGCTAGCTCTCAAACACTTGCCATATTAAATAGGGTTTAAATATAAGGGACCATTAAAATGTAGTTTTTAAGCTTAATAGACTCGGGCAAACAGGTATTTTGAATAATCAACACCTCTGAGAGCATGTGCCAAGTTAAAATGGCAAAATTGGCCCACTTATCCACAATAGTGGGCACAGAAATGACCTTGTAACTGCTGGATACAGTGTGGTTGTATGTGGATTGTGCCATCCCCCAGATGGTTGGTAACTATTCTGTTTACTAAACTGTAAAGATCTGAAATTCCCATTATTACTTTGGCATGACAAAATTACTTTTTAGTCTCTTATATTCATAAAAGTTGCTTTTATCATTCATTTATAGACAGGTATCAGTTGAATGGATGTTCTATCACTCCATAGCTTTACTGTGAATGACAGACGCATCTCTATTTATAAAATGCGCTGTCTGATCCATCTGAGGTTTTTATATATTTTTTTTTTCCCTAATAGTGAAAACAGAGTTTTTCTTAACACCCACAAACAAAAACTAACACACTTACCTGGGTCAAACCCATGGCTTTGTATTTATTAGCAGCAATCTAGCTGAACTAAATATATTAAAACACTTGCAATATGTAATAACAGTATAAATATCAGATAGATATGATTGCCATTATGCCTCTATTAAATCTCTTTTATGCTGTTAAGATTATCCTTATTAGAAAAATAAAATAAATTATTATACTCAAGAATTCATTCCTCTGACACACATTCTAAAGCTAAATCTAGAGAGGGGAAACTAACATTTTTTTATTCAATGTTTAAAAAGTTTCAAATTTTACTCTGGGCAAATTATTTTAAAATAACACTATCTAACAGTAAAAATACCTAATTTTTCCTTGTTAGTAGTGACTACTGGATTCCCATTAGATTAAGTCCCAAATTCCAGTTAATTCCATATTCAGAAAATGAGTATAAAGAGTAAAATAAATATTAAGCTAAAAACTTTCGTCACTATAAAATTTGAGAGTAAAATCGGCTTTTAGTTGTATGATACTGGGAATATTTTATTAAATAAAATTTACCATTTCTTAAAGAAGAAGAATCAAGAGAGCTAGAGAATAATCGAAAGGGGTAAAAAATACAACTATTTATTTTTTATTTTTTTAGAAATACAGGAATTTAGGTTCACTCCACCAACATGTATTGATCTCCAGCTCTATGCCAGGCAACTATTCTAGGTCCAAAGACACAACTGTGCCTGGCACATTTCCTGCCCTCGAGGTGTCCAGAGTTCATCAAGGGAGTTACGGAAACATCGAACTATTAAAACAGTGTGATAAGCATTTGAATGCAGTGTTCTGAAAAGTACAGATTAGTGACCATTAACTATGCCTGTGGTGACCAAGAAAGACATATGGACAGGGCTTTAAAGGATACTTTGATATTTGCTGGATAAAGGAGTGGATATATGAAAAAAACAAGAGTGACATAGTTAAAAGTTTGGAGTCTTTAGAGTGGATGTATTTGGTGGACAGTGAACTTGACGAGGAGGCTATTGCAGCGAAGACATGTGGGACAACGTAGGAAACAGAAACAGAAAGGGTAGTGAAGGACCCTGGATGCTAAGCTAATCAGACAACACAGAAAATTAAAACTTTAAGGAGAGGATGCATCTTAACAATAGTAACATTATTCATTGGCTATTTTACATGTGAAATCTAATCTGATCTTCACAGCAGTCCTAAGAAATAAGAAGTACTATGTTCTTCCTTTTACAGAGAATAGAGCCAAGGCTTACAGAAGATAAATATTTTCTCTGAAATCCAATAATTAGTAAGTGACTTAACCTGGATTTCCCTCTAGAGGTCGTATTCACTTACTCTGCTAAACTGCCAACTTGACCAGACTGGTGTCTTTGAGAACTTTATTGGCCATTCTAAGTGACAATAAATTAGACAGAAGAGACCCTTAAAGCCAAAAAGAACAGTTAAGAAGATGCTACAATAATCTAAACCAGAAATATCACATGTCTAAACAAAGGCAGGGAGTGACTGCAGGGGAGGCTTCTTTACCTTGAAGCCAAAAAGCTTGAACTTCAGGGTTCTCCCTGGCACAGACCGTTGCCAAGACCCTGGGAAAAGCCACAACAGGGCTTCTCAATTGTAATTTCAAATTGTAATATTTGAAATGCAATAACCACAAATGGTTAAGGCTGCTGTGTCTCTGAGCTCTGCCTTTCAGTCTGTCACACTTTTGCTCCTATCTTATAGTGTTGGAAAGCCCACGTGTATTTGGCAATTTGGCTTAAAAAATATGTTGGGCATATACTTAGCTTGAAAATAGTGGGATCTAGTTAAGCAGTTTGCAATAATGTCCTTCTATAAGGAAGTAATGGAAAACTGCCCCATTGTAGGAAAAGTTACCAGGAACACAGTTGTAGGGCCAGAGGTCTGATCAAGATATGAAGGTCCATCGTCACTCAGCACAGGAATTATGTGGATAGTGGAGAAGAAACAAGTGGAGCCAGAAAGTAATCTGAGGAAAATTCCAAGGGGCGCCTGGGTGGCTCAATTGTTAAGCAGCTGCCTTCGGCTCAGGTCATGATCCCAGGGTCCTGGGATCGAGCCCCGCATCAGGCTCCTGCTCAGCGGGAAGCTTGCTTCTCCCTCTCCCACTTCCCCTGCTTGTGTTCCCTCTCTCGCTGTGTCTCTCTCTGTCAAATAAATAAATAAAATCTTAAAAAAAAATATTCCCTATCATACAAGCAAACTATAAACAGAGTATTACATTCTCATTGGTATCTCTCAGAATACCAAAGAGGGAATGTGCTGTACTAATGAATCATATACAATTTTAAACATATCATCACCTCTTTAATTTTTTTTTTTTTTTTTTTTTTTGGTGGGGAGTGCCTGGGTGGCTCAGTCAGTTGAGTGTTGGACCCTTGGTTTCAGCTTAGGTCCTGATCTCAGGGTTCTGGGGTCAAACCCCGAGTCGGGCTCCCTGTGCAGAGTCTGCTTGAGATTCTCTTTCCCTCTGCACCCTCCTCACTCTCTCTCTCTCTCTCTCTCTCTAAAATAAATGAATAAATCTTTAAAAAAATATTTTTTGGTGAGAATCAAATGACATTGGTTGATCAGTATTTCTGTGTTGTAAGGCATAAACCTACAGCAGTACTTCAAATAACAAATCTGCCTGTGGGTAAAGTTGCATGTTTTATGTTTCTCATTATTTCAGATGTCCCAGTACAACTGATACATCTTCTGACAATGCCAGATGATTCCAGCCTAAACAGCAAGTAAAACTGCCACTGACACATCAAAATGATCAAACCATATTAAAGATGATTATGTTTCCATTTTCTTAAAAAAAAAAGATATTACATGATTGTTGTCATGAAGAGGTATTGATGAAGTATGCAACAACAAAAAATAAACAAAAATGCTTTTTAGGTCCACATCATTGGAATTCACATAGCATAAGGGCATAATAAAGACTACAGAAATCACTACAGAACTGAAACTTACCTCACCTACAATTTTTCAAACTCATTGACCACAAGCTTCCTTTCACTGCATGTATCTTTATAATAAAAACAATTGATATTCATTTAAAAAACACATGAGGAAGGATTGTGGTCAGGTTGAAGCGCCTGTTAAATACTTATAGATTATATTGAGCAAATGAGTTTTGGACAGAAAGTTAAAATTAGAAATTAAATATTTTACATAGAAAGCCATTATAGAATGCAGTTCTCTATGTGAATTAATCAATAGACTAGATATGAAGACCACTGGAATTTGAGAGTCTTGAACACAGAATACCACACAGGGGATACTGAAGTTGCCCTCAATCTTCTGAAGGCATAAGGGTCGAAAGATACAGTGAAAGGTCAGTACCAAAGACCTCCAAAAATAAAAACAACCACATGAAAATCAGTAAGTTTTGAAAGAATGAACACTAGATTCTGTAGGCTGCAAAAGAGAAAGAATCATATGGTAAACGTTTCAATCAATATTCTATAAACACTAATGAGGATCAAGAAAAAGACAACTGTTGCTCAGGTCACATTCATAAGAAAACGAAAAGTTCTATTCAAAAAAAAGAAAGAAATAACAAAGAGAAAAGGGGGTTATTAGAGGAAGTCTAGGCTTAAGTAAAATAACAAGTTTTAGTAATTGAGGAGCAAATGAGATTTCAATAAACATAAAAAGAGTTAAACATAAGAAGAAAGCTTGGGGCTTTAACAAAAGGATAAAGCAAGGAAGAATGAGGGACTATTATAAAGGGAGTTGAACCCATAAAAGAGATTGTTTGGATGGAAGGCTTTCATTTTGAACTACCATATTCACAAAAACAAAAGAAAAACAGACTTAGAAACACAAAGAGAAAGGACACGGATTAAACCTGCTTTCCTGCACAAATAGAAATCTCTTGTAGTCTGCAAACTCCCTTTCTTAACTAGTCCTAAAAGGTACCAGCCGTTGGAAATTCACCAATTACAAACACCAAGAAAAAAAGAAAAAGAAAATCCAGAGATTTTGGTCAAAATAAACAATAAAATTTTTAAAGTAAAATACATTTGGGAAATCAAACATACTATATCCCTTTTAGATTATCTCAATGCCCTTTGTGTTATAAACTATCTGAGATATCCTCCAGTTTAAGAAGAAAAGAGAATTAACTTGTTAGTTTTATTTAACATTTCTAAAATTTATATGAACTGAGAGCCATTTGGAAAAAAATAAACTAGAGTGACCCTGAATTATAGATTCCTTGAGTGAAAATAGCAACAGCGAAGTGTCACTTGAATGAATGATTTTCAAAACACCTTGAAATGCTTTGTAACTATCAAATACAGACCTGTAAAGAAACAACGCATGATCTGAAATTAGATGGCTGAAGGAAGGAAGGACCACCGTCTATACACTGTAGGTTTCTGGAATACAGAAACCACTTGTTTAATCTTTGTAGCTCAGTCCAGCACATAGCAGATAATATATATATTTTGGCTGACTGAGTGGTACTTCATTGGTATTAAGTGTTTAATTATACTTTGCCCAGTTTATGTAAAGTCAAAGTGTCATGGATATATCCTAAAGACCATGATCACTGATTGTCAATGAATATGCTCATCCACATTTCTAGCTGATACTGTTACATATACCAATCAATTTAAACCTTACAAAATGACAGTCACTCAAAAAATTAATGAACATTTCTTAAGAGATGGGCAACATAGCATTTATATCTCTAATGCAAGAAGATAATGATAAGTAGAGCTTTTTGACAACTGCTCAGGCGTAATCTCTTGGTTCTATACTAAGAGTTTAGAATTCATTTAAATAAGAAAGACTTCTAAATGAAAGAACCACTTGACTGATTTTTTTTTTTTTTTTTTACAATTGAGAAGGAATAAAGAATCAGACACTTATTTAAAAGTCCTTTCCTATCAAGAGTAAATATTAGGCACTTCCATCATCCAACAACTTTGAATTTTAGAGGTCTTTTAGTGACAAATATAAATGGCAATTTTTTTAAGCTGTGAGTTCCCAGAATACATTCATAGAAAAGAAAACGCTTTCATATGTAGTAAGTCCTCTCTGATGAAGTAAAGCTACCAGGTTTAAACCAGCTCTCTTTTCTCTACACTGCATCAAGTTTAAGCAAGCTAAAGATGAAAGGATGAGAAAAAAAATTCTCTTCAAATACAAAAGAGTGAAAATGTACTGTACCTAAACTCCGAAGGGATTTTCCTTTTGTCAAGGCTGCCCTTGTATAAACTATGCTGTTTAAAAATCATGCTAATCTCACTGAAGCTCTTATTGCATTCCTCTGGTTGTTAATTTTAAATAATTTGTAGAAAGGGGAGTTTCTCTAAGTAAATAAAGGAAGCATCTTTGTGGCCTTTGGAGAGTAAGTCAAGGCAACAAAACTTGTTAGATTAAGAAAAGTAGTTTCATCTGGGATTCTGAAAATTCAGTTCCATTTTATTGACTGATTTGTCAAAAAGTCATTTTAAGTTTAAATGTTTAAAGGTTAAACTCACAAAACAGAGAAAAACTAACTGCCTCTTATGAAATTAGCCAGGCCATTGCATGACTTGTCATAGAATTTCCTACAAATCAGAAGGATGCTCTTTATGCAATTTCATCAGAATGCCTTTTGGTACAAAACTCAAGCACATAGTACCCACGTCAAAAGTGCATGATGATAGGGGCACCTGGGTGGCTCAGTTGGTTAAGCGACTGCCTTCAGCTCCGGTCATGATCTCAGGGTCCTGGGATCGAGCCCCGCTCGGTGGGCTCCCTGCTCGGTGGGAAGCCTGTTTCTCTCTTTCCTACTCCCCCTGCTTGTGTTCCCTCTCTCGCTGTGCCTCTACCTCTCTCTGTCAAATGAATAAATAAAATCTTGAAAAAAAAAAAAAGTGCATGATGATAAGAGTTAGAGGTTATCATTCTGTTTACATAAAAATAGAGTCAGCCTGGGTAATTTTCAAAATATAAAAACAAAGAACAGTAAGCTGGTTATTGAGGGGGAAAAAAATCTTTTTGCCCTTTAGAATTTGAAGACTACCTCTTGTAAGGCAATAATCTGCTCCTCAGTTTGTCACATAATCTAAACTTAATGTCTGGGTTCCAGCAGTGAATAGCTTGTTGTTCTAATACTTGGGCCAGCTCTACTTATTTAGACCTCTGTTCTAAAGCCTAGAGATCATTTACATGTGTATGTTTACGGACTATTTTTGTGAGTAAGCCGAGCCATATATTAACTCACTTTACTGAAAGAGACATCCCTGGAGATTAGGAATCGATTCCTTTTTTCAACTGTGCATCCCCAACATCTAGAACAGGGTCTGGCTTATACTTGGTACTCAATCAAAATTTATTTTGTATCATGTTATATAATTTAGGCTGCTTTTAAGAGTATATCAAATATTACACTGATTGTATTAATCATTATAAACATGGCTAAATGATCAAATATAGTATACCACATGGATTTACTTAGAAAACCTAGCTCCAGGGCACCTGGGTGGCTCAGACGGTTGGGCGTCTGCCTTCGGCTCAGGTCATGATCCCGGAGTCCTGGGATCGAGTCCCGCATCGGGCTCCCTGCTCCTTGGGAGCCTGCTTCTCCCTCTGCTTCTCTCTCTCTATGTCTCTCATGAATAAATAAATAAAATCTTAAAAAAAAAAAAAAAGAAAAAGAAAACCTAGCTCCATAGAGTATTTTAATACAATCATGCAAAACATTTTAAAAACATAATTTGCTTCATATCCATTTGTTTATTATGAATTCCAGAATCTACCACTAAGTAAATATGTTGCCATACATCTAAGGATTATGCAAGTGGAAAACATATGCCAAATTACTTGAAATGTCAGAGAGAATATTAAAGGAATGATTTGAGGGAAAATACTAATGTTACTATAGTCCTCACTTAAATGAGCTCTATGATAAACAAGGCAAGTCAGTAAAATGTTCAGTGATAATCCTCACTGGTTGTAAAAAAAAAAAATGTCAAACTCATATAAGAAACACAAAATTTTTCATCACTCTCAATATAATCGCAAACAGAAGAAACTGCATTTTTTTTTATTTAATGGGACATTGCCTCCAAAAAGAGCTAGCGATCTTTTTCCAAGATCTTTTCATTTCAGATACAGTAGTGAAATTTTCACTCATTGTAATGACCTTCCAGAATAGATGAAAACGCTTAACCAGAAAGGTATAACACTGTTATAATTAGGCACTTTACAATTAAACATAACTGGTGCCTTCATAATTTCTAGGATCTCTGCCTGGTATACCAGTGGTGACTCCAGGTGGGAGTGGAAGTTGGGGGGTGAGTAAGAAGATAATTTTTTACTCCCAAATGCAGTTTTGTTTTGTGGTTGCTGTTGTTTGGCTGTCAGGGAAGGGAATGTTTTCCCTTTTTATTAATACTTGCTATTATTTAAGGTGAAACCACATAGCAAGTCAGAAAAAAAGGGAACTTATTATTTAAAAGGAAGCTCATGAATGTTCTGATAGCAGGCTTGAAGTACTCTAATGTGATATGAGAAACAGCATGACATAGAAATTTTACAATAAACTAAGGTATACAGGAGATTTAGATTTTGTTTAGTTTTACACCATCTCAGAGGAAATCTTCAGGCAGCTATCTTAACAGAATTCTTTTATCTAAGCAATGAGAAGGACACCTACAAATATCTGACACACTCCAGTGTTAAAATTTACATCATCAGAAACACACTGATGAGGTTTTGTTTTGTTTTGTTTTGTTTTTTAATGTATAAAAGTTATCTTATCTAATAGTTGCTTCTAATCAGATTTTGAGCCTGGGGAGACCTATTTCCCTTAGAATTAAGGAGAGGGAGCGGGAGAGAGAATCTGAAGCAGACTCCATGCTAAGCACGGAGCCCAACTTGGGACTCGATTTCATGACCCTGAGATCACAACCTGAGCTGAAACCAAGAGTCAGACTCTTAACCAACTGTGTCACTCAGGTGCCCCTCATGAGGCTTTTAAATGACATCACAAACTTTCAATCAGAAAAGTACAACACCCTGCCTTGACTCCATTTTGAGGAAGAGTCTCTCAATTTTTATTCCAATCAGTGCTTGGCACAATAGAGATATTCAATAAATATTTGATAAATACATAAAATTTTAAATGATTTGGGGGGGAATTACATCAAGAAGTTCATGAGTAAAATGACACATAATCTAAAGAAAATTTAAGTTAACAAGAAGCTTTCTTCTAAAAAAAAAAAAGAATAGGGGCGCCTGGGTGGCTCAGTTGGTTAAGAGACTGCCTTCGGCTCAGGTCATGATCCCAGGGTCCTGTGATCGAGTCCCACATCGGGCTCCCGGCTCAGTGGGGAGCCTGCTTCTCCCTCTGACCCTCTCCTCTCTCATGCTGTTTCTCGCTCGCTCTCTAATAAATAAATAAATAATAAATAAATAAATAAATAAATAAGAATATTTCTTCTTTAGCATATCATGCACTTGAAAGAGGTAAGCGGGGTATATTTCTTATATATGAATTTTTTTTATAATTTGGTGACCCAAAATAAAATTTTAATCTTATATTTAATTTTACCCACATTTTACATATACACATGAAATGTTTACCACATAGAAGAAATTCTATGATTATTATCATAATTTTATATTGCTGTCCTAAAGTTTAAATGATGATTATGCAGAAACTTCTAAATTAGTAATGGTAATACATTACATTTGTAATATATTGTGTAGTTTATATAGTACCATCACATAATATTTGAATTGACCTCCACAAAGATTTTGCAGTTGATATTGAAGAACAATAAATAACATAGTGGTTAAGAGCACAAGTTCTGGGGCCAAGCTTACCTGGGTCAGCATCTTAATTCTGTCATTTACTCTGTGACCTTGAGCAAATGTCTCAATAGCTCCAAGCCCCAGGTGAATTATGTCAACAACCCTCCAATTCCCATTTAAATTTGTAAGGGATAATGCAGAAAGTGCTTAGCCCATGTTCTTCATTCAGCAAGTGTACAATAATGATTTAATCAATAGCAGTAGTCTTAGAGTGTTATTGCTATTAATGAGAGATTAGACTGTTAGTTAAGTGACTGGTTAGAAAATAATAGCAGTGAAGAGTTTGAACTCAAGGCAGTCTGACTTCACAGATTTTATTCTTCAAACCAATATTCTACCCACACATTTAAGTGAAAAATGAAAAGTAAAATTTTGCTACCTGAAGGAACACTTTTGGATTAACTTTCACAAAGTAAAAACATGTAATTTAAATATTTAAAATCCTTTTCATCTATTATAACTCAGGGTTTATACATATTGAAATTTCTTAAAGTACACTCTTATGCATTATTTGTGGTAGAAAAGCTATTCATCAGTGAAAACAAGATACTAACTTTTTCAGCTTAAAATAGATATTTGGTTAAAATGTTACCTAATTACTCTATTCACAAAAGAAGAATGGCCTTTCATATATGTATTTATCAGCCTCTTGCTTCTGAACATTAATGTTTCTTTTGAACTAAAAAAAAAAATACTCTTTTATTCAATGGAAAAGAGAGTTTAGGAGCACTATCTTAAATGGACTTCTGTAGAGGAAAGTAGGAAGAAGGAAAGCCAAAATAGGGGGGAAATGCAAAAACAAAACTTAAAGTGACCCAAACTAATATATTCACTCAACAAATAGTGGAGTAACTTGAACAGAACTAGCTCTTAGGGGGGACTGTGATCCTTACCCTAAAAAAGGTTTATAAGGCAACAGCCATTAGATTTAAAAAAAAAAAAATCACTGGGGAACAGATTAAAAGTAGATGGGGATAAATTCATAAAGGCGCAAGGATGTAGGATGTATGATCTTATTTGAAAGGTTATTGGAGTTAGTAAGGTTTTGAGCAAGCTGGTAACACAACACAACACAACACCACTGGTGGTGGTGTGGCAAACATCCTATACACATCCTTACAAAATATGCAATCCCTATTCCCTATCCTCTTCTTACTAATACATCCTCACTTTTGTTCAAATAAGGACTGAAAATCCTCTGATTTCAAAGAACAGGTGGACAATCAAACACAATGAGAAGTCTGCTGAGAAACTTAGGTAAGGATCTGAAAAAAAAGCCAAGAGTAGCATGAGGAGAGACATTCCTTGCTCTGACCTCTGCCCCCATTTCATCCCCAGCTAAACCAACACTGGCAACCATCTAGCTTTATTTTTCATGAAAACATATAGATTCTTGTTTAAGCCACTCTGAATCAAATTCCTTATTTTTTATGTTTAAAATTGCTCACAACTATTGCATACTCCATAACTATTATGGGCTAGAGGTTATAGAGAATAAAGTTTGACTGAAGAAGTAGATATGAAGCTAAATCTGATGTGTCTGACCAAGAAATCTGCGATTCTATCATCAGGAACAGAAAATCAGCAGGCAATATGGTGATTCTGATGTAGAATACATATTTGAGGTTGTAATGGAATCTTTAGAAGTTGGAAATTATAAAATATATAACCATAGGCAGATAAATAATGAATTTATTTATATAGAATTTGACAGCAGATCTGAAATATCAACTGTGAATATGGATAGAATAGAGAAGCAAAAGAAGATGGAGGGAAAAATTCACCATTTGGAGGCTGAATGGAGAAATGAGCTACACAACTAGAAAAATAGGTATGACAATGGGGTATGGCTGCCAAATTAACAAGTGCAGTCATATTTGTGGAGACCAAATCATCAGGAGTCATTTGCAACAGATGCACCATTCAATCTTTAAGAAACCAGTGGGGAAAAGTAATGATGCCAAGGATTGCTGTCAAAAGCATTTCTAGAGCCCTAGGTAAGTCATGTTGTCCACATCTAAAACACCTTCCATTCTCTTTTATTTTCACTTCCACTTACAACCCCAACTACTAACACCTCCACTCATTCTTCAGATATTAGCTTAGAAAGTTTACTCTTAATCTATCCCTTTGAAATACATGATTATACTTATCAGTATTTATAGTACATTAGTATAAGTTTACTTATCTGTTTCCCCAATGGATATATGAACTCCTTAATGAAACAGGTGAGTCTTGCTCACTATTGTATTTCTGGAAAGAATGGTTTGAATGAAATAGTTCTGATTAAGGGAGCTCATAAGTTTGAAATTTCCACCACCTCCCTCCCCAACTTGTCTGTCCTCTTTGGGCTAGAGTAGTTTACGACACTGACATGGGTGAGAGCATGGGACTGTACAGAAAGACCAGACTTTGAAGCAAAACAAATCACTTTATGATCCTGGTGTTCCACTCCTTAGGTTTTAGCCTTAGGAAGGCTACACACATATTTTAATCCCCTGGTTACTCTTCTATTAAAGTAGAGATACTAGCTCCCCTCCTCTATTCTCCAGGATTATAATAGAAAAAATATAGAATCTATATGTATGAATGATAGCTGGCCAAAAGGGATAAGTAGAAGTTGTGGTGGTATATAGTGATGTTGATCTTAACTTATACATCTCTATGTTGTCTATATAATTTCTACCTCTTGAGATAAGACTTCCACCACTAAGATAATTTATTTCAAGAATCATCTTTTTATATGCATTATAGTGCATATAAAAAGAATTAAAATATATATTTCCTCAGCTACTATGAAAGAAGCTAACAAATTTCATGTCTAATAATCAAACACATTTTATGCTAAACCAGTCTAACCAATACATTTAAATTTAGGAAATTGGTTTTCATAAAGAATGTTAATGGATATTGCTGCATTAAAACAAACAAAATTCATCTTTTATTGGAAACATCTTCATCCAAATCAATCACTTTACATATTTAATAAATAGCCTTATGTTCTACCACAAATGAACTACCTAATGCATCATAATTGCTAAAGTGCTTTCATACATTTATATAAGTGTCACTATTTGGACAATATAATGTATTGCTGTGAACATATTTAAAGGACTACTTCCCCCAAAAATGCCTTATTAGCTGGAAAAAAAAAAAAAAAGGAAGAGAAAGAAAAGAACTTTTGCATATTCTGAAGCAGCTAAATATGTTGCCTAAAGTTTTCTAGGATGTTTCATCCCAAGATATTAATATCACTATTGGCTAAAACACCATCATTATTGCAATAATGACTAAAATGCATACCTGTAGTAAAAGCTAGTGAACTGGAAAAGAATCCTGCAACAAGAGGTGGATCCCCATTACCTTATGCATAAAATAATAATCACGGTTATGTTAAGATGAGAAAAGTCACAAGATATTAATGATAGTAATGAAGAAAAAAAGTTAAAGTTTGTTTTCTTAGTGGGACAATTAATGGAAATAAGGATTCTTTAACTGCAGATTATTAGTTTATATGAGTAACTGTGGCTAATCAGGAAGCTGTAAATAAGCAAATTACCAGATGTCAAAAAAATCATCACTATCAAATTAAATGAGCTTCCCTCAGGCAAGCTAATATTGCTTTTGCCTGAAGGCCAGCTCAAAAATGAATCATGGGGGAAACAAGTCATATAAATAAAATAGATTTTAAATTAATTCCCTATGTAGACTAACTTGAAAAATAAACCTTAAAACACATTTCTAAATTTTGCAACAACAAAGTAACTGCAGTGATGGCTGACTACTGTAGGCCAGATTAGGTACTCTCTAATGACCTATTTCTTTTTTACATTGACATAAATATGATTACATAATCAAATCAGCTAATAAACATCCCATAGGTCAGACCGAAAAGTGATTTTTAAACATGAAAAGTGGTAGATAAAAGCAACATAGGATTTATAGTATTCACTGATGCAGAAGTCAACTGTTTAATGTTTCCTATTTAGTGCTAACTATTCCAAAAAAATTGATTCAAGACTATCTTTAAAAGCCAGGTATACAAGGTATACATATTTTCTCATCCTGTCAAGTTTATTTGGGCTGCTATTTACACAGATACATCCCTAACAAAATTGAAAGTAAAATGTTGGATATCATTTATTTTGCTTTCCTTTCATCTAATTACTACAATATTTTAGGCCACCCATTATCCATAGAAAGTAAAACGAATGGGCTGGGGTATGAAAGGATCTTCTGTGAAGATTATGAAAAGAAAAAAGAAAAGAAAGAAAAAGTGCCTCTACAGAAGGGTGCCTTGAAAGCACATATTTTACTGTCTCAGTTAAAAAGTCAAGAGTTCTACCTGAAGGTTAAACAAATTTAAAGTTAGTCATCTGTGTCTCAGGGAAAGCAGGAAATCTGTGTCTGCTAGTTAACATTGTGAAGCTAGTTAACATAATCAATATGAAGGGTAATCTACCATCTTCAGGAATCCTATGGGCACTTTGGGTATGGAGTTAAAATTTTGATCTCCTATGGGATCTTCCTTGGTGTAATTATAGGGGTTGACCTTGGGGATAAAAGTTAATATTTACATTTAACTCTGGTCCTCTCACAATGTGCTATTGACTTGTCTTGGAACACTGCTTGTCTAATTTCCCCCTTAGTTGTTAAATTCATCGAGCTGCCCTCTAAGTCTCATGGGACTAGTGAATAACAAATATTTAAGATTTTTTTTTTTTTTAAGAATAAATGTTTTTAATGGAGACTCACACCAACATTTAGTGTCATGTAGACCTAAAAAATGGATATTTAAGTGGTGGAATGCCCAGTATTGTGGTAGATAGTGTACACTGTTCTATATCCCCTAGGAAATGTGGCTGAGCTGCCAACAAGTAAAGCAGTCCTCTCTAAAGCTTGGTAAAAGAGCTCAGCCCTCTTGTCAGGTGAGTTTTTAAGCAATGTGTTTCACCTCTTTATTAATCAAGCTGGTGCAGCAGGTCAGAGAACACAAGTCCTAAATGGTCTATTTCCCCCTTAAATACAGAGATTTAAAGAACATTATTTTCTCAAGTATCAAATTATCCAGAAAAAAACATATATGTAGACTTGCAGATAGGGAGAGAGTAAGGGAAGGAGAAAGACCATTTTGGGAGACGACATTGTAATTGTGATGTTCTTACTAACAATGAGGCAGAAGAAAAAGAAATCAAAGAATCCATCCCATTTACAATTGCACCAAAAACCATAAGATACCTAGGAATAAACTTAACCAAAGAGGTAAAGAATCTGTACTCTGAAAACCAGAAAACACTTATGAAAGAAATTGAAGAAGACACAAAGAAATGGAAAAAAAAATTCCATGCTCATGGATTGGAAGAACAAATATTGTTAAAATGTCTATGTTACCCAGAGCAATCTACACATTCAATACAATCCCTATCAAAATTTTATCAGCATTTTTCACAGGGCTGGAACAAACAATCCTAAAATTTGTATGGAACCAGAAAAGACCCCACATAACCAAAGGAATGTTAAAAAAGAAAACGAAAGCTACAGGCATCACAATTCCAGACTTCAAGCTGTATCACAAAGCTGTAATCAATAAGACAATATACTGGCGCAAAAACAGACAAAAAGATCAGTGGAACAGAATAGAGAACCCAGAAATTGACCCTCAAAACTATGGTCAACTAAACTTTGACAAAACAGGAAAGAATATCCAATGGTGGGACAAAACAGTCTCTTCAACAAATGGTGTTAGAAAAATTGAACAGCCACATGTAGAAGAATGAAACTGGACCACTTTCTTATACCATACACTGTAATAAATTCAAAATGGATGAAAGACCTAAATGTGAGACAGTAATCCATCAAAATCCTAGAGGATAACACAGGCAGCAACCTCTTTGATCTCAGACGCAGCAACTTCTTGCTGGACACATCTTCAAAGACAATGGGAACAAAAGAAAAATGAATAATTGGGATCTCCTCAAGGTAAAAAGCTTTTGCACAGCAAAGGAGACAGTCGACAAAACCAAAATAAACCTACAGAATAGGAGAAGATATTTGCAAATGTCTTATCAAATAAAGGGCTAGTATCTGAAATCTATAAAGAACTTATCAAACTCAACACCCAAAAAAACAAAAAATCCAGTCAAGAAATGGGCAGAAGACATGAACAGACATTTTTCCAAAGAAGACATCCACATGGCCAACAGACACATGAAAAAATATTCAACATCACTTGGCATCAGGGAAATATAAATCAAAACTACAATGAGATACAACCTCAGACCAGTCAGAATGACTAAAATTAACAACTCAGGAAACAACAGATGTTGACAAGGATGTGGAGAAAGGAGAACTCTCTTACACTGTTGGTGGGAATGCAAACTGGTGTAGCCACTTTGGAAAACAGTATGGAGGTTCCTCAAAAAGTTAAAAATATAACTACTGGGAACCTGGGTGGCTCAGTCAGTTAAGCATCTGCCTTCAGCTCAGGTCATGATCCTGGGGTTCTGGGATGAAGCCCCATGTCAGACTCCCTGCTCAGTGAGAAAACTGCTTCTCCTTCTCTTTCAGCTGCTCTCTCGTGCGCTCATGTTCTCTCTTTCAAATAAATAAATAAATAAATAAATAAATAAATAAATAAATAAATAAAATCTTTAAAAAAATTAAAAAATGAATAAATAAAATAAAAATAGAGCTACCTTATGACCCAGCAATTGCACTGTTAGGTATTTATCCAAAGGATACAAACTTAGTGATTTGAAGGGGCACTTGCACTCTAATGTTTGTAGCAGCAATGTTCACAATAGCCAAACAATGGAAACAGCCCAGATGTGCATCAACAGATGAATTGATAAAGAAGATGTACACACACACACACGCGCGCGCATATACATGATGGAATATTACTCAGCCATCAAAAAGAATGAAATCTTGCCATTTGCAACAACATGGCTGGAACTAGAGGGATTACACTAAGCAAGAATAAGTCAGTCAGAGCAAGACAAACATATGATTTCACTCATATGTGGAATTTAAGAAACAAAAGAGATGAACATAGGGGAAGAGAAGGAAAAATAAGATGAAAACAGAGAGGGAGACAAACTATAAGAGACTCTTAACTATAGGAAACAAACTGAGGGTTGCTGGAGGGGAGGGGTGTGGGGGATGGCTTAACTGAGTGATGGACATTAGGAGGGCGCTTGAAGTAATGAGCACTGGGTGTTGTATGCAACTGATGAATCACTAAATTCTACCCCTGAAAATAATAATACACTATATGTTAATTAAGTTGAATTTAAATTAAAAGAAAAAATAATTGTGATGGTCTTTAGGACAATAATTACAAATACTATTATTCCAGAAATGAAAACACAAATAGCTGGTTTGTGTGCCTTTTGCGTATTTTCTTGTAATAACTGACAAAGAATTATTATTGTGTATTCATTTAACTGCAAAGCTCTTCACCATCACTTATTACCTAATTTTCTCATCACAATCTTAAAGTAATGCCAGAATGTTCCTGGATGGGTAACCTACATTTGGATAATGCAGCTCCCTATAATAATCAATGGGCTTTTTGAGACTTTTGGAGGCTGGAGACAGATTATTGAAAGGGACACCTGGACACTGGCTCTGCCTCTCTCTACCCTTCATGTGTTCTCCACAATGTAAGAAATATGTTTACTGATGCTGATTTTGGCTGGAGGATCAGCAGGAATCAGATTCCTACAACTATTTCTTTTTAAAGGCTTGCATACTATAGCTTCCTCCAGATGAGTGAGGAAATGCCATGTGAACATAGATGGAAGTTCAACAAGAATTGCACTTTGCAGAGTCTATTTGATTCTACCCTTGGGTAAAGGACTTAGGCCTAATAATCACCAAATGCTGCTACATGCATATACCACTGTTATAGACGTTGTGTCTTCAACTTCTGTCAAGTCTTCTTTTTTTTTATTTTAAAAAATTAAATCCCATATGTACTCTGATTTTATTGTGTGTGTGGTATACATGGATGTGGCACCAGGGATGGGTGGGGTAAGGAAAAGCTCACACGTAAGTGTGAATTTCTTTCTAGCCAATTCATAGCCTACCTGAACTAGCATGACCATTGCATTTGGGAGGCTTTGGAACTTCTCTAAATATTTCTTAGAGATATAGCTGTATAGAGATTAGCATGTTTGATATTTAGAATCAGAGAAGTTAAAGACAATATTACCCAAAATATAATAGTTGTAGAGTGACTCTGCTTGTAATGATTTTTAGGCATAAAAATGACCAATATTGGGGCGCCTGGGTGGCTCAGTCGTTAGGCGTCTGCCTTTGGCTCAGGTCGTGATCCCAGGGTCCTGGGATCGAGCCCCACATCGGGCTCCCTGCTCTGCGGGAAGCCTGCTTCTCTCTCTCCCACTCCCTCTGCTTGTGTTCCCTCTCTCACTGTCTCTCTCTCTCTCTCTCTGTCAAATAAATAAATAAAATCTTTAAAAAAAATGACCAATATTAGTAAACATATGCATTTTTCAGCATTTTACTACCATTATTAAGTATGTCTTACCAAAATTCTTTGAGATAGATTTCCATTATTGTCATTGTAATGACTGTGAGAGGTAATTACATATCCTAGACAACATAGCCAGGAAGCAGTGAGGTAGGGAATTGAATTTAAATACAACCACGTTTTTATTCATCACTTCCAAAAATAAAGGGTACACATATGCATACCTGTGTATGTATGCATGTCTTGAAATAAGACAAATTGATGAAAGTGGGCTCTGGGACCCAATGATCTGTATTTGAATCCTTATTCTGGTACTTACTAGCTTTGAGATCTTGTATGATTTAATTAAACATTCTGAAATTCAGATTCCTTATTTGTTAGCAGCCATGGATGCTCAGTTCCTAAATCCATTAGTAATTTGTAGTTGCAAAATGTAATCATCTAATCCTGTCCTTTGTATTATATTTATTTGCTGGGATACTTTTATAACAAGACATGCCCCCTATTCTGCTATTTTGTTAACTAGTGGTGGGCAGAGACCATATAGGAAATGCAAGATAAATGGTTGATTCTTTTATTTCACTTACTAGTTTTCAAGATGATTTAATTGTTTCTCATTCTCTGAAGATCAATTTTTAAAATGCCACTTTGAACTCACAGATTTATACGTGTTTGGTAAATTTCAATTAATTGCAATGACTGCATTTATTAATTACAAATTAACCCAGTAGAGGACTCTCCAAGTTGTTTTCTGAATCATTTTGACATATATCTCTAGAGTCTTTTTTTTTTTTTTAAGATTTTATTTATTTGACAGAGAGAGACATAGCAAGAGAGGGAACACAAGCAGGGGGACTGGTAGAGGGAGAAGCAGGCCTCCCACAGAGCAGGAAGCCCGATGTGGGGCTCGATCCCAGCACCCTGGGATCATGACCTGAGCTGAAGGCAGATGCTTAATGACTGAGCCACCCAGGCACCCCTCTAGAGTCTTTAATAGCTTGCTTGGTACGTAATTTGAAAAGATATTGTAGGTTCATCCTGTCCTAGACCTACCATTTCTCCAAGAAGCCTGGTTTCAAAAAGCTATTTCAAAACTACAGTCTGGGGGCTTATAGATATTCATTGCTACTGGGTTGGTCATTGCTTCTTGGTCTTTATAGTGGCAGAGCTAGGATACACACATACACACACACACACAAGCTTGTACACATATCTTCATACTTATAAAAACATATTTTTCATGAAAACAAATCATCATAATAATGATGCTTCCAATGCAAATTCAAGACTACAGAGTTTTTACTAAATCTCTTTTGTATTGCATCATTCTCCTCTTGTTTATATAAAAAATCCTGATTTTTGAGCATACAAAAGACAATAGAATTAAAATATTCAATCCCTATCACTCATTTTCTTTATTCACTTCACTGAAAGTCTCAGAATATCAATATTACCACTGCCACCATAAATATGACTAATAAAAAGTTTTTAAAATTTGAATATGCTTTCCCACAATTTCTTATTTCTATAGTTATCCTACACAAACACACACATATATATAAATACTTGTGTATATCTATACCATCTACATCATTTACATCAATCACTTGTATCAATGTATATATCATCTCTCCATCTACAATCAAGGCATAGAGCCATTGCACACTGTATGGTTTAACTTCAGTTCTATGAGTAACTATATTTTAAATGCTCACACCAATCTTTGTATGCACCTCTACTCACATAGCTGTCACAAGCTGATTCTATAGAAGATTCTCAAGGACTCAAGGAAAGAATGGAGTTCCTAAATGACAATAACAAGTTTTCTATGCCCTTTATAAATCAATTAATTTTTCTAAATATACTATCATTGGCTCACATGGTTCTCATTTCCTTCCTTGTGTATCATTTTCCTCTAGAATTAGGTTTCTGTTGTCTGATAACTTATTTTCTTTGCCTTATTAGTCATTTTCTTTAGAGTCCAGCATTTTACTAGAACATTTCTTGCTATTGGTAATTTCAGACTGATATTCTTAGGTATTGAGATTATCTTTCAAAATGCAGCTTCAAATATCAGTAGGGGTGTTTTCTTGATTATAGTTTATTTTTTTATTTAATTCAATTAATTAACATATAATGTATTATTGGCTTCAGAGGTACAGGTGGGTGATTCAGCAGTCTTACATAATACCAGTACTCATTACATCACATGCCCTCCTCAGTGTCTATCACCCAGTTACTCCATCCTTCCATCCCCCTCTCCTCCAGCAATCTTCATTTTGTTTCCTATGATTAAAAGTCTTTTATGGTTTGTCTCCTTCTCTGGTTTCATCTTACTTTATTTTTTCCTCTCTTCCCCTATGATCCTGTTTTGTTTCTTAAATTCCACATATCAGTGAGATCATATGATAATTGTCTTTCTCTGATTGACTTATTTCACTTAGCAGAATACCCTCTAGTTCCATCCATGTCATTGCATATGGCAAGGTTTCAATTTTTGATGGCTGCGTAATATTCCATTGTGTGGAGTATTACATCTGCCGATGTTCATCTGGGCTCTTTCCATAGTTTGGCTATTGAGGACATTGCTGCTATAAACATTGGCATGCAGGTGCCCCTTCAGATCTATATTTGTTTATTTGGGGTAAGAACCCAGTAGTGCAATTGCTGGGTCATAAGGTAGCTCTATCTTCAACTTTTTGAGGAACCTCCATACTGTTTTCCAGAGTGGCTGCACTAGCTTGCATTCCCACCAACAGTGTAAGAGAGGTCTCCTTTCTCCTCGCCAACATCTGTCATTTCCTGAGTTGTTAATTTTAGCCATTCTGACTGGCGTGAGGTGGTATCTCATTGAGGTTTTGATTTGGATTTCCCTGATGCCAAGTGATGTTGAGCATTTTTTCATGTGTCTGTTAGCCATGTGGATGTCTTCTTTGGAAAAATGTCTGTTCATGTCTTCTGCCCATTTCTTGATTGATTATAGTTTTGAATATTTGTTCTTTTCCTTTGGTTTTCTTCAGGTACTCCTGTTATTTGTATGTAGGGACTCCTTCATGTATCTTCAACATTCAATAATTTGTCTCAGATCTTTTTTACTTTTTTTTAATATTTTCTAAAATAAGTCTTCCATTAACTTTTTTTTCCTTAATGCTGAACCTGTTAAGTATATCTGCTTTCGTATTCTTTCTGGTTCAGTCTTCATATCTGAACTGATTATTTCTTTTATTTTTAATATTTTGCTGAACTTTGTTACTTCATTTTTGAGATTTTTCTAATTCTGATTTATGTTGTTTTTTATTGTCTTTTATAATGTTCCTAATTTATGTAGATTATTTTGAAATAGTATAGCATAGTTTTGAACCAATTTGTGGGCATGTTTTTCTGTCATAATTTTAATTTTTATCCGTTATTTGATTATTCAATTAGCTAATCCAGGGACAATGTGAGTCACGAAGTAAATTCTCAGAATTAATGGACAGAAATGTTTAGTCAATATTCAATAGTCAACTATTAATTTGTCAATTGATCAATAGTCAATTATTGAGTATTGGTCTATTGACCAATAGACCAATTATTTAGTCTATTGACCAATAGTCAATTATTGATTATAAAATGATACAAAACTATATGTATACATATCCTACTACTTCGTACTTCCAGGATCCACTGTGTTCTTGGTAGCAATATTCTATTGTAAAACTTTAGATAAAATGTGTAATTTGCAAACCCCTTTAAAAAGATCTTTTGCTACTTGACCTACTAATCAAAGTCTTAGGAAATTAGGCGGGAGGTTTTTTTTGTCTTTTTTTTTTTTTTTTTGAAACCTTTCTTGTAGTTACCCTATTTCTTAGCATCGTTATAACAACTATTTAAAGTAGTGGTTAAAGCATCATCTAATTATTGATAACTAAAAATATTTAGCTTCTAAAAAGCGCATAATGCCAAATATTTTGATGATGCTTACTTCCATATATTTTAACTGTTTTCAGAAACATATGATGGAATTGGATAGTTTTGCTGTAAAATATGATGTGTTTACATAATAATAAAGTTATGAAAAATATATTGCCTAATTATTATGTCTACTATTTGTAATATGTCTTAAATAAGTCAATAAAACTTATTGGGAGTATTTTACTACTGATGCATTCTGTCGTTTAAAGGGATGAAGTAGGGCGCCTGGGTGGCTCAGTCGTTAAGCAACTGCCTTCGGCTCAGGTCATGGTCCTAGGGTCCTGGGATCAAGTCCCACATCGGGTTCTCTGCTCCGCGGGAAGCCTGCTTCTCCCTGTCCCACCCCCCCTTGCTTGTGTTCCCTCTCTCACTGTGTCTCTCTCTGTCAAATAAATAAATAAAATCTTCTAAAAAAAATAAAATAAAAAATAAAGGGATGAGGTATAGTGGGAAATAAAGTTTTAAAAATATTTTGCATTCATCCAGGACCTTGATCTTCATTTTAAGAAGACACACAAAAGAATATAATATGGAGTATTATATTAGAAATTAGAGAAGTTCAATTCAAATTGGAGATGACATTTTCTACACTGTATATATGTCTATAAACTGGTAGCATTTATTTACATAAAAATATCCATAGTGATGTTCAATTCAGAATATTTATAGCTAATCCAAAAAAAAATCAATCCTTTGATTTCTACTATGAATAATAACTGACCTACGCTAGATACAAGAAATAAATAAAACAAGTCTATGTTTACCCAGTGGATATTAATCATTTACAATAAAGTCTGTAATAAATATAAAAAAACACAGGTGCTGTGGAATTCATCTTGCTTTGCCTTTAAAATATTATTTCCTCTGGTTTGATAGGGCCAAGTGATGTTTCTAGAGAAAATCTCAGATGATTTATAAACTATATCTCAAACATATGATTTTTAATATAGAGAGGGTTATGTAGTGGTATGCTAGCTAATTTTTGACAGTAAATCAGCCATCACATTTATGTGACATGTTTTCCACATACACAATAACATTAAACAAACCCACTACATTATATCAAGCACTAAGGTTTAGCAACTAAGTATTTAAGTATAAGCCTGGTACAATTATATATTTTTTTTAAACTCAGGAATTATGCCCAGCACACCACAGGCTTAGAAATTAATTTTAACTCTAGAAATCTACATTATCATGATTATAATTATAACTATTATCATTATTATCACCTTGAAGAAACTCACTGCTTTAAAAAACTATTGTTATCAGATACTTGTTACTATTTCCATTACATTTATAAAAATTAAGAGTGCCTAAAAGTAATAATCAATAAAACTTATAATCATTCAATATTTATAAGGACCTGCAGGGATTTACCATAGTCCCTGTGTTGTGAGAAGACCCAGAGCTACCTACCTACCATGAGTTATTAGACAGTGGCTCTGATTGGCCAAACAATAATCGTTGAGTACCCAAAAGACCACAGGTTCACCAATCAGTGTGAAGGCCTGTGAAGTTGAGTAATACATAGGATCCTTGCCCCAAATTTGCCTCATAATCAGCCTAATGAAGTCCCTAAACCATCCTGTGTTTATTCTATCAGTTCTCACATATGCATTTGGAAAAGATAACTCAGCAAGCAGCAGAAAACTTTCACTACTCCATTGGTTTAGGAAATAAGCACTATTCTGGCAGAAAGAGCCAACTAAAAACCTCTGAGGCCATTTCTCCCTATCCACACAATTAATAAAAATCAGTATTTCTCTGGGTAAAGCACACAATTTGTATAGCCATTTAAGACTGTAAACATATAGGGTGGTAATTACTACTGCATCCTCATTTAATTTTCCAGTTTGGTCAGTGAAGAAATGGGTATGTCTCAAAGAAAGACCCTGAATTAGTATATATATAATTGATTAGTAATTTCAATTACAGTTAGAGTTCCAGATGTGGTTTCCTTCCTTGAGCTAAAACTAGCTTCTGGCTTATAGTATATAGTTATTAATCTAATAAATACTTTGTTTTTTCTCCAGCTCAAAAAAGACCAAGATGTTTTTAACTGATAGTAAAAGAATGTCATTTTACTACCTTCCTTTATTGTTATACCAGCCTCTCATTGCTGTGTCACAATATAATAGACAGGGTCCTTAGTTATATAGTCATCTGACAGAATATAGGCTATTCTATTACTTGATGACATCATATTATTAGGACCAAGTTACCAAGGTATAGAAGGTATCCCGGATAACTCAGTTTAACACACACATTAGTACAAAATACCAGTACCTGCAATTTCAGTGAAGTTTCTAGGAATCCATTGATATTGGGCCAGGTAGGGTAATGCTTTCCTAAGAAGACAGTTTTATTTGCTACCATTAGCCAAGAGGCACAATACTTGAACTTCTTTATATTTCAGAAGCAATAAACAGCATATTTAGTTACAGTGCTCTGGCCCATTATTGTTATCTGAAATGATGCCACTTTTGAATAAAACTCAGTGCAAAAGCAGGCTCTCTAATTTGTGACAGTGACAGTGTATGTTTCTCTGCTATTGAGCAGATGCAATAGTGTACATAGTGTTTTTAACACGTCTGGGTAGAACATGCAGAAAGGAGCAGGCCCTGGAATGAGAGTCACACTGGAGACCACTGAGGTTTTGAGACAAATCCATGCTTTCTTCAGCAACTAAATCTCCTTTGATAAACAGCTCTTGGCCTTTACTAGAATTTGATTAAGTCCAACTATCTAAGCAGATGACACTGTAACCTTACTGAACTAGGTATTATCTACTTTGATCAAAAATTCAGAGTGACCAGCACAGGACTCCATTATCATGCAGAAGTGGAATCAACTGAATGAATTGTATAAACAATCCATGCATACTCTCCCTCCCACCCTCCTGCCATATTGTAATCCCTTGTTCAATATTCAACTCTGATGTCATGGAAAGTAGTCAGTAACTACCACATGGGAGTAGTCAGTTAATGAGGGAAATGCTGTCATCAGTTTTATGAAAGAAAGAAAGAAGAAAGAAAGAAGAAAGAAAGAAAGAAAAAAAGAAAGAAAGAAAGAAAGAAAGAAAGAGAGAGAGAGAGAAAGAAAGAAAAGAAAAGAAAAGAAAAGAAAGAAAAGAAAGAGGCTCCTTTAAATTATAATAATAGCTAGAAATAACTGCTAGAGAATTATTCTCATTCCAGTTACTCTTGAAAGACTAATCCTTCTAGTATGAGGAACTTTAAGCTGTGTATCTTATTGTCCACATCTTTCTGGAAGGGGCTTTGGCCTGAAGTAAAAATTCTACAGTAATTAATGGACAATTGGTTTGGAAAGATGTCTGGGAAAATGGGTAAAACAAGACTCAGGACTCAAGGCAGTTTGGGGAAGAAGGAATGTGGAAGGACATCCTGGAATAGCCCCCAGAATATGAGGGCATAAATGTTATATCTGAATGCAGATTGTAAGGGGCATTTGAATGCTAATAGAATGGAAGAAAACTCTTAGTAATCAGGTTGACAAGATGGTCTTCTTTGTGTGTCAGTCACCTTCATTCTTTAGTCTGTGTTGGGCTCATTGACAAACTTTTTGCCACTTGATATAAAGGAAAGGGTGTAGTTTTGGGGGTGATTTAACCTATTAAAGGGAAATCTTCTTGGTCCTCTTCAAGATTATAAAGGGTAATATGGATAAAACACAGATGATTCCCTGGGCTGCCTGGGTTAACATCTGGCTTTAATACCAACTAGCTGTGTGAATTTGGGCAACTCATGTAAACTTTGTGTAAACCTAATTTCTTCAACTACAGAATAAGGGGGAAATCGTATCTATATTCCAAGGTTATTATGAAAATTAGATGACTTAATATATGTAAGACACAGGACAGTAACTGACATCATATTAAGTACCAGATAAGAAATGGTGAAATATTTTTATATATGGTTATGTGGAATAACCTTAAAGAATAAACATTCATTTTCTAGAAGATAAGGATCAGATAATGGAATATCTATACTTAAGAAATTGATAGTTTTTAAATATGTAGAAAATCCTCCAAATTTTTGGAAATTATGTAATACTCTTATTTCTTCATTATGTATAAAAATGTTAATAAAAAAATTTAAAACTTGGTTGATGATGTTTTATTTAAAATGCTATTATTGCAATGTTATAAGTTACCAATTAAAAAAAGGAGAGTAGTAGATTGTGATTTATTTGTATCCTCTGAATTGTAAAAATTGTGAATAGATTGATAGCATATATATTTGCTCATTATTTCAATAAATCTGCCTGACCACTTAAAAAAAAAAAAAAGAAATGGTGAAATAGAAAACTAAAATAACTAGAGGTAGAAAAACTAATGGAAGACTATGATAAATGATTATGAAACCTCTTTCAGGATTGAGTATTTGGGCCATTCCAGTTGCTAAAAAGCCTCAAATGTGCGGTATTAGCTGAAGATAAAACATAAATAGAGAGTGCATAGAAGACTTAATAAGCACCAATTATATCCTCATAACCAGTTGAAGAAATGAAGTCTATAATAGCTCTACCATGTTCTTTTCCCTAACTACATTATGTGTATAAGATTAAATGCTAACATTTTTTTTTTACTTTCTCCCATATTTATCTCATTTTTTTTTTTTTGTATTACATGGGTGATTGTTGTCCAAAATTTACAATATAATGAGATGGATTAACACAAAAAGAAATAAACACGACCCAGCAATATTATACTTGATACCAGGTAAGTAATGAAAACTTGGGCTATTTCTTTCTGGGGGAAATGGTTTAACAAGAGATAGTTTTAAATATCTAAACTCAGGAGCAGTGTTAAGAACAGTGGATGTGGCGGAGCAAGATGGCGGAGGAGTAGGAGACCTGGATTTTGTCTCCTCTCAGGAATTCAGCTGGATAGGGATCAAACCATTCTGAACACCTACAAACTCAACAGGAGATCGAAGAAAAGAATAGCAACAACTCTCTCATCAGAAAAGCAACCACTCTCTGGAAGGTAGGACGTGCGGAGAAGTGAATCCGAGGCGATATTTGGGAGGATAGACAGCAGGGGAGGGGCCTCCGTTGGCCGCTTCTGGCAAGTGATAGAACCACGGAGCACAAAATCGGAACTTTTAAAAGTCTGCTAAGCTGAGGGACATCACTATGGTGGCTAAGCGGGGGGTGGAACCCTCCGGGACAGTGGGGTCTCAGGACCCTCGGGGTCACAGAAAGACCGGGGGTGCCTGAGTGTGGCAGAGCTCCCAGGTAACGGAGCAGGGAAGCCGGCTGCAGAGGCGGAGCCCAGGCGCGGGCTCTCAGCTCGGGGTGGCCATAAACCGTGATCCACAGCACAGTCGGGCCCCTGCTCCTCCAGCAGGGACCCAACAAGCTGCAGATACGGGGAGACTCACCTTCCTCCCCCGGGAGGAGCCGCACGGGAGTGCACCACAGGGATCTGCTGGGTTTGGAGAATCCACCCGGAGTCGGGTGCCAGAGATAGAAACGCACAGTCATAGGCCGGGTGAGCATGGAGTGCGGCCGGAGACCGGGGAGACAGGAGTGACTGGCGGCTTTTCTCTGAGGGCTCACTGAGGAGCAGGGCCCCAAGTTCTCGGCTCCTCCGGGGTGGAGATTGGGAGGCTGCCATTTTCACTCTCCGCCTCCAAAGCTGTACGGAAAGCTCACAGGGAACAAAAGCTCCAGAAAGCAAACCCGAGCAGATTACATAGCTGGGAGGGGGCAAGGACGGGGCAATTCCGCCTCCGGCAAAGACATTTGGAAACCACGGCAACAGGCCCCTCCCCAGAAGATCAGCGAGAACAGCCAGCCAAGACCAAGTTTACCAATCAATGAGAATGGCAGAACTCCAGCGCTAGGGGAATACTGCACATAGAATTCATGGCTTTTTTACATGATCCTTTAGTCTTTCAAAGTTAATTTTTTTTTAACTTTTTTTTTTTTGTGAATTTTTCTTTTTCCCTTTTACAACCAACATCTTATCAATCCCTTTTTTTAAAAAAAAAACATTTTATTTTTCATTTTTAGAATCATATTCTATCCCTTCATAGTACTTACCCATATTTTTGGCATATATATATAAGTTGTTCTCTCTTTAAAATTTTGAGATAGTTTCTTCTAACAGATTAAAATATACCCTAAATCTCTAGTATATGTTTTTTTCTACTCCCCTGCCTGATCACATTCTCTCCCTTTTTTTTTCTTTTTTCTTTTTTTTAATACCTCTTCTTTCTTTTTTCAAACAACTTCTTATCAATTCCTTTTATAAAATTTTTTATACTTTCCATCTTTACAGTCATATTCCATCCCTTCATCATATCAACCCTTATTTTTTACATATATAAGTTTTTCTTTCTTTAAAATTTTGGGAGGCACTTTCTTCTAACACCAAAATACACCCCAAATCTAGTGTGTGACACTGATCTATATACCAGCCTGATCATATTTGATCACATTCTGTTTTTTGTTGTTGTTGTTGTCTTGTTTTGTTTGTTTTTATCTTTATCTTTTTCTTTTTTCTCTCTTTCTGTTTCTTTTTCCACTGCTTCAGGTCTTTTCTGATTTGTTTAGAGTATATTTTCTGGGGACGTGGTTACTCTGCTAGCATTCTGTTCTCTCATTCATCTATTCTCCTCTGCACAAAATGACAAGACGGAAAAAATCACCTCAACAAAAAGAACAAGAGGTAGTACCGACTGCCAGGGACCTACTCAATACGGACATTAGTACGATGTCAGATCTAGAGTTCAGAATCATCACTTTAAAGATACTAGCTGGGCTTGAAAAAAATATGGAAGTTATTAGAGAAACGCTTTCTGGGGAAGTAAAAGAGCTAAAATCCAACCAAGTAGAAATAAAAAGGCTATTAATGAGGTGCAATCAAAAATGGGGGTGCTAACTGCTAGGAGAAATGAGGGAGAAGAGAGAATCAGTAATATAGAAGACCAAATGATGGAAAATAAAGAAGCTGAGAAAAAGAGAGATAAACAACTACTGGATCACGAGGGCAGAATTCGAGAGATAAGCGATACCATAAGACGAAACAAGATTAGAATAATTGGGATCCCAGAAGAAGAAGAAAGAGAGAGAGGGCCAGAGGTATAATGGAGCAAATCATAGCAGAGAACTTCCCTAATTTTGGGAAGGAAATAGGCTTCAAAATCCAGGAAGCACAGAGAAATCCCCTCAAAATCAATAAAAATAGGTCAACACCCCGAAATCTAATAGTAAAACTTACGAGTCTCATAGACAAAGAGAAAATCCTGAGAGCAGCTCGGGAGAAGAGATCTGTAACCTACAAGGGTAGAAACATTAGATTGGCAACAGACCTATCCACAGAAACCTGGCAGGCCAGAAAGGACTGGCAGGATATATTCAGAGCACTAAATGAGAAAAATAAGCAGCCAAGAATACTCTATCCAGCTAGGCTGTCATTGAAAATTGAAGGAGAGATAAAAAGCTTCCAGGACAAACAAAAACTAAAGGAATTTGCAAACACAAAACCAGCCCTACAAGAAATTTGAAAGGGGTCCTCTAAGCAAAGAGAGAGCCTAAAAGCAACATAGACCAGAAAGGAACACAGACAATATACAGTAACAGTCACCTTACAGGCAATACAATGGCACTAAATTCCTATCTTTCAATAGTTACCCTGAATGTAAAATGCCCCAATCAAAAGACATAGGCTATCAGACTGGATAAAAGAAACAAGACCCATCGGTATGCTGTCTGCAAGACTCATTTTAGAACCAAAGACACCCCCAGATTGAAAGTGAGGCGGTGGAAAACCATATACCATGCTAATGGACACCAAAAGAAAGTTGGGGTGGCAATCGTTATATCAGACAAATTAGATTTTAAACCAAAGACTGTAATAAGAGATGAGGAAGGACATTATATCCTACTTAAAGGGTCTACCCAACAAGAAGATCTAACAATTGTAAATATCTA
Organism: Mirounga leonina; assembly: GCF_011800145.1. Classification (NCBI taxonomy): domain Eukaryota; kingdom Metazoa; phylum Chordata; class Mammalia; order Carnivora; family Phocidae; genus Mirounga; species Mirounga leonina. The sequence continues at coordinate 10,799,383 of NW_023270757.1, read as the reverse complement.
TGCCCCTAACATGGGAGCAGCCAAATATAGAAGGCAATTAATAACAAAAGCAAAGAAACACATTGACAACAATACAATAATAGTGGGGGACTTTAACACCCCCCTCACTGAAATGGACAGATCATCTAAGCAAAAGATCAACAAGGAAATAAAGACTTTAAATGACACACTGGACCAAATGGACTTCACAGACATATTCAGAACATTCCATCCCAAAGTAATGGAATACACATTCTTCTCTAGTCCCCATGGAACATTCTCCAGAATAGATAACATCCAAGGTCATAAATCAGGTCTCAACCGGTACCAAAGATTGGGGTCATTCCCTGCCTATTTTCAGACCACAATGCTTTGAAACTAGAACTCAATCACAAGAGGAAAGTCGGAAAGAACTCAAATACATGGAGGCTAAAGAGCATCCTACTGAAGAATGAATGGGTCAACCAGGAAATTAAAGAAGAATTAAAAAAATACATGGAAACCAATGAAAATGAAAACACAACTGTTCAAAATCTTTGGGATGCAGCAAAGGCAGTCCTAAGAGGAAAGTATATAGCAATACAAGCCTTTCTCAAGAAACAAGAAAGGTCTCACGTACACAACCTAACCCTATACCTAAAGGAGCTGGAGAAAGAACAGCAAATAAAGCCTAAACCCAGCAGGAGAAGAGAAATCATTAAGATCAGAGCAGAAATCAATGAAATAGAAACTAAAAGAACAGTAGAACAGATCAACGAAACTAGGAGCTGGTTCTTTGAAAGAATTAACAAGATTGACAAACACCTGGCCAGACTTATCAAAAAGAAAAGAGAAATGACCCAAATCAACAAAATCATGAATGAAAGAGGAGAGATCACAACCCACAGCAAAGAAATACAAACAATTCTAAGAACATATTATGAGCAACTCTATGCCAGCAAATTAAATAACCTGGAAGAAATGGATGCATTCGTAGAGATGTATCAACTACCAAAACTGAACCAGGAAGAAATAGAAAACCTGAACAGACCTATAACCACTAAGGAAATTGAAGCAGTCATCAAAATCTCCCAACAAACAAAAGCCCAGGGCCAGATGGCTTCCCAGGGGAATTCTACCAAACATTTCAAGAATTAATACCTATTGTTCTGAAACTGTTCTGAAAAATAGAAATGCAAGGAAAACTTCCAAACTCATTTTATGAGGCCAGCATTCCCTTGATCCCAAAACCAGACAAAGACCCCATCCAAAAGGAGAATTACAAACCAATATCCCTGATGAACATGGATGCAAAAATTCTCACCAAAATACTAGCCAATAGGATCCAACAGTACATTAAAAGCATTATTCACCACGACAAAGTGGGATTTATCCCTGGGCTGCAAGGTTGGTTCAACATCCGCAAATCAATCAGTGTGATACAATACATTAACAAAAGAAAGAACAAGAATCATATGATCCTCTCAATAGATGCAGAAAAAGCTTTTGACAAAGTACAGCATCCTTTCTTGATCAAAACCCTTCAGAGTATAGGCATAGAGGGTACATACCTCAATATCATAAAAGCCATCTACGAAAAACCTACAGCGAATATCATTCTCAATGGGGAAAAACTGAAAGCTTTCCCCCTAAGGTCAGGAATGCGGCAGGGATGTCCACTATCACCACTGCTATTCAACATATTATTGGAAGTCCTAGCCACAGCAATCAGACAACAAAAAGAAATCAAAGGCATCCAAATTGGCAAAGAAGAAGTCAAACTCTCCCTCTTTGCAGATGATATGATACTTTAGGTGGAAAACCCAAAAGACTCCACCCCAAAACTGCTAGAACTCATACAGGAATTCAGTAAAGTGGCAGGATACAAAATCAATGCACAGAAGTCAGTGGCATTCCTATATACCAACAACAAGACTGAAGAAAGAGAAATTAAGGAGTCGATCCTATTTACAATTGCACCCAAATCCATAAGATACCTAGGAATAAATCTAACCAAAGAGACAAAGGATCTGTACTCAGAAAACTATAAAATGCTCATGAAATAAATTGATGAAGACACAAAGAAATGGAAAAACGTTCCATGCTCATGGATTGGAAGAACAAATATGGTGAAGATGTCAATGCTACCTAGAGAAATCTACATATTCAATGCAATCCCCATCAAAATGCCATCCACTTTTTTCAAAGAAATGGAACAAATAATCCTAAAATTTGTATGGAACCAGAAAAGACCCCGCATAGCCAGAGGAATGTTGAAAAAGAAAAGCAAAGCTGGCGGCATCACAATTCCGGACTTCCAGCTCTATTACAAAGCTGTCATCATTAAGACAGCATGGTACTGGTACAGAAACAGACACATAGATCAATGGAACCGAATAGAGAGCCCAGAAATGGACCCTCTACTCTATGGTCAACTCATCTCTGACAAAGCAGGAAAGAATGTCCAATGGCAAAAAGACAGTCTCTTCAACAAATGGTGTTGGGGAAATTGGACAGCCACATGCAGAAAATGAAACTGGACCATTTCCTTACACCACACACAAAAATAGACTCCAAATGGTTGAAAGACCTCAATGTGAGACAGGAGTCCATCCAAATCCTAAAGGAGAACACAGGCAGCAACCTCTTTGACCTCAGCCAAAGCAACTTCTTCCTAGAAACATCACCAAAGGCAAGGGAAGCAAGGGCAAAAATGAACTATTGGGACTTCATCAAGATAAAAAGCTTTTGTAAAGCAAAGGAAACAGTCAACAAAACCAAAAGACAACCGACAGAATGGGAGAAGATATTTGCAAATGACATATCAGATAAAGGGCTAGTATCCAAAATCTAGAAAGAACTCATCAAACTCAACACCCAAAGAACAAAGAATCCAATCAAGAAATGGGCAGAAGACATGAACAGACATTTTTTTTAAAGAAGACATCCAAATGGCCAACAGACACATGAAAAAGTGCTCAATATCACTCAGCATCAGGGAAATCCAAATCAAAACCTCAATGAGATACCACCTCACACCAGTCAGAATGGCTAAAATTAACAACTCAGGAAACGACAGATGTTGGCGGGGATACGGAGAAAGGGGAACCCTCCTCCACTGTTGGTGGGAATGCAAGCTGGTGCAGCCACTCTGGAAAACAGTATGGAGGTTCCTCAAAAAGTTGAAAATAGAGCTACCATATGATCCAGCAATTGCACTACTCTGTAGGTATTTACCCCAAAGATACAAAAGTAGGGATCTGAAAGGGTACGTGCACCCCGATGTTTATAGCAGCAATGTCCACAATAGCCAAACTGTGGAAAGAGCCAAGATGTCCATCGACAGATGAATGGATAAAGAAGAGGTGGTATATATACACAATGGAATATTATGTAGCCATCAAAAGGAATGAGATCTTGCCATTTGCAACGACGTGGATGGAACTGGAGGGTATTATGTTGAGTGAAATAAGTCAAACAGAGAAAGACATATATCATATGATCTCACTGATATGAGGAATTCTTAATCGCAGGAAACAAACTGAGGGTTGCTGGAGTGGGGGGTGGGGTGGGAGGGATGGAGTGACTGGGTGATAGACATTGGGGAGGGTATGTGCTCTGGTAAGCGCTGTGAATTGTGCAAGACTGTTGAATCTCAGATCTTTACCTCTGAAACAAATAATGCAATATATGTTATGAAAAAAAGAAGAAGAAGGTAGCAGGAGGGGAAGAATGAATTAGGGGAAATCGGATGGGTAGATGAACCATGAGAGTCGATGGACTCTGGAAAACAAACTGAGGGTTCTGGTGGGGAGGGGGGTGGGAGGATGGGTTAGCCTGGTGGTGGGTATTGAGGAGGGCATGTTCTGCATGGAGTACTGGGTGTTATGCACAAACAATGAATCATGGAACACTACATCTAAAACTAATGATGTAATGTATGGGGATTAACATAAGAATTAAAAAAAATGCAAAAAAAAAGAAACAAAACAAAACAAACAGTGGATGTAGCTCCTGTATGGCCAAAGTACTAGAACATAGTAGACATTAGTCAATATCCATCTTCTGAGATCCATCTTCTCCTTTTAGAATTATCTGCCTATTGCGTGAATCCTGGTGAGAAGTAGGTCCAATGTTCCATAAATTCCCAAGGCAAAGGGACAATACAGCTAAGGATATAGCCTTTCCCCTTAGGTTTAGGTAATCAATCTCCAACTCAAGTTTTTGAATTTTGGTGAATTCAAAGATCCAGTTTCACTGGAAAATCAGTCAAAACAGCTGTGAAAGTATGAAATATCCTGCAGTGTCAGCGACACAAGTAGAGGGACTGGGCTATCAGTGCAGCATCCTAACCAGACTGGTATGTCTTTGGCTGTGTTATCTGTTCCCCATCATTACTGCCTTTTTTCTAACTCCTGGATCTCCAGTTCGTTTAGTACACTTCCTTCTGTTGCTCGGATTCAAGACACCTACTATGTGCTTAGATCTATATTGACATGTAGCTGTAAACATACACATAAAACAACACAAGGAGAATACTTGCATAAATTTTCTAGAAATTTGTGAAAATCTATAAATCCAAATATTAATAGTGGTTAACTCAGGGATATATAATTTTGTAGTTGACTTTTATTAATTTATAATTTTAATTTTCTGTACTTTCATACTCTTCCAGTGAATACTTTTGTATTTGGGGGGGGGGCACAAAATATGTTAAACATAAAAAAATAGATCTTGTTTTTTCCTAATTGTAATTTTATCCTTCAATCTTCAAGCTTAATTTTCTCAGAGAATATAAAACAACAAAGAAGAAAAAAGTAAATATAATACACTTGATAATGGTGTGCCTGAATTTATTTCAGCATCTTAGCTCAATTCATTGGAGTGGGGAGCCAAAAAGACAAAATTGTGAGATTGTGGGTATTAGGAAAAATACTGTGAGTTGGAAAGAGAGATGAGGGGATGTACATACAGTGGGAGGTAAAAGAGTTTTTACTTACATTTCTTCCAGTTTCTTTTTGTGAGAAATAAAAGGAGATAAATTTAAATTCAGCAGAACCTGGCAACTGGACTGTTCACAGATAGAGAAGGACAACTAGCTATGAGTAACAGTGAATGAAGGACCATAGAGCTAGATCCAAATGCCATGCTCTGCAGAAACTTTTGGTGAGAGGAGCTCAATCTACAACTTTAGAAAAGTTTATCTCAGTACACCAGAATGTATTTTTGTCTATTTTTGTTTGTCTTTCCTGTTAAATTTCAGCTACATGTATTTTAAAGGATCGCCTAATGGTTGCTAGCAAAAACATCTAAATTATTTTGCATCTCAGGAATCATACTTGGAGATAAGTAGGAATGGTAGCGGTGGCGTTAACAGCAATGATTATGATGCCTTGTGTGTGTGTGTGTGTGTGTGCACACATGTGTTGAGTGTTCTGAGATGAGCTGAAACACAGTAGACTTATGAATCACAGGGAGTTTAATTATTAGTTTTTTCTCTTACGAGCTACAAAGCTTGTGCTAGTGACTTTTTTATCTCTGCATCTACAATTCCTGATGTTAAAATGAGCAAAAATAACTACATAACTCTAAATTAAAATAAGCAGTAAATAATCCATGAAGAGTATGTATCCCAGTTCCTGACATAAAGTAGGTGCTCAATCAATTTTAGCTAATACTATTTTTATATAATGCTGCCACTATTAGAATATAGGCTTTATCATGGACTCAGTGACAGAATGGCCCTCAGAGAGCATTTGTTTCATGCTCCCAATCCTATAAATTGTAGGGGCCAAGGGCAGGCTGCGCTAAAATGTACCACTTTGGCATATTGATTATTTTAAATAAAACTTACAATAGACATCCTATCTAAGGAGGATATTCAGACCCTCCTTTCCTGAAGGCAGGAAATGAATCTCTTATGGGAAAGGCACCCACCTTGTACCAGGAGGTAGAGACTTTCTTATCAGAGATGGGAAATTTAAAGCCCAGGAGGCTATATAAACAATTCTTGTTAGTTTTTACTGATTTACTGTCCCAGCCCAAATTCTGTTTAGAATACCTTACTAATGGAAGCTCCCAGAGTTTTCTTTGTCCTGTCAATTTCTCACAATTTTATTACCTCTTGGTCTAAAAAGTATAAAATTTGTCTGCTTTGGTCGTTTCTTGAGGTCTCAATTTCATTATTGGGTCTCTGTGCCTACATTATAAGACATTGTTTTGTTTTTTTCCTCCTGTTAATCTGTCTCATTTAAATTTAATTCTTAGTCCAGATGGAAGACCTCCAGGGTAGAGAAGAATTTTTCCTTCCCTTCAACATGAAGAAGGTGGGACTGGAAGAGAGTAAATATTTACTTAAGTTCACATACAATCTTGGTGGAAAAAACTAAAAATAGAATCTAATATTCATAGAACTTAACTGAATCTTTTCTCTATCTGGTATATTTCATACCTTCTCAGATCTACACACAAATACATACTCAATACATATTTGCCAAAAGGACATGCACATATCTTAGGATAGATGCTAATAAGTATTTAGACTATATTCATAAAATCTAAACAGATATATGTTGCACTTTGCTTTTGACAGTTTGGTTTCTTAAGTATGTTGGAAAATACATGTAAGTACTCATATAAAAAGTCATTTTTTGTGTTTGCTCAGACAAGGAATTGAAATAAATATTTAATATGAAAGACTATAAATTTTTAATATTAGAAAATTTTTGCTTGTTTTTCTTCTAAAATAGCTAAGGGAAGATATTATTTTTAGATGCATATATACATATTTATGTACTCATGTATATTTTAAATCATGAATGAAAATAGAGCAGAATATTGAGAGAATTTATGCTTAAAAGAATTTTGAGTTAGAAGGTTTTTATATAATCTGCTATTTCTTTTGAACCAACACACCTATGGCTGTCTGCTTAGAATAATTTTAAATGGCAGTAACTCAAAACACAAAAACTTAAAGCATAAACTCAACTGAAGTACAGCACTTTTGTTTTTGTATGGAACAAAGTAGCAAAAATCTAGTAGAGTGTTCTGTAGAAACCCCTGAAGATTATTCATTTCCCAAGTCAAAAGGGGAATTGCATCCATGCTGAGACTCGCAGCTGTTAAAAAAGCTGATAACTCAGGTGCCTTTAAAGGAAAGAGGGAGACATAGAAGGGTGGGATGGAGGAGGAAGAGAGGAAAGAAAGAGGATTTAAGGCAAAAATAAGAGACTAGGCCTCAGTTTAATTCTAAAAGCAGTATGATTGTTATAATCTGACATTCCTGTTCTGAAGGAAAAGGTATGTTTAATAAAATACCAACTAAACCTAACCAACTATAAATATATATACCTAATATATGTGTGTATATATATGTGTGTGTGTGTGTGTGTGTACATGTATGAGATATATATCTCCATATATATCTCATTGTTTTAACGGCTGTATCTAGGGCAGTGTTCCTCAGTATAGTGCTTCACACACCAGGTGGTGGGTAGGACATTCCACATGATGTGAAATAAAATTGACTTTCTACTTACATATTTTACTTAATCTTTATTCTATGTTTTCATGCATGTTGCATACTGAACAAAATATATTAGAACAATAGTTCTTGTGAATCCCTTTACATTAGTAAAGTCATCTATCGGTGTATGTGCATGAAACTGTTTCAATAATGGTATATGTGATCAAAGTTATTCAGTGATCACCAGTCTAAAATGCAAGCAAGGGGGAGGGCACTTGGGTGGCTCAGTTGGTTAAACCTCCGATTCTTGGTTTAGGCTCAGGTCATGATCTCATGGGTCATGGGATCAGGCCCACTGTGTGGCTCCGCTCTCAGTGGGGAGTCTGCTTGAAGATTCTCTCCCTCTGCCCCTCCCTTCACTCATGCACATGCACACTCTCGTTCTCCCTCTAAAATAAATAAATAAGTCTTCAAAAAGTAAAGTAAAATGCAAGCAAGGGTTAGCAAACTAGCTAGTGGGCCAAATGTTGCTTAACACTTGTATTTGAAGGCAACTTTCATTGAAACGCAGCCATAGTTACATAGTGTCTATAAATGTTTTTCATTATAACAGAAGGTTTAAGTTGTTGGAACAGAAACCTTATGGTTTCCAAAGCCTATGTTTTTTTTTTCTCTGACCATTTACAGAAAATGTTTACTATTCCCTTCACTAGAGAAAACTGACAAGAATTCAGGTCACTTGTGGACAAGAAGAGAAACTTAATATCTCTTAGGGGCATCTTTCCAGAGCTTATAAATAGTTGTTACACTTTGGAATTTTCTCAGTTGATAGAAAAAGGTGCCAGTGTATCACTTTTTTTTTTTTTAACCATAAATGCTAAAGTACACTTTATATCTGTTTCCTCAAATTAGACCTTTTTTCCATTGCTAAAGAAGGTGAATGACCTTGGCAAAGTTACACTTTTAGACTTGGCTTATTTTTACAAAAATACCTAAAATAAAGACTATAATAGCTTATATAGTTCTGTGTTATGCCTGAATGTGTTCCATATTTGGGAAATGAGCCCTCAGTAAATGATAATTCCTTCTCTTCCCACATATTTTGACACGATATATCTTGCATAGGTTTGACTCTATAAAGTAACACCAATACACAAGTATTTATTGGTCTTTGCAAATATATATATACGTATACATATACATAAGCATGATTATACAAACCATATATATATATATAATAAATATAAATATAAGGAAGATATAAACAATTACTGATTTAGTAACATTAAATGAGAGCAGAAATATATATAAAGTTATAGACAAACTGTGGCTGGTGTGATTGATGAAATTTAGCCAGGATTGTGGCCAGTGATCTCATTGTTAGACCATGGCAGCTAGGCTCAAGATTGTGCGCTTAAGATCCAAGTGGGTAAGAGCTTTACTGTATTTCATGGTTCAAGAAACATAAACCTCTTTGGATGTCTTTAAATATGAATGTTCTAGTGCGGTATGCTTCATTTTAAACATGTCCTTTTGATCCTTTAAAGATTTTGAATTTTGTCCATAAAAATCTACGTTCTTCATTGGAAGACCATGAATTTCCATTTTTATATTCCCAATATCTAGCCAAGTCCCTAGCAAATATTAAATTCATACTTATAGGATAAACAAAAAATAAGAATTGAAATTATATGGTAATGGGAAGGAATAGGTGAGAATAAACAAAATGGATCCTCGTAATTACTATAAATTACTGGAATCGTTATGTTGTATTGATAGGTTTATCTAATATTTATCATTTAGTATTGAATATTATACAAATAAATATTATTCAAATAAATCTCAGTAACTAGAATTTACTCAAAATACAAGTTCCTGGCAGGAAAAAAATCTATTTTTTTAGAACACTCAAGACTTGTTCTTGAAGTGAGCATCTACAGTATTCAATATTTCTTAAAAAATCAGAATTTGTGAGATTTTAATCTATAAATTTAAGGGGGAAAAAGAAAAGAACTTAGGGGGTATCAGCCTTGTTAGCATAGAAAATCTATAGTGCAGGTATTATGTTATGGCTGAAAAAAATTAATTTAATATAGTCACATGTTATTAAATTTAAGTATAGTTTTTACTAAACCATTAAAACATTATCTTTTCCCATGATAGACATAAATGGTAACTCTGACTATTCTATTTGACGTATTTCATTATTTTCAAAGTAAAAAGAAAGAGATATATTATAAAATCAAAAACACTTCTCTGCCATTACTTGAACAATCTTGTCCATGAGAAAATTCAGTGGTGGATCCAGGCCAAGATTTGCAGGCAAGAACCAGAAATGAGATAGACTTTCTTACCTACAGACTGTACCCCTCAGGGCAAATTACAGAATTTCATGACTGTGTGAGGTGAAAGAGTAAATTTAAGTTAAAATTGGGCTATTTTCAATACCAAAAATTCTCATATGGCTGAAGGGCCCAAATAGTAGGGTCCTTCAGTCAGTGGTGATATTCAGAGTCATGTCTTGTTTTCTATGTCATGTTGGATTCATTCAGGCCCCAGGAATGAACACTGAGGTAAAAAGACAGAAGCTATAAATGCTTGGTAGAAAGTTCTCAGCAAGAGGACATAAAGTCAATTATATGAAACACAATCTAGAATCTTAACAAAGACAAGGCAAGTCATAAAGCCAATCTTAAGGCCTGGGCCTGCTATTCCAACCTGGCAAAGATTAGCAGACAGCTATAATTAAGTAATTAATTAACTAACCAGACTGCCAACTACAGGAATATTTTCAGCTCTGTAGGGGTAGGATATCTCATTTAGAGAAGGGCAGGAGGGGGTGAGGCAGAAGCTACAGTCTGCAAAGGGGAGGAAAGAGGATTAGCAAAATATTAATCTACTTGTGTCTTGAGGAAGACCAATTCCCAGTGTTGTAGAAATTACATAGCTAGGCATGGAAATTAACTTTCTATTTTTAATATTTGCTATTTGGAAATTACCTTAGTGTTACAGAGAATATAATACACCCCTCAGGCAAGATACTTAGTTTCTCAATTTAACAACACTTTGTTCTTAGCCAAATAATCACCAAATTTCCAATCTTTATACCCACACATAAAGCACAACAAAAAGGGTATATCACAGCATTGGCATCCAGAACCATTTATAACCAAAATTGCTCTCCATGTCTTCTCCAACACTAAATTTTCACAAAGTGGATCCAGAGTTTAAGGTAAGGAATCAGACTCTAGATAAGCATTCCAGCAACTTAAGAAATGATGTTGTAGAAGATACACTATGTTCTGTTGAAACTTCATTACAGAAATTAAGCCCTTAAAACTACACTACATAATTTGTTAACATTTCAATGGATTTTTTATAAAATAAACTCATTTCAGGTAATTTGGCTCTTGAGGGCAGTAATACGTGAACATATAGGATGTATGAGTCTCAAAACACAGTGTATTTGAGTTACCAGGGGCGTTACGGATTTCTGGACTCCATGTCAAAGGGTTCTGATTTGCAGTTTGAAGATAGAGCTTGGAAACTTATTTTTAACAAACCACCTCAACCATTACTCTGTTGAAAACCAAACAAACCAGAGATGAAAGAAAAATACCACTGAAATTGCTTAGGGCTGACACAACTTGGATAGGAGAGACAGAATATGGAGGGCCAGAGGGAGGAGGAGTTCCTTTTGATTGAGTAAAAACTGCCAAAATCGTATTTGAAGGAAGCCACATGTTGTACCCACAGGAGAATTAAAGAGCGTAGGAGATCATGATAAAGCTTTTATCTTGGGCAAAACCGATGAGGTGACAGAGCAGTGATGAGTGAAACTAGCAGAGAGAATATCATGCCATAGAATAGAAAATTCCTCAAGCATGCCAGAAAAAAATAACACATTCAGACATTCAACTAATTAGATTATTCTTATAGAGATTTTTGGTTTTAAAATGTTATTAAATTGCCCCAGAAAATTACCTTTAACTTGGCTCTTAAGTAGAAAGAATATACTCAAACGCAATCCTAAATGTCCTCCTAGCATTGTTAAAAGTAAGCCTTATTGGGGCACCTGGGTGGCTCAGTCAGTTAAGCATCTGACTTTGGCTCCAGTCATGATCCTGGGGTCCTAGGATCGAGCCCCACATCAGGCTCCCCACTTTCCTGTAGAGTCTGCTTGTCCCTCTTTCTCTGGCCCTACCCCCCCCCCAGCACATGTTTTCTCTCTCTCTCTCTTTCTCTCTCATAAATAAATAAAATCTTTTAAAAAAAAGTAAGCCCTTTTTTTCTGTCCCCATGTCTGATTAAAAATAATAAATAAATGAAACAACCAAACCCCATTTGACTCCACACCCAAAAACTGATTACTTCACCATTTTCCCTGCAATGGGACACATATGCCATCCACAACAAATTACAAATGTGCTCTATATTTGCAAATAAATACAATGTATTTTTACTTGTGAGTACCATCTGCAGGATTTCAAGCATGCAAAATATTTTGATGCTTCAGGGAATTTTATACAATTAATGCTCTAATTTTCTGAGAATGGTTCAAATGACTGATTATGAAATGTCTGCCCAGTTTCCCTTGCATTAACTCTTGAAAGTAATATCCCCACTTTCTGACCCCAGTTTGGGCAGTTAACCCAGTTCTTCACCAATGCCCTCTGACTTCCCCGAATCGCTGTCATTTCATAGGAAAACATTACCTCCGAGGTTATCTAGGTAAAGGAATAGGATTTCCTTCCAGAAGTATATGGTTATTTTTCCTTAATCATAAAAACAGAGAGATATGAGGCTTCCTTCACACAGAAGCTAGTACCTATCATCACCACTATTCCTTTCTTTCTGTCGTCATGAGAACTCTCTAGGCCCGGCCAGACCCTCCTGCCACAGAACTGCTCTTGAACAGGAAACCTCCTAACCATCCCGGACTTACCAGAACCATCTGGTGCTTGTGAAGTTATCTTGGAGCATTAAAAGGGAAGCTTGTAGGGCTCTCTGTGGAGCTGAGGCCTCAGGCCGGGAAATGAAACTGCTTTGCTTTGTCACTGAACCAGCTGAGATACCTGCCTGTAGGTGATGTACATCACACTTTTTAAAAGCAGCAGCTCCACGTGATGAAGCTACATCCTGCTACAGCAGCCCCCAGCAAGAAGTGCCAGAAAACGAAGTCACACAAGACTAGCAGCAGCCCACGTGATTCACAATCAGCACTGACTTTTCTCGTGTGGAAGAACTTGTGAACAAGTCAGATGAGCTGGGATGCCAAATTGAGATCAGTGGAATAGGGGAAATTTTTAAAGGGCTTCTGATAAGCTATACCCCACTTCAGAGTCTTGTCTTTATTTTCGGTTTGATCTCCATACTAACCTCAGAAGTTAACTTTTGGATTTTACAGTATACTTTTCAGAAACAATAGATGCAGAGCCAAAAATTCTTCAGTGCCTTTTCTCTTATGCTCATCAATACCAACACCGTTAGCAGCCAGAACCCATTAATTCAATATCTTGGCTTGGGGTGTCAATGAATACAGAGACATATGACCACTAGACCATATGCTTCCTGAGGGCAAGAAATACATTTCAAAATCAGAATCCAAATTATGTAAGATGTGATGGCAAATGTTCAGATGTATACAGAACAAAGAGAGATGCCATTTGTTGCATTTATGAGCATTTATGTATTTTTTTCTTGTTGCAATCATTTTGACTACTCAGGAAATAAGTCATGAGAAGACAGAGGTTTAGAAAAGTAAAAATCTTATCCAGTATGACACAGCCTTTAGTGGTAGATCCAAGCTTTGAAATTTGGCAATCTGATCCCAGGAGCTATGACCTCAACCGGTATTTGCATCTGTTCAGCAATATATGTTAAAGATATTAAGAAGAAAACCAATCAAACAAAATAGATAACCGAGTATATTATCTTCTTTTATTTCAGTAGAACAATCTTTTTTTTTCAAAATGGTGCTCATGTAAACAGAACTGATAATATGTGTATGCTTACTTCTTTTTCTTGTAAGAAACCATGTTATAGCTGGTTGTTCTTCAAGGTTCCCAAATACTAAAAATAAATTAATTGCATTGATAACCTACTGAATGGGTCTTTGAAAATCAATAAACAATGCATGCTTTGGTAATCTCTAATCAATAATCTGTTTATCAGAGAACCCAAGATATTTTCTAAGTTGAGACAAAGATAAGTCTGAGCATGTCCAAAAACAGGATATGTTTGTGTATTTGGAGGGTGGTCACTTACAGAGGGGAGTTATTGATGAACTTCTGGGAAAATCTGCAATGAAGGAATCAGCTACGAGGATTAGGGAAAGTGGCCCCCTGGACTACTCACAGTGACTTCCACTTGATCCCAAAGGATCAGTTTGTACAGGTGCAATCTACCACAGCTACTTTCATAAGGAGGGATTCAGAAAAAAGAACAAAACAAAACAAAACATATACTTAGATTGTAATAAAAACAGGTAGTGAGAAAAAGAGATGAAACAATGAACCCAGGCACCAAATTAAAAAAAAAAAAATCAAATTGGGAAGATATGATCAGCAGTGTTCCCTTTTAAAGTTTTTGCATAAAAATTGTTGATTGACTTTATATGCACTGGTTTGGTTAAACTAGAACAAAAAGCCGAAATATCATTATCTTCAATTTATATGTGCAAGTCAAGCTCTACTGCTATTGTTTATTCTGATGATGATGGAGAAGAAGAAGAAGAAGAAGAAGAGGAGGAGGAGGAGGAGGAGGAGGAGGAGGAGGAGGGAGGTAGGGGGAGAGAGAAGGAGAAGAAGAAGGAGGAGAAAAAAAGGTGAGGTGGCAAGAAGGGAAAAAAATCCCTAGGCTTAACGTAATCAATTGCTGTGTATTATTCCAGATTTCAAGGAAAAGCACATTTAGCTCAGGTGTGATTGCTAAGCTCTTGATGGGCATTTTGATATTTCAGTTCATGATCTTCGGCTATCAGTCTCACAGTAAAAGAAATACTAGCTGTATGCTAATTTAAGAGCTGCCTCTTGTATCCTGTTGATGCTCCACCCAAAATTCGCAAGCTTCTTATAATCAAAATCTTCAGATACTTTTTCTGAACACAGTAATACATTAAAAGTGTAAGTAGTTACCTTTTAAAGCTTAATGCAGTAAAGTCAGAGAACAGCATGGTTTCCCCAAGGAATAAAATCAGTCCAGCACCCAGCTCAGCTTCTAATCAAGATCAGCCATCAGTATAATGTGAAAATAAATGCACAAACAGATGGCATCGATTAACAAGCCCTGGAGCCAGAGCATGGTATGCTGTCAACTCTAACATTAAGTTACCCAGATAATCCAAACCAACAAATACCAGCCTGTCATTCCCCATCCCTACCCACCAAATGACTTAAATTTAACTCTGGCACATAAAGGTATCATTGAGATATACTTAACTCTTCAAGGATATTAAAACCTGGTTCTTTGTCTTTCTTGTAGATACCCAAATTTGAATCTTTCTAGTGATTCTTTATAGAAATCAGATGCAACGTAAGTCTTGAGACTTAGAAGACCAAGGGTCCTGCTGGAAGCAGGAAGAATCCTGGCTCATAGTTAGGATAAAGAAGTGAAGCTAGCAAGCAATTGGAAATTGTTGTTGTGCTTATTGTTAATATTATTATTCCTGGAATTGCTATTATCCTAGCTTGCCACTCAGTTTACTGACCAAACAATGACTGAAACATCAAACATACAAGGGCTTAACAATGTTTCTAGGGCCATAAGATACATTTCAGAAAATTCATAACTAAAATAATAAATGAATGAGGGAAGGGAAGATTTAATTTAAGCAAAACCCTTTGGAGAAAATTTACATATACAAAGGCACAATATTTGAAAGATGTGTCTTTGGAATCAGAGACCTCACATGTACCTGCTAGCTATGTGATTCTAGGCAAAATTAGTTAACATGCCTCACTTCAGGAACTTCATCTGTAAATTGATGCTCACAATACCTACCTCATAAGCTTATTTTAGGATAAAATAAAATGGGGTAATTACACAATTTAGCATATAGTAATCACTGCAATATTGGTCTCTATGACTATTTTACTAGAAATAATATGAGCAAAATTGGGGTCAGTATAACAGATCACTCACTCTTGGGCATCTTTGAGCAAAATTCATCTTGCCTGCATTATTGCAGTATCATATTGCTGAGTAGGAGATAAAAAGGTTAAAATGAAATGCTTTTACCAAGGAAGCCCTAGCATGGCTGCTTCTACTTGGGAACACAGCTAGATCTGTTCCATAGAGTCAATGGAGATCAAACATATACTTTAGAATGTATACAATAAAGAAGTGAACATTGTCCTTTTTTGGTTCAGTTGAAGTTAAAGCATTTACTGCAGAGCCTAAGGATTCATATTTTTCAAGCAATTATCTCTGTGATGTTATTTTATGAGATTTAATTAGATTCTTTTTAAAAATGTAAGGAAAAAGTACAAGTAGATTTCTGATGTATCAATAATATATATATATTATATATTGATATATAATATATATATCAATAATATAATATATATATCCATTTACAAATTTAATGGGCCTGTACATTTGTGTTGCTTATTGCAAATCACTGTCATAAGAGGCATAGCTCATTACTGTCAATTTTGGCTACACCATTGTCATAAAATAGTTAAATCATCAAGTCTATGAGCTACCCTTAAAAAAAAGTCTATGAACTACCCTATCTAGTTAAAATGTTAATAAGTTAGCAAATTAAGTTCCACAACATTCTTAAGTTTCATATTCATTCTGAGAATTTCTATTACTGATAAATGAAAAAGGCTACCAACTCTTCTCCACAGAGCAATGACCAGAGATCAGAAATACACAGTGAAGGTAGATGGATGCATTTTCAAATTCCCAGAAAGCTCTAAAGCCAAACAAATTGAATAAATTTTTTTGAATAAAAAACACTCCTCTGTAAGTTAAATTTATAGATGAAAGTAGAAAAATCTTCCTGAGGACAGAGTTGACAAGGACTATATATCTAAAATTGGAATTTGGAATAACTATAGGCCAAGACGCTGAAAGAGAATTTTTGGTAGCTAATATTCTCATCAACAAGGAAGCCACACAAGCATAAAAGTGTTTAGAACTAGGATAAATGGCAGTAGCAGGCAAAGATTTATTAGATTCCAAGAAAAAAAAAATGAAAATTGAGACTAATTTGATTTTTTTCTCTTTATAACAGACCCTCAGTAAAAATAATTAAAAGTTAAAATCTGAAATTCGGTATAATGTACAAAGCTATATACAAGTATACTTTAACTGTATAGAAGCTACACATAATTATCACTCCTTCATATGGATTTGAAAATTTTCATGTAATCCTTTTCTCATCTTCATAAATTTGTAAGTTAAAGATCTTTTATATGTGCTTATAGTTGTCTGTAATTGTCTTTAAAAACTATAATTACCAAATATTTGAGCATTTACTATTAATCAGACATGGTACAAAATAAAAATAAGATTTTGTTTATTCCTTTAAAAAAAAAGATTTATTTATCCACCTGAGGTGGGGAGGGGCAGAGGGAGAGGGAGAAAGAGTCTTAAGCAGACTCTGTGCTGGAGCCCAAGGTGGGGCTCACTCCCATGACCTTGAGATCATAACCTGAGCTGAAACCGAGAGTTGGATGCTTAACTGAGTGCATCACCCAGGCAACCTAAGATTTTATCTATTCTTAATGATAACACTAGGAGATAAATACTACTATTTTCATATTCTTCAGATGATATAACAAAAGCTTTGGAGAAGGTTAGTGATTTTTCCTATCACATAGGTAATGCCTGAATCCTACCTAAATACAATA
This sequence comes from Mirounga leonina, assembly GCF_011800145.1. Classification (NCBI taxonomy): domain Eukaryota; kingdom Metazoa; phylum Chordata; class Mammalia; order Carnivora; family Phocidae; genus Mirounga; species Mirounga leonina. The sequence continues at coordinate 10,782,100 of NW_023270757.1, read as the reverse complement.
GGTGGATATCTACTGGAATCTTACAGACAATGTTTTAGTGCCCAGAAGTAAGCACACTAAATAAACATCATCCTTAGAGCATTAAGTACATCACTTTATTTATATGGCCTAATTACATAGGTATGGGTGTACCACACATTACCCAAGTCATGTATAATTTCTATGTAGTCTTTGATAAAGAAAACTTCTAGTGTTTTTAGCACAAATTGGCAAATTTTATTGTGAGGGGCCAGGCAGTAAATATCTTAGGCTTTGCAGGCCAGAAGGCTGCACTGTAACTACTCAATTCTGTTGTTACAGCGCAAAAGAGCCACCGACAAGACAGAAGTGAATGAGCTGGCCGTGCTCCAATAAAATTTTATTTATGGACATTTAAATTTGAATTTCATATAATATTCAGGTGTCATAAAACATTCTTGTAATTTTGCTTCAACCATTTAGAAATATAAAAAACATTCTAAGTTCTGGGAAGATACAAAAACAGATGGTAGACCCAATTTAGCACCCAAGCTAGTTTACTGGCCCTCTGCCCTACAGTGTCTAAAGTTCTTAGCGGTAGTGGTTTAGGCACTAGAGTATTCATAAAATCTGGTATAACTCTATCCTGCTCTTTACATGCAAGATAAGTCTTAATTTACCATTTTTAATGCATCATATGGCTTTGAAGTGATATAATTAGCTATACCCATAAAACACAAGTTATATAATCCCTGGTCATATCATAAAGTACAAGGTATAAAACTTATCTGATCTTTGAAACTAAGTAGTATTTTCCAGATTAGAATTTAAATATAACATCTTGGATTGAGGAGAAAGGTCTTGGGAAGTTCTTTTACATTTGACAGACTGAGAGTCTGGAAATTTTTGTTTTCGTAAATCTTGGAAAGTTGATCAAGGACATAGTTTCCAAGACTCCTAAGAAATAAAATGTTAGGGGCGCCTGGGTGGCTCAGATGGTTAAGCGTCTGCCTTCGGCTCAGGTCATGATCCCAGGGTCCTGGGATCGAGTGCCGCATCGGGCTCCCTGCTAGGTGGGGAGCCTGCTTCTCCCTCTGCCTCTGCCTCTCTCTCTCTCTCTCTGACTCTCATGAATAAATAAATAAAACATTAAAAAAAAAAAAGAAAGAAAGTGTTAAATATCTTTTCTCAGAAGGATTCCACTGGCACTTACAAACTTAGTTATCAAACGATTTTTATTTGTATATTTTTCTTATACTTGTGTTTGTTTTAGAAATGATATGCCCAAAATATTTTTACTTAGTTTTGGTCACTTTTCTAAAAAAAAAAAAAAAAAAAAAATTGAACTATAATCCAGTTTCAAAATTCCTTTTTAACTTCATGATTTCTGCAAAATCAATATGCCTCAAAAAAGCAATGAAATTTAAAACAGTTTCTTCTTACCTGTTGCCCATTTTGACAGATAAGTCCCCAAAACAAGTGCTCTTGCACGCAATTGTACCTCTTGTTATATCTAGAGATGATATTCAAAAAGTCCCAGAAGCTCCCAGTGTTATCAGCTTTCTTTTCTTCTAACAATTGTACTATCAAATTGAGGGTGTTAGGGTACTTTTGCACTAAACTTTAAAATTAATGAAAGAAACAAAAGTATATTTCTTCCTTTTGTTTGTCAAATAGCTACACATCAAGCAAAATGAAAAAAAAACTAATAATAACATAATATTTGCCAGATTTTTCTCATTGCTAATAGTTTCTTTACAGGCATTTAATTGATTCAAGTTTTGGGTGGTCTTGATCATAATGCTATCATCTTGACCTTGATTCATGCCATGATGACCTTGAGGTCAAGTCAAAGCAGCCTTTTTTTTTTTCTTTTACAGAAGCAAAGGCTATACAATATTTGATTATAAACATTAGAACAGTTACAATGAAGTATTACAGGAAAGCCATTTTTGTTTCTTTCTAAAGTCAGGCATAATATGACTTTCATTTTTACAAAGTTTTATAGCAGTCAGTATTTCTCACATACTTCTCAGTTGATTGTCCCAGCAATGCCCAGTCAAATAAAAGGGAGATCACTATCCTTTGCCACATCATGGCTGATCATGGGAAACAAAAAGTAGAAGCTAGAATTGCATATGACAAACACTACTTAACATATTAGGAGACAATACCTGCTTAAGTCCAGTAACAAAAAGAAATGCATCCTGTGTATAATGCAAAGAAATGGCATCTTCTTCATTCACTGAGATTAACAAGATGGATGGCAAGGGAAGTAAGATGGTGAGACAGAAGATTCTCAAGGGTGGAATAGAATCAGTGACAATCCCAGCAATCACAGGGGGAATGCATTGTAAAAATAGGAAATTTTAAAGAAAAAGAAGTTTATTTTCAAAACTCAGTGGGAAAATGGTTCTAGAATCCGTTAGGCTGTCCCAGTTTTCTGGTGGTCCCCACTGCCACAGAGATACCAAGCTCAGCAGAGCTTCACTCTCCTCTTAATTCAATTTTTTCCATATTTCCCAAACCTTCTTCAACAGATACCCACTACAAAAAGTGGCATTTGCTCAGTAGACTGAGAGAGCTCTATTGGATCAGTGAACTATGAAGGAGAAAGGAGTGACACAGGGCTGAAAAGCAGAAAGAAAGAGCAATGCAGGGAAATAAGCTATAATAAAATGTGAAATGGGTACAGAAGAATGGGAAATGGAAGCAGTGGTAATTGTGAAAAGACCCATATATTCTTTTTCCTCTTCTTTGTCCCTCAACACTGGTTATAAGCCTTGGAAGTAGGAACTTTGGTTGCAGCCTTTAAACCATCCGCATGTAAACTATCAGGTTTTTGGACACCGGACTTAGCTCCAAGCCATCTGCACTGTGGCTCCTGCAATTGGTCATGATACAATTTCAAACTCTTTGCCCTCAGTGTCCAGCACTAGATATGGAATGAGGGACATCATCATGGATTTGTCTTTTCCCTAATGGCAGCTTTCTCAAGTCCTCAGATTTCTGACGCCTTGTTGCTAGAATGTGAAACATCATTCTGTTTCTCCCCATTTGACTTGCATTATATTAGGGAGACAGAAAAGGGAACAACCGTCATTGGAACGGAGCCCTGAGCAAGTTACATGCCTACTGAATAAATGTGCGGTATCTCCTTCCCAGTCTTAGGTAATTGCTTTTTTATTTATCTCAAACCATTTTCATCCTCTTCCACAACCTAATAGAGTCACTCAGCACACACAGTGGATTTCCATCAGAGGAGCTCGCAGGAGGCAGGCTTTGCTGATAAAATAAATAAATGCAATCATGGAGTCCATATTACAGCAAGTGGAAGCTGAAGTTTTACATTTACATATTAAATTAAAATGACTTTCTGCCCATATTATACAAAATGTCAATTGTAGCTCAGTCAGGCAGCAGACAGGTTGGTTGTCTTCTGAGCAGAGATGTCTGGAAGTTCTATTTCAGGGCAAACACCCCTCGTGGGCCATGGAGACATTTATTAATAAGTTAATATGGCAGTATTCATTCTAATCACATTTAGTATCTGTCTTGTGTGAGGATAAAAGTATGGGTGAAGGAAGAGAACATCAATATCTTTTAAATGAGCATGGCTGATGAATACTCTCCCTGAAGTAAATGAAAAAATTCAAATGGAAAGAAATTTTAAGCGAACAAAAAGAAAGCGAAGATATGAAGAATGCATTATCACTCTACACTGAACCATTGTCTCTGTCAAAAGATTCGCTCTGTAACACCAATCAGAACTTTATATTTTCCCCCTTAACCAGACACTCAGGGAACTGTGATCTCTAGTCTGTGCAATTGTTTTCGAGAACAGAGAGCCACAGGCCCTGAATTATAAAAGGAACACATTTTTGTAATGAGATATCTTTTCATCATTAAAAGATGTACTATTTCATTAAACTCTGGAGGCTCTAAAACTAAAAGACATTTGCTACTAGTGGACACATATGCACTATAAATATGATAACCAAACACGCTTTGTCTGTATTTGGTAAGTATAATGGAGATATCCCTGATTATACAGAGAAAAACACTTATCCCGAAAACAGTGCATGTGACTTCCAACTTGCTTCAGTTTTCTCTGCTCTCAGACTTGACAGATAAATGACTGAAACAATAATCTATAGAGCAAGAATGGCAAACACCTGGAAATGTGCCAACACCTCCACATTCTGCTCTCAGGACAGACTAATTCACGATGGCACTCTTTCGACAACTCAATATTTGGATGCAGATGACTCAGAAACGCATACAAGACAGTGACTAGCAATTGATCTATGTCTCTGTTTTTCAATTATTAGCATAGATAGACAAAAGCTCTGACTTACATGGTTTCAGATAAAATTAAGAATTATATAACTGGAAGTCTTTTTTTTTTTTTAATATTCCATATAACCTTCTCATTTTAAAGATGCAGGAATTAAGGCCAACCACAGTGAAGTGATTTGCTCAAACCAGCAGAGTTATTTGCAGGACAGAAAAGGACCTAGGCGGAAAAGAAAATTAGTCTAACCCATCAATTTCACAGATAAGGAAACTGAGCCTACAGCAGAAAGATTTGCCCAAGACCAGGTGTTAAATCTTGTGCCAACCCCAATCAATCGAGGTGGCTTCCTGGATCAATGTGTTGAAAAGGGTGCCAAAGTTGAGTCTGAGCCTAATGGATCAGTTGACTAATTAGCAATGATCAATTAGCAATGTCTCTAAGATTTGAGGGTAAGGAAGGGCAGAAAAAAAAATGCTATTTGTTGGAGGAGCTAATTGAGATGACATGACCATCAGCTGACCTGAGAACTGGACCTGGGCAAACAGAGGCATCTCATTCCCTCCCCTGTGCTTGGAACATATGCTTTCCCACCGCTCTGTAGTGGAAGCCATTTTCAAGTAAATAGCCTTTAGAGAGTAAGGTACTGTTGAGACTCTCGGGACTGAATACGTGAATGAACCCAGTTAAGGCCTCTATGTCAACTTGTTAGGTTCAGCAGGGGGGTGCAAGCATCTAAGCACCTTGCAGCTGCCCAGGACAAGCTTATATATATATATATATATATATATATATATATATATATATATATATATATATATATATATATATATAATTTTGTGTGTATATATATCTAAATAGATGTATATATATTTTGTATAGATAGATAGATATCTATATATAGATAGATCTAGATATATATATACACTCTTGCTTTTTAAACCTGCCAGCTCCCAGTCTGGAGTGGTTGGCCTCTTTCTTAGGTCACTCCCTGGCTTCCCAGGACCAGTTTCAGATTACACCTGGGAAGCACCTGAGGTTGTGAACTAACAGTACATAATAATATCCCTTATTTAACTTTGGAATTCTGAGCCCGATGGCACCAAAATAGCTTTAAGGAATGATGTGGATTCCCAAATAGAGCCATCCACCTTCAAGGAAAGAATGCTTTTGTCATGTGTGCATAACTATTTGAGTTCATATGAAAGCAATATTTTTCAATAGCTTTAATTAAGTTGGTGTCCTGATTTAATAAAACAGTTCTGTTAACTTAGTTTAGGCTCCTTAGGCTCCTGAGATTTAGCCTTATAGTGCTGACAAATTCAAATTTCTCAGCCTGCAAACTTCAAGGTCAGGCTCTGGAATATGGTAGCATCACAAAAATAATGTGAAGCCATTTGGGGAGAAGCCAGCTGGCTCTTTACTTTTAACAAGCTTCTGCTTCTTCATGTGCCACACACCGTTTCTTTTAAAATTTCATCCAGTATATTTGCACCTAATTTTAGATAACAGTATAGAAAAAAATCACAACTTAGAAAATAAATTAGAATATTTCACTTTAAAGAAGTGTTTATCATAAGGTTCCTAATAATAACAAACTCCCTTGGTACATTTAAAATAAGATTTGATTCACTCAAATTATTTAAAAATAACTATTCGGTAACATATATCTACTGCATAAAATAAAATTCATATGCCCATGAATAATATCTACTGGGGGAAAAAAGCCAAATAACTTATAATAAATGCATATAGCACTTCATAAGATCTGCTTTGGAAAGAGTCATGATTATTATTCCACTGTGGAATCACTAAAGGCAAAACAGATGCAGGAAAGGGATTACAAAGTCGTCTAGGAAAGATATCACTGTTAACTTATTTTTGAAAATTCAGTTCAAGAACAGCTTGAGCCAAGTTTGAAAGAATGCTATTTATTTCCTGGACAAGTATTTAATTATCTGTATTTAAGGGGGCATATATGCCTTATTTGGGTTAAGGAAAGACACAATATAGTATTTCATTATTTCTCTTGTTCAGATATGTTTATAAGAATATAGAGATACTAAATAAATTTTATTGGTCTTTCTAAATTGTTGCTATTTCATATCAACACCTACTACTTTCTGTTTCTTCCTTATGCCCAGGTTGGAACAATGCCAGTTTAAGATTGACAAATACACTCACATTTCACAAGCTGAAGGGAGATAGGCAAAAGCATAGATTAAAACGTGAAACAGAATATATCGATGGCACTTAGACTATCCCATTTTGGAAATACGTTTGTGAAGCTCTCCTAGTACCACTAGCAATTACAGTATATTGTTCACCCATACCAAAATGGCTTTGTCTCCAGTGGTATTCCTTAGTCAAGCTTGCTTTGTGGCTTTTATCACCTTATAGCAGAAAATAGAGTTGTTAGTTTTGTTGCAGTTTTCTTTTTTCTTTTTTCTTATGGTTTTCTTTAGCTAACATAACAAAACTGATGCATCTGTAGTATGGATCTGAAATTTGGCATCTCCTCTTCAAGAAAAATGCAGTGTTGGAATAAACTAAAATTATGTATTGCATTATCGAGATATAAAAGAACTGTAGGCAAAATAGATATTATAATTGAAGTTCTTATTTTTGTAATCAATTTTTAAAATATTTATCATATTTCTTTCAACAGTAAAGGGAATCTCAATTGGCTTTTTTGCTATCCTTTGCTAACATACATAATGAACTAATGTTATCCTTACAACCTACTTTTAAATCACATAACTGCAAATGTATGCAGTTGGGGGAGGGAGAAGGAGAGGGAAAAAGAAAGAGGAAGGAAAGGAAGGAAAGATACGGAGAAATAGGAGGAATTCTTGCTAGGGAATTCTATTTAATCGTGAATATACGGGGAGAAATACATTTTATATTTTCCCAGTAAGATTCTAAGATTCACTCCAATTAGACTCCCATGGTGTGACAATAATTAATTTCCAAAATAGCCTTTTTTTTTTTTTTTTTAGAGAGGGAGAAAGAGAGAAATGAGGGGGAGGGGCAAAAGGAGGGGGAGGGGCAGAAGGAGAGGGAGAGAGAATATTAAGCAGGTTCTACACCCAGCATCGGGTCCAGATGGAGCTCATGTTGGCTGGCTCTGAGATCATGACTTGAGCCCAAACCAAGAGTTGGAGGCTTAACCAACTACACCAGCCAGGTGCTTCTACCATTTCTTATTCTTATAACTCATGGAAAGTTTAGATTGTTTTTGAATTACCTCTCTACATGATAATGTTTTGTTCATAGTGATGATATCGTTCACATATTTGTAGAAAAATTAAGAGACATATTGAAGTTATAAACATAAATCCTAGTTAAAATAGAGTAAAAGAATTCATAAACTTTCTTGTAAAAGACTAAGTTGATGATGACAATCTGTAATAAAAAACAAGTTGGAATCTTCATAAATAAGTATATGTGTGTGTATGTGTTCCCTTGATCCCTGCCTTGTGTTATATTAATTTGCCAAAATGTCTCACAGAATTCAAGTAAAATGTTTACTCACTAGATTATCAGTTTTTTATAAAAGGATATAACTCAGGGACAGAAGGAAAAGAGTCCTTGGGAAAGGTACGGGAGTTGTTGAACTTCCTTGCCTTCTCCAGGCACACCACTTTCTCAGCACCCTCTCATGTTCACCAGCCCAGAAACTCCTCCAACCCTGTACTTTTTGGGTTTTTTAGGAGCCTTCATTATGTAGGCATGATTGTTTAAATCACTGACTGCTGGCAGTCGAATTAGCCTTTAGCCCTTGCCCACGCCCAGAAGGTGTGTGGGGAGGTGGGAGACTGAAAGTTCCAAACTTCTCCTCACATGATTGGTTCTTCTGGTAAGGAGCACCTCCATCCTTAGGTGGGACCCAAAAGTCAACTCACTAAAATAACAAAAGACACCTTTATCGCCTTTATCACTTAGGAAATTCCAAAGATTTGAGAAGCACTGGGATGAAGACCAAATGTATAATTATTACAAATCACAATGTCATACCATCTTTGTCTTGATATTTTAAAAATAAATTCACTAAATCTTGGGATGCCTGGATGGTTCAGCAGATTATGTGTCTGACTCTTGATTTGGGCTCGGGTCATAATCTCAGGGTTGTGAGATCGAGCCCCACATCCAGCTCCATGCTGGGCCTAGAGCCTGCTTAAGATTCTCTCTCTCCCCCTTTCTCTCTACCCCTCCCCCCCACTCACACAAGCTCTCTCTCCCTCTTAAAAAAATAATAAAATTAAATTAAAAACAAATAAATAAAATAAAAATATATAAAAATTTAAAAAAATAAATTCACTAATTCTTGATTAAGAATAGATTCCTAAAGATAAGTTCATAAGCCAAATGCTACATACAATTGTAAACTCTTCTTATCCATTATAAAATTGTTTCCTCAAAAGTATTTTCCAATTGATTTAACTTTGCTAACAGTATATGAAGGAATCTCTTGGCAAACCTGTTCCTACTGAGTACCAACTTTGAAAAAAAAATTAAATCGGCCATTTCCAAAAGCAAGACACGTTTAGATAAAATAAATTGATGTAAGTCCATTTAAAAAAAAGTTCTATTTCTTCTCTAAAAGGGGGACAAAATAAATTAGGTTAGTGCAAAATTCATCCCTGTCTATGCAGACATGAAGATTACCTCTAATTGCCACACAGTGTCACTTACCCAAATCTGTCTGGTTGGTGTTGCTAGTTCTTCAAAATATGAAGTAAACAAAAGAAAACAAAACAAAACCACTCTGGCCTCAGTAAGAGATCTTTCAAAGGCCTTGACTATGCCTTCTTGTGCCTGTTTTAATTCTCTGGCCGGAGAGGGGCTGCATGAACTGGGAATCAATGCCTTCTTGGGATGGAAAGTCAAAGGTAAGAAATTCCCACCACAGGTGTAATCACTTATGTTTGGAAATATTTGCTGTGGTCCGTTGAGCTGAGTTCCTCAAGTTCTCTGAAAACATGCAGCACATGCTGTGTTAAGAATAATACAAAGCAGCTACCACTAAAACTAGTTTGGTTCTACAAATACCAACCTGAACCCTTAGCCAATATCTGTTTGGTTTTTTTTTTTTTTGGAAAAGTGTATATTTTTTCAATGCCACAACCTAAGTCTTATTACATATTTTGCAGGTGTCTTTGTGCCTTTTCAATTATTTTTCAGTAGAAACCAAAATATATAAGATATTAAAATTTACCTGATTTTCTTACAGTATTACTCCGTAAAATAATTTGTAAACTTTTCAATAGCAATTATTTCTTCATTAATATGAGAGACTTAAGAGCAGTTGACAATAGTGGAAAATTTTATCTTATAGTAATTTTATAAAATGATTTTTGGATTTTAGGAGCACCTGGATGGCTCAGTCGGTTAAGCGTCTGCCTTCAGCTCAGGTCATGATCCCAGGGTCCTGGGATCGAGCCCAGTGTCAAGCCCCCTGTTCAGATGGAAGTCTGCTTCTCTCTCTCCATCTGTCTCTCCCCCTGCTCGTTCTCTCTCTCAAATAAATAAATAAAATCTTTTAAAAAATGATTTTTGGATTTTATTCATTCAACAAAAACATTCATAAGGGCCTGAACTCAAATATTTGAGTGCATGAAATGCTGGTGAATTTGGGGGGGTAGAAAGATAAATTATGTAAAGTCTCTCCCCTTGGAAAGTTCACAACAGCCTAAAGAAGAGATGAGATAGAATGCCACTGTTAAAGTCTAAAACAGACTAATGGTGCACAGACCAAGACAAAGACAAAACAGATGGAGACCAGGGTGAGGGGAGGTTGGGTAATAATTGTTTCTGAGATATATTCTAGAGAATCTAGTGCTAGTTTTGGTAAAGACAATAGTCAAAGATGAATCCAAGTTTTCCAGCTTGATACACTTACCAGTAGTCATATTATTCCATATAAAATCAGGATATAAGAAAGCATGTTTAGAGGCAAGGAGGATGTGGTGAGCTTTAAGTTTGCCTGACCAATTTCTACCTCATTCTCATTCTTTGTACCTCCTTCTACCTCCATTGTGTGGCAACTGATCAATTTAGGGGGTTGATCCCATGTCCAGGGGCAGCCTTGATTAATCTAAACTAATCAGGGTTATCCATCCCTCTTGCCATAGTAGTGGCTTCAGAAGAGGTGAGCGTAAGACCCTTGAACAGGGCATTCTTTCCCTTTACCTCAGGGATTTATTTAGGATGGGCATACAACCCTCTTCAAGTCAATGAAACGTTCATGAGAGGTTTTTCAGAGGTGAAGAGATAAAATGAAAGCTTCCTAGATACCACTTTAAAAACTTGAGAAAAACAATGTCTTTTTTTGGCTATGATCATAGTAGCAAGAATTGATAGTCTAGCAGCTATTCCACATTCAAGAGGGCAACCAGATAAAGTACGGAAAGAAAAACAGACGCAAAGATCCGATTTAACTACACCTGATCCCCATCCTTAATTTTGAGTTTTATGTCATTTTGAGTTGATTAATCTTACTTGCCAAAAACATCCTGATTAATCTGAAGATCTATTCTCTGTGGGGCCTAGTAAGTTTGAAGTGCTTGTGGGATATCCAGATATAGCTATGAAACAAGCAGTTGGGGTAGATGTCAGAACTGAAGGAAATATCTGGAGTGTGTTAAACAGATTTCATGCTCTGCAATATATAAATAGAAATACAGATAGCATTAATACACAGTCTCTATGCATTTCATAGTACAAGAGGTATTTTCCAAATTAAAATTCATCGATTATTTTATACTTGCATAAGATTTAGCCTTGTAAAAATTAGGGTATTTTAAGGAACATTATAAAATACTTTTATGTATTTCTGATATTAAGGTACATGACAGATATATTAGATTCTATTAGATATATGATTATCTCTGATACATAAAAATACATACTAAAATTCTTGTTAATTTTTTTTGAAGTAGGTGTTTTATTAATTATGTTCTAATTTTTGCATCTCCCTTTCCACACAGTATTTAAAAAAATTAAAATGTGCATCAGGGGCGCCTGGGTGGCTCAGATGGTTAAGCGACTGCCTTCAGCTCAGGTCGTGATCCCGGAGTCCTGGGATCGAGTCCCACATCGGGCTCCCGGCTCAGCGGGGAGCCTGCTTCTCCCTCTGACCCTCTCCCCTCTCATACTGTTTCTCTCTCTCTCTCTCTCAAATAAATAAATAAGTAAAATCTTAAAAAAAAAAATAAAATAAAATGTGCTTCAGGCAGGATGACCAAAAAGTATTTATATTTCAAGACTATATGTTACAAAAAATAAATCTATCTATGTTTGAAAACTCAGGTTACTTATATAATTTAAGAAAGAAGCAAGTTTTCATAATTACCAGTGATAAAATTAGCTGGTTATTTTGGTCAATATTCTATTTTTTTTTTTTTTTTGCTAAAAGAATATTTTCTTTACTATAAAATCTAAGTTATTTAGAATATTTATTGTAAATAGGTGATAATAAAAGTAACATTTCATATTAGCAGATTTTAGGTACTTTAGCTCTTTTCCCAGCAGACCTCATATCGATTCTACTATGTTGTTTTCTAATGTAAGAACCCATACCAGCTTCCAGCTGCCTACATACTAAAGACAACATCCCTCAGCATGTTCCTCACACCTGAACAATCTGGTAATAGTCCCAACACTCTTCTCTTCTGGCCTTATCTTTGATCCTTCCTCATGGCATTCTCACACATCCTTTCTTTGTACAGATGTATGCACATGATTCTGTGTCTCTGAAAATTCCTTCTCTTTCATTTAAGATTTGCCCCACATTTAACATATAGTTCATGTCTTATCCATTTTCTAGAATGTGTCTAAGTTGATTTTTATTCCTCAGATTACTTGTAATCTTAACAATTTGTGCCATATAGTTTAGAATCTGTATATATATTCTAGTCCTGATCAGCCCAGGTCTGTTTATTGTATTTTCTTGAAATGCATCATATACTTGGGACAAATAATGTTCTATAGCACTTATTACAGTATTATATTTGTAGGAATAATTTAATAAAATTAAAATAATTTTTCATTTGAATTAAGCAGACACAGATAATCAAGACATATAATCTGGTAACATAAATATGCCTGCCAATGTTGTGACTAAAAATTTGGGTCTCTCAAGCAAATGGTCTAGATAAACTTCTTATCTGTCTTACAAATTTTAGGGCCTATTTTGGTAGTGTTCACACACAAGGAGAAAGAAAAAGAGAAATGGATATCAAGAGTGCTTGTAAGAATAATTATCCCTTCAAAAGTTTAAGGGGAGAATAATGGTGAAAAAAAGGGAAAAAAATTAAAGATGGGAAGGGGGAAGGTTTTAGAGGATTCTTAGCTGTTATAAGTTTTCTTTGTTATATTAACAAAGCCTTCTATGTGATTTCTGGGTTCATTTCTAGGGTTCTTAGATATTTGTGACTATGCTCTGTTGGAAACATCTTTTATCTTATCATCACAAGTGTCCAGTATCACTGTAAAGTAGAATAAGTATTTCAGTATCTTCTAAGTTTAATGCCTAAACAGAACATTAGCATAGGTACCTGGCATAAGTGAAAAATAATTTTTTACATTTATGTAAAACAACACAGTTTCTATTCCATAGCAAAGGTTTTTGCTTTAGCTGTTTTTGTGGTGGGGGCTAAGTACAGCTTATACTATAAGGTGGTTCCTTTATATTGCATTGAGTACAGTCATACTAATTCTTTTATCTTCATAATTTTCAACCTTAATGCTCAGACTCAGAGGTATGTTTATAGAGTCTCAGAAAACTTAGAAACAAAAAAGGTCAAAGTTTTCATCTAATGTATTTTTCCATTTAATAGATGAGGAGCTGATTTTTTCCCCCAAGATCACACAGATAACTGCTAACATCATCACGATTAGGATCCAAACTTCCTAATAAATCAAACTATTTATTTTCTTAATCATATATTTGGCATAGTCAAAACATTTTTAATTCTACTATTTTTGAAATGAGAATATTTTGAGGCAGATATGAATGATCAAATTATTTTTATAATCTTAAATTACCTTCCCATTCAGCTGGGATTAAAAATTTCCCTTATTATTTATGATCCCTACTTCCAAAAACATTCAAGATATTCTGTATAATTAAATATGATACATTAATAAGCATATTTCTTCAACATATTGTTTCTATAAATAAGATGATAACAATAAAGAAGGAATCTCAGAGGATTTGAGATTCAAAATAATTTTCACCTAAAAGTGACCAGGTTCTAATTCACAGGCAAGTGAAAAATAAGCTTTCAGCTTACCTGAAGAAGAAAGCTAATTGATACCTCAAGAAATATAATCTTCCAAAGTCTAGGTAGAGAAAAGCATACATTTTGCTTTCAATTCTCAATGCAAAGTCATTCTCTTCTCTTAGGCCAAAAAATTACTGGGTCTAGCAGGTAAGTGGGTTTAAGACCAAGAGTTAACAAGGATCTTCCCCCCTCTGGTCCATATGAAAGTGTGGGAACCAGTGAAGGAGATTCGGAATATGACAGATTGTGAGGAGATCCTGGCATTGGGGGATCCCCTGACCATGCCCCCTCCCCAAGAATTCTGGTACTAGACAGACTGTGTGTGAAAGGTTTTCTTGCTCTGCCAATCTATCACTAAATACATAAAGCCAAAACTATTAAAAAAGAAATTCATCATTGCAGGTAACATGAGGACAATTAGCTATTACTCTGCAAATTGATAAAGAAGAAGAATCAAGCATTTATCCTGCCTTTTCTGAACAAAACAGATAGACTTCAAATATTCATATAATCAAATAGGTCTTCTTTTGATGAGTAAAATGTCTTTATAGAAGAAGTCAGGTTAACAAATGCAGAAATAATGCTACGTTTAGAAAATCACCATTTTGCAACTCCTAATGAAATAATGGAGCTAGGCAAAGATTATTAATTAATTCTAAAACATTAGGTGAAAAGTTAATGGGAATCATTATAAACCTGAACACAGAGATCAATCATCGTTTCTCTGAAAGCATAACAACCAGATATGGTCTGCCGCCTGCTGTAAAGCAATAGCAAGTACATAACCCCACAATGAAGTATTATTGGAAAAATAAGATGAGGACCTGAATCTAACCAAACGTCTAGATATAATTGTCAGTAAACAGAAAATCTGGGTGAATTAGGAATGGTTTAAACATCATCAAGAGAAAGTCTGCAGGCAAATAGAGAATGTGGGGCCCTCTACAAACAAATGACAAAAATGATTTTCAGCAAGTAAATGACAAGATAAAAATGTAAATAGAAAGACACTTATGCAAGCTATAGACCTTGTTTGAATCTGATGTGAAAAAAAATCAACTATAAAAATACATTTCTTTAGACAATCAGGATAGTGGTTAGAGCTGGGTATTAGTTGACATAAAACAATTGCTGTTAATTTTGTTAGTTTGGTGATAGCATTTTGGTATGTGTTTATGTATGTGTATGTATATATGCATACATATATCCTATCTCCTGGGCATTTATATTGAAGTATCTATAGACAAAATGATGTGATATGACATTTGTTTAAAATGTTACTAACACAAACAATTGGAACAGGAGATGTGTAAGAATGATAAAATGTTGATAATCATTGAAGATGGGAGAATGGGTACATGGAGATTTATTCTAATATGTTCTCTATTTGGAAGTATGTTTGAAAATTTCTAAATAGAAAAATCTTCATTCAAATAACCTTTATATAAAAACAATTACAGTGGCAGATTTCAATATATCATCCTTCTTTAAAATCTGAATAGATCCATTAGACAAAGAAAGAAAAACATAGTGAAATTGACTAAGGCAATTTACATTCTACATTTACTATATATTTCAAAAAATTCACAATAAATTATGAAGTTCCCAATAATCTTTAGTATTTTCAAAAAGTTGAGACTTTACAACATTCTTTGATCATTTGTGTTTTATTCAAAATAAGAAAAAACACTTATAAATTACTACAGAGATAATTACAGAAACTTGAATAGGAACAGCATATTCAATGAGATTTTTATTTCACTGATATTAAATTTCTTGGATATGATGATGCTATAATGGTTATGTACAAGAAAGTCTTATTTCTTAAAAGATGCCTCCTGAAAAATTTTGGGATGAAGTGTATTTATCACTGCAACTTAATTTGAAATAATTCAGCCAAAACACTCCACACACACATACACACACACACACACACAAAGAAGAAGAAAAAAGTTGAGGAGAAACTCAGATTTTGTCTGGATGAAAGATGTACATGTATTATACTATTCTTTTAACTTTTTTGTAGGTCTGAAGCTTATCATTGTAGAGGGTTGGGGAGAAAAATAAAATTAAGAAAATAAAAAGCTGAATAAACAAAACTTTACAATTTTAAAAGTTAAATGCAGGGTGCCTGGGTGGCTCAGTCGTTAAGTGTCTGTCTTCGGCTCAGGTAATGATCCCAGGGTCCTGGGATCCAGCCCTGCATGGGGCTCCCCGCTCTGGGGGAAGCCTGCTTCACCCTCCCCCTACTCTCCTTGCTTGTGTTCCCTCTCTTGCTGTGTCTCTGTCAAATAAATAAAATCTTTAAAATAAATAAATAAATAAATAAATAAATAAATAAATAAATAAATAGTAAAAGTTAAGTGTGTTAATTTGATCTCTTGGATCAAATAAAAAATTAAAATATTAAATTACATTCACGAGTCCAGAGAATATTTCATACAGATATCATCTCTAAATGGTCATGAAGGTAGGAATTGACTTTAGGGTCTTTTATGACAGCATGGACACATGAGTATAAATATCCCAAAACAAGCATCATTAAAATAAAAGTTGATGTTTTGTGGCCATTTATGATTGCCGGGCAATGAACTACACATTCTACGTCTATTATCTCATTTAATTATCATGATGAACTCATGAGAAAGTACAATTATCCTCTAAATTTACAGTAGTCCCACAGACTGGAGAGTGGTGCTCCCCTTTATTATTATGCACAGCAAAATTACTACTCACTTTCATCTTGCCTTAAGCTGTCAGAACTAGCAGTCACCATGCTTCCATAAATGAAATGTCTACTTCAGCATAATGATTCAACAAGTATAAAAAATAAATTAAAAATGATTAAAGACCTAAATCTGAGATCTGAAACTATAAAAACCCTAGAAGAGGACATAGGCAGTAACCTCTTGGACATCAGCCATAGCAACTTCTTTCTAGATATGTTCCTGAGGCAAGGGAAACAAAATAAAAATAAACTACTGGGACTACATCAAAATAAAACCTTCTGCACAGTGAAGGAAACAATCAGCAAAACTAAATGGCAACCTATGGATTGGGAGAAGGTAATTGCAAATGTCATATCTGATAAAGGGTTACTATCCAAAATATATAAAGAATTTATAAAACTCTATACCTCCAAAACAAATAATCCAATTAAAAATGATCAGAAAACATAAATAGACATTTTTCCAAAGAACACAGACAGATGGCCAATAGACACATGAAAAGATGCTCAACATCACTTATCATCAGGGAAATACAAATCAAAACTCCAATGAGATATCACTTCATGCCTGTCAGAATGGCTAAAATCAACAACACAAGAAACAGCATATGTTGGTGAAGATGTGGACAATGGGGAACCCTCTTATACTGTTGGTGGGAATGCAAACTGGTGCAACCACTCTGGAATACAGTATGAAATTTCCTCAAAAAGTTAAAAGTAGAACTATTCTATGATCTAGCAATGGTACTACTAGCCATTTACCCAAAGAACACAAAAATACTAATTAAGGGGATATATGCACCCTGATGTTTATAGCAGCATTAACTACAATAGCCAAGTTATGGAAAGAGCCCAAGCATCCACTGATTGATGAATGGATAAAGAAGAGGTGGACTATTACTCAGCCATAAAAAAAGAATGAAATCTTACTGTTTGCAATGACATGGTTAGAGCTAGAGAGTATTATGCTTGGCAAAATAAGTCAGAGAAAGACAAATACCATATGATTTCACTCATGTGGAATTTAAGAAACAAAACAAATGAGCAAAGAGAAAAAAAAAAAAAGAAGAGAGAAAGACAAACCAAAAAACAGAGTTTCAACTATAAAAAACAAATGGATGGTTACCAGAGGGGAAGCGGGGCGGCGGGGGGTGGTGGTGGTGATGGAAATAGGTGGAAATAAGTGATGGGGATGAAGGAGTGCACTTGTTGTGATGAGCACCAGGTGTTGTATGGAAGTGTTGAATCACTATATTATACACCTGACACTAATATTACAGTGTGTGTTAACTAACTGGAATTTAAATAAAACTTAATAAAAAATAAAGAATGTAGACTCTGAGGCAGTCAGCCTGCAAATTAAATTCCTGTTCCAATACTTTTTAGTTTTGTTACCTTGGTCAAGTGATTTGCTCTCACTGTTCTTCATTTTCATCAACAATAAAATGTAGATGGTACAGCTTCACAAGTCGAGATTATGTGAGGTAGGTGCATTTAAAGAACATAGTACAGAGCCCAGTACAGAAAAGGACAGTAATCCCCCCTTATCTGTGGGGGTATGTTCCGAAACCCCCAGTGTTTTATCTGAAGCTGCAGGTAGTATCAAACCCTATATATACTCTTCTTTTCCTACACATACATACCTATGATACTTTAATTTATAAACTAGGCACAGTAAGAGACTAACAATAAAATAGAACAATAATAGCAGCATACTGTAATAAAGGTTATGTGAATGTGGTCTCTCTCTTTTTCAGAGTATCTTGTTGTACTGTACTCACACTTCTTGTGATCGCCTGACATCCCAGGCCTCAAATGCCAACGGGTGAGAAGAAATGGGTGAATGACAGGCTTGGCGACATAGTTAGGCTACTACAGACCTTCTGATGAGTTATCAGAAAGGAGGATCATCTGATTCTGGACTACAGTTGACAGCAGGGAACTGAAACTGGGGACATGGGGGACTACTAGATCGGTAAATGTTAGATACCATTACAGGGAAGGACATTCTTTACTGCAGCAGCTTCAGAGGATTTTGAGAAAAGCAACAGTGTTCCAAAATAAAAAGCTTAAAAATAGGGAACAGGGAGATACTGAAAGTAGCAATATTTATCAATTAAGTAGCAGAGAGTCTGAATTCAACTATATCCCCAAGCAAAGTGCCTGATTAGTATTAAGTGTAAGCTTATTAAATTCAGTTATTTGACACATGTTTAACAATGAACACCTAAGCGCTTTACAATAAAGATTTAGATCGATATTTTACTCATTTAAAAAACATCAGTAAAATAAGCACAAAGTACTTAAACTTGAATTCACTAATTAAAAAAAAAAATCCAAGATCATTCCTTGAAGTAAGCACACAGCACCAAATCTCCTACCATAGCAAAAGAAGATCAACATGAGAAATATTATCAAAGAACGGTTCATCATGGCTGTATTGACGTCATTCACCACTGTATTTAACATGGAAAGATAAACTGTTCAAACCTGTCATGTAAAGAAAAGCACCAGTTGTCTTGTGAGCTTTCTGCTGTCTACACTGCCAACATCAGCTTTGGCTGGCTTATCTGCACCTTTCCTTCCTATTTTATAAAAAGAATAATTAAGAAATGAAATAATCCTTAAAGCACAAAGCACGGTCAATATATTTCCCATCCACTTACAAAAAAAGTAATTATCCAGAAAGTCATAAGCCCTAGCTAAAACCTAGGTCTTACTACTTGTTTTTCAAAAGGAAAGTTAATAAGAAGTAAAGTAACAGGGAGCAACATGGTGGAGGAGTAGGAGACCTGGATTTCGTCTGGTCTCAGGAATTCAGCTGGATAGGGATCAAACCATTCTGAACACCTACAAACGCAACAGGAGATGGAAGAAAAGAAGAGCAACAACTCTCTCATCAGAAAAGCGACCACTTTCTGGAAGGTAGGATGTGCGGAGAAGTGAATCCGAGGCGATATTCGGGAGGATAGATGGCGGGGGAGGGGCCTCCGTCGGCCGCTTCTGGCAAGTGATAGAACCACGGAGCACAAAATTGGAACTTTTAAAAGTCTGCTCCACTGAGGGACGTCACTCTGGTGGCTAAGCGGGGGGTGGAACCCTCCAGGACAGTGTGGTCTCAGGACCCTCGGGGTCACAGAAAGACCGGGGGTGCCTGAGTGTGGCAGAGGTCCCAGGTAACGGAGCAGGGAAGCCGGCTGCAGAGGCGCAGCCCAGGCGCGGGCTCTCAGCTCGGGGTTGCCATAAACCGTGATCCGCGGCACAGTCAGGCCACTGCTCCTCCAACAGGGACCCAACAAGCGGCAGATCCGGGGAGACTCACCTTCCTCCCCCGGGAGGAGCTGCGCGGGAGTGCACCGCAGGGATCTGCTGGGTTTGGAGACTCCACCCGGGGTCGGGTGCCAGAGATAGAAACGTGCGGTCACAGGCCGGGTGAGCACAGAGTGCGGCCGGAGACCAGGGAGACGGGAGTGACTGACGGCTTTTCTCTGGGGGCTCACTGAGGAGTGGGGCCCCGAGTTCTCGGCTCCTCCGGGGCAGAGATTGAGGGGCCGCCATTTTCACTCTCCACCCCCAAAGCTGTACTGAAAGCTCGCAGGGAACAAAAGCCCGGAGAGCAAACCCGAGCAGATTACTTAGGCGGGAGGGGGCAAGGGCGGGGCAATT
This sequence comes from Mirounga leonina, assembly GCF_011800145.1. NCBI lineage: Eukaryota > Metazoa > Chordata > Mammalia > Carnivora > Phocidae > Mirounga > Mirounga leonina. Next base: position 10,762,167 of record NW_023270757.1, on the reverse strand, counting down.
CCGCCTCCGGCAGAGACATTTGGAAACCACGGCAACAGGCCCCTCCCCAGAAGATCAGCGAGAACAGCCAGCCAAGACCAAGTTTACCGATCAATGAGAACGGCAGAACTCCAGCGCTAGGGGAATACTGCACATAGAATTCATGGCTTTTTTACCATGATTCTTTAAAAGTTAATTTTTTTTAACTTTTTGTCTTTTTATTTCTTTTTGAATTTTTCTTTTTCCCTTTTTCAACCAACATCTTATCAATCCCTTTTTTTAAAAAAAACATTTTTATTTTTCATTTTTAGAGTCATATTCTATCCCTTCATAGTAGTTACCCATATTTTTGGCTTATATATATAAGTTGTTCTCTCTTTAAAATTTTGAGATAGTTTCTTCTAACAGATTAAAATATACCCTAAATCTCTAGTATATGGTGTTTTCTCTTCCCCTGCCTGATCACATCCTCTCCCTTTTTTTTATCCTTTTTCTTTTTTTAAATCCTCTTCTTTCTTTTTTCAAACAACTTCTTATCAATTCCTTTTATAAAATTTTTTTGTAATTTCCATTTTTACAGTCATATTCCATCCCTTCATCATATCAACCCTTATTTTTGTACATATATAATTTTTTCTGTCTTTAAAATTTTGGGAGGCACTTTCTTCTAAAAGATCAAAATACACCATAAATCTAGTGTGTGGCACTGATCTATATACCATATAGATCATATTTGATCACATTCTGGTTTTTTGTTTGTTGTTGTTTTGTTTTGTTTGTTTTTCTTTGTTTTTATCTTTATCTTTTTCTTTTTTTTCTTTTTCTTTTTTCTCTATTTCCCTTTCTTATCCTACTGCTTCAGGTCTTTTCTGATTAGTTTAGAGTATATTTTCTGGGGACGTGGTTACTCTGCTAGCATTTTGTTCTCTCAATCTATTCTCCTCTGCACAAAATGACAAGACGGAAAAAATCACCTCAACAAAAAGAACAAGAGGTAGTACCGACTGCCAGGAACCTACTCAATACGGACATTAGTACGATGTCAGATCTAGAGTTCAGAATCATCACTTTAAAGATACTAGCTGGGCTTGAAAAAAATATGGAAGTTATTAGAGAAACCATTTCTGGAGAAGTAAAAGAGCTAAAATCTGACCAAGTAGAAATCAAAAGGCTATTCATGAGGTGCAATCAAAAATGGGGGCGCTAAGTGCTAGAATAAATGAGGCAGAAGAGAGAATCAGTAATATAGAATATGAAATGATGGAAAATAAAGAAGCTGAGAAAAAGAGAGATAAACAACTACTGGATCACGAGGGCAGAATTCGAGAGATAAGCGATACCATAAGACGAAACAACATTAGAATAATTGGGATCCCAGAAGAAGAAGAAAGAGAGAGAGGGGCACAAGGTATAATGGAGCAAATTATAGCAGAGAACTTCCCTAATTTGGGGAAAGAAACAGGCATGAAAATCCAGGAAACACAGAGAACCCCTCTCAAAATCAATAAAAATAGGTCAACTCCCCAACATCTAATAGTAAAACTTACGAGTCTCATAGACAAAGAGAAAATCCTGAAAGCAGCTCGGGAGAAGAGATATGTAACCTACAAGGGTAGAAACATTAGATTGGCAACAGACCTATCCACAGAAACCTGGCAGGCCAGAAAGGACTGGCAGGATATATTCAGAGCACTAAATGAGAAAAATATGCAGCCAAGAATACTCTATCCAGCTAGGTTGTCACTGAAAATTGAAGGAGAGATAAAAAGCTTCCAGGACAAACAAAAACTAAAGGAATTTGAAAACACAAAACCAGCCCTACAGGAAATCTTGAAAGGGGTCCTCTAAGCAAAGAGAGAGCCTAAAAGCAACATAGACCAGAAAGGAACACAGACAATATATGGTAACAGTCACATTACAGGCAATACAATGGCACTAAATTCCTATCTTTCAATAGTTACCCTGAATGTAAATGGGCTAAATGCCCCAATCAAAAGACACAGGCTAACAGACTGGATTAAAAAACAAGACCCATCGATATGCTGTCTGCAAGATACTCATTTTAGACCCAAAGACACCCCCAGATTGAAAGTGAGGGGGTGGAAAACCATTTACCATGCTAATGGACACCAAAAGAAAGCTGGGGTGGCAATCCTTATATCAGACAAATTAGATTTTAAACCAAAGACTGTAATAAGAGATGAGGAAGGACATTATATCCTACTTAAAGGATCTATCCAACAAGAAGATCTAACAATTGTAAATATCTATGCCCCTAACATGGGAGCAGCCAATTATATAAGCCAATTAATAACAAAAGCAAAGAAACACATCGACAACAATACAATAATAGTGGGGGACTTTAACATCCCCCTCACTGAAATGGACAGATCGTCTAAGCAAAAGATCAACAAGGAAATAAAGACTTTAAATGACACACTGGACCCAATGGACTTCACAGACATATTCAGAACATTCCACCCCAAAGCAACAGAATACACATTCTTCTCTAGTGCCCATGGAACATTCTCCAGAATAGATCACATCCTAGGTCATAAATCAAGTCTCAACCGGTACCAAAAGATTGGGATCATTCCCGGCCTATTTTCAGACCACAATGCTTTGAAACTAGAACTCAATCACAAAAGGAAAGTCGGAAAGAACTCAAATACATGGAGGCTAAAGAGCATCCTACTGAAGAATGAATGAGTCAACCAGGAAATTAAAGAAGAATTAAAAAAATACATGAAAACCAATGAAAATGAAAACACAACTGTTCAAAATCTTTGGGATGCAGCAAAGGCAGTCCTAAGAGGAAAGTATATAGCAATACAAGCCTTTCTCAAGAAACAAGAAAGGTCTCAAGTACACAACCTAACGCTACACCTAAAGGAGCTGGAGAAAGAAGAGCAAATAAAGCCTAAACCCAGCAGGAGAAGAAAAATAATAAAGATCGGAGCAGAAATCAATGAAATAGAAACTAAAAGAACAGTAGAACAGATCAACGAAACTAGGACCTGGTTCTTTGAAAGAATTAACAAGATTGATAAACCCCTGGCCAGACTTATCAAAAAGAAAAGAAAAATGACCCAAATCAAAAAAATCATGAATGAAAGAGGAGAGATCACAACCAACACCAAAGAAATACAAACAATTATAAGAACATATTATGAGCACCTCTATGCCAGCAAATTAGATAACCTGGAAGAGATGGATGCATTCCTAGAGATGTATCAACTACCAAAACTGAACCAGGATGAAATAGAAAACCTGAACAGACCTATAACCACTAAGGAAATTGAAGCAGTCATCAGAAATCTCCCAAAAAACAAAGGCCCAGGGCCAGATGGCTTCCCAGGGGAATTCTACCAAACATTTCAAAAAGAATTAATACCTATTCTTCTGAAACTGTTCCAAAAAATAGAAAAGGAAGGAAAACTTCCAAACTCATTTTATGAGGCCAGCATTACCTTGATCCCAAAACCAGACAAAGACCCCATCAAAAAGGAGAATTACAGACCAATATCCCTGATGAACATGGATGCAAAAATTCTCACCAAAATACTAGCCAATAGAATCCAACAGTACATTAAAAGGATTATTCACCATGACCAAGTGGGATTTATCCCTGGGCTGCAAGGTTGGTTCAAAATCCGCAAATCAGTGTGATACAATACATTAACAAAAGAAAGAACAAGAATCATATGATCCTCTCAATAGATGTAGAAAAAGCTTTTGACAAAGTACAGCATCCTTTCTTGATCAAAACTCTTCAGAGTATAGGGATCGAGGGTACATACCTCAATACCATAAAAGCCATCTATGAAAAACCTACAGCGAATATTATTTTCAATGGGGAAAAACTGAGAGCTTTCCCCCTAAGGACAGGAACGTGGCAGGGATGTCCACTATCACCACTGCTATTCAACATAGTATTGGAAGTCCTAGCCACAGCAATCAGACAACAAAAAGAAATCAAAGGCATCCAAATTGGCAAAGAAGACGTCAAACTCTCCCTCTTTGCAGATGATATGATACTTTAGGTGGAAAACCCAAAAGACTCCACCCCAAAACTGCTAGAACTCATACAGGAATTCAGTAAAGTGGCAGGATATAAAATCAATGCACAGAAGTCAGTGGCATTCCTATACACCAACAACAAGACAGAAGAAAAAGAAATTAGGGAGTCGATACCATTTACAATTGCACCCAAAACCATAAGATACCTAGGAATAAATCTAACCAAAGAGACAAAGGATCTGTACTCAGAAAACTATAAAATACTCATGAAGGAAATTGAGGAAGACACAAAGAAATGGAAAAACGTTCCATGCTCATGGATTGGAAGAACAAATATTGTGAAGATGTCAATGCTACCTCGAGCAATCTACACATTCAATGCAATCCCCATCAAAATACCATCCACTTTTTTCAAAGAAATGGAACAAATCATCCTAAAATTTGTATGGAACCAGAAAAGACCCGGCATAGCCAGAGGAATGTTGAAAAAGAAAAGCAAAGCCGGCGGCATCACAATTCCGGACTTCAAGCTCTATTACAAAGCTGTCATCATCAAGACAGCATGGTACTGGTACAGAAACAGACACATAGATCAATGGAACAGAATAGAGAGCCCAGAAATGGACCCTCTACTCTATGGTCAACTCATCTTTGACAAAGCAGGAAAGAATGTCCAATGGAACAAAGACAGTCTCTTCAACAAATGGTGTTGGGAAAATTGGATAGCCACATGCAGAAGAATGAAACTCGACCATTTTCTTACACCACACACAAAAATAGACTCCAAATGGTTGAAAGACCTCAATGTGAGACAGGAGTCCATCAAAATCCTAAAGGAGAACACAGGCAGCAACCTCTTTGACCTCAGCCAAAGCAACTTCTTCCTAGAAACATCGCCACAGGCAAGGGAAGCAAGGGCAAAAATGAACTATTGGGACTTCATCAAGATAAAAAGCTTTTGTAAAGCAAAGGAAACAGTCAACAAAACCAAAAGACAACCGACAGAATGGGAGGAGATATTTGCAAATGACATATCAGATAAAGGGCTAGTATCCAAAATCTAGAAAGAACTCATCAAACTCAACACCCAAAGAACAAAGAATCCAATCAAGAAATGGGCAGAAGACATGAACAGACATTTTTCCAAAGAAGACATCCAAATGGCCAACGGACACATGAAAAAGTGCTCAATATCGCTCAGCATCAGGGAAATCCAAATCAAAACCTCAATGAGATACCGCCTCACACCAGTCAGAATGGCTAAAATTTACAAGTCAGGAAACGACAGATGTTGGCGGGGATGCGGAGAAAGGGGAACCCTCCTACACTGTTGGTGGGAATGCAAGCTGGTGCAGCCACTCTGGAAAATTGTATGGAGGTTCCTCAAAAAGTTGAAAATAGAGCTACCATATGATCCAGCAATTGCACTACTGGGTATTTACCCCAAAGATACAAAAGTAGGGATCCGAAGGGGTACGTGCACCCCGATCTTTATAGCAGCAATGTCCACAATTGCCAAACTGTGGAAAGAGCCAAGATGTCCATCGACAGATGAATGGATAAAGAAGATGTGGTATATGTACACAATGGAATATTATGCAGCCATCAAAAGGAATGAGATCTTGCCATTTGCAACGACGTGATGGAACTGGAGGGTAATTATGTTGAGTGAAATAAGTCAAACAGAGAAAGACATGTATCATATGATCTCACTGATATGAGGAATTCTTAATTGCAGGAAACAAACTGAGTGTTGTTGGAGTGGGGGGTGGGGTGGGAGGGATGGGGTGACTGGGTGATATACACTGGGGAGGGTATGTGCTCTGGTAAGCGCTGTGAATTGTGCAAGACTGTTGAATCTCAGATCTGTACCTCTGAAACAAATAATGCAATATATGTTAAGAAAAAAAAAAGAAGAAGAAGAAGGTAGTGGGAGGGGAAGAATGAAGCGGGGGAAATCGGAGGGGTAGAGGAACCATGAGAGATGATGGACTCTGAAAAACAAACAGGGTTCTAGAGGGGAGGGGGGTAGGAGGATGGGATAGCCTGGTGGTGGGTATTGAGGAGGGCACATTCTGCATGGAGCACTATGTGTTATGCACAAACAATGAATCATAGAACACTTCATCTAAAACTAATGATGTAATGTATGGGGATTAACATAAGAATAAAAAAAATAAATATAAAAATTATGAGGTAAAAAAAAAAAAAAAAAGAAGTAAAGTAACAAAGACTGTCCGGGTAATTTACCGCAGATTCTAAAGAAGAGGGCACAGAATTGAAGTTAATAGAAATACTGTTCCCCTCCTGCATTCTACATCTGCATTAATGCCATGCCTAAAGTTATCTAAGAATCTAAAAATATAAAAGCAAATTAGAATATAGTTTTGCTGTAAAGAAAAAAAATATGTAAATACTAAAAAGTGGGTGGGTGAACAATCATTTTTAATTCTTTTAACTATAATATTCCCTCTGCAGCTTTAGGCTCATATTTCTGAGTACCCCTTGGTAAAATAATTTATAGAAGCAGAACTTATGAGCCCATGGGGAAATAGAGTTATGGGAACAAAACCATGCTTGAACATAGTATTTTAACAGGTTTATTATTCACCAAAATAAAACAATATCTAACATGTATTAAAGATGTAGTGACATATTATTACACATAAGAGGAAAAATATGAGCAAGATATAGACTTTTTAGGGAAGATGACTTTTTAAATAAGAAAAAAAAGTCTTAAAAGGACCTTGCCCTTATGGAATTCTTAGGGAGTAGTCTGGTTAAGCAAGTGTAAAACAGAGAGATAAATTACTGTGCATAATGAATGAATAGCAATCTACCAAGTGGGACTACCAGTAGGCTGGGAGAATGAGAAAGGCAGATGAGGGAGGGGGCTGGAGATAATATGGAAGAGAGGATCAGTTGAGTATTTTATCGGGGGGGGAGGGGCATGACTGAGGCTTTATTAGGACAGCTGTCCATTATCCATTTTAAAATCACGTATTCATCAATTTTCTAATCCCGAGCCAAAACATCCAAATCTTCACTAAAATTCTCTTTAAATGGGCGCCTGGGTGGTTCAGTCGTTAAGCGTCTGCCTTCAGCTCTGGTCATGATCCCAGGACCCTGGAATCGAGCCCCGCATTGGGCTCCCTGCTCAGCAGGAAGCCTGCTTCTCCCTCTCCCACTCCCTCCTGCTTGTGTTCCCTCTCTCACTGTGTCTCTCTCTGTCAAATAAATAAATAAAATCTTTTAAAAAAATAATAATCTAAAAAAAAATAAAATTCTCTTTAAAACAGCCAACCACCTTGCCTGAGGGGTGTATTATGAGATATCAATATTAGATAAATTTGGGTCAGAAAAAAGGAACAAATGGAACAGATGAAATGCAAAATTGTTAGAAACAGGAATTACTACCAGCAGTGAAATGTGAGCATCTCCTTCACCAAATCCACAGAGATATTGAACAGAGTGCTGGACTTAAGCCAAATTTATTTAAATTCACAAGGAAGAATAAAGAGCCTTGACACCTCCCATCCCTCAAATTCTCCATTCTCTATAATTTAAAGAATAAACTTCCAACTACATTTTGCTTTCTTTCAGTTAGTAGTCAAAAGCATCTTACACCACATACAAAAATCAACTCAAGATGGATTAAAGACTTGAACATAAGACTGGAAACCATAAAACTCCTAGAAAAAAAGCACAGGGGGAAAGGTCTTGGCAATGATTTTTTGGATTTGACACCAAGAGCAAAGGCTAAGAAAACAAGATAAACAAATGGGACTACATCAACCTAAAAACTTCTACATAGCAAAGGAAACCATCAACAAAATAAAAATGTTACCTATAGAATGGGATAAAATATTTGCCAATCAGATATATGAAAAAGAGTTAATATCCAAAATATATAAAGAACTCAAAACTATATAACAAATATATATGTATAACTTAAAACATGGACAGAGAAACTGAAGAGACAGTTCTCCAAAAAGGACATATAAATGGCCAAGAGGTACATGAAAATGTGCTCAACATCACTAATCGTCAGGGAAATGCAGAGTAAAACCATGAGATATCAATTCACACATGTTAGAACAGCTAGCATCAAAAAGACAAGAGATAACAAATGTTGGTGAGGGTGTTGAGAAAAGGGAACCCTGTGTACTGTTTGGTGGGGATGTAAATTAGTTCAGCCACTGTGGAAACAATATGAAGGTTCCTCAAAAAATTCAAAAATGGGGCACCTGGGTGGCTCAGTTGGTTAAGCGACTGACTTCGGCTCAGGTCCTGATCCTGGAGTCCTGGGATCGAGTCCCGCATCGGGCTCCCTGCTCGGCAGGGAGTCTGCTTCTCCCTGACCCTCTTCCCTCTCATGCTCTCTCTCATTCTCTCTCTCAAATAAATAAATAAAATCTTAAAAAAAAAAATTCAAAAATGAACTGTTGTATTATTCAGGATTTCCACTTCTGGGTATAGATCCAAAGGAAATAAATAAAAACAGGGTATCAAAGAGTTGCCTGCATTCCCATGTTCATTGCATCATTATTCACAATAGCAAATACATGGAATTAACCAAAGTGTCCATCAATGGATGAATGGATAAAGAAGAGAACACACACACACACACACACACATACATTCAGCCATAAGAAAGAAGGAACCATCTTGTCACCTGTGACGAACAGATGGACCTCAAGGCATTATGTTAAGTGAAGCCAGAGAAAAACAAATATTGCATCTTATCACTTATATATGGAATCTTTAAAAAAAAAAAAGTCAAATTCATGGAAACAGAGAGTAGAAAAGTAGCTGCCATTTGCCAGGAGCTGGGGGTAAGGGAAATAGGGAGAGTTTGGCAAAAAGGTATATAAACTTTCAACTATAAAGTGAATATGATAAGGTTATAACATCAAAAATGGTGACTATAGTTGATGACACTGTGTTGTAAAACTGAAATTTGCTAAAGGAGTAAAACTTAAGTGTTCTCACCAAACAACAACAACAACAAAACAAAAAAGGAAAAGATAAATATGTGCGGTGATGGATGTGTTAATTACACGGGGGAATGTTTTCACAATATATACACACATCAAATCTTCATGATGTACACTTTCAGTATCTAATAATTTTATTTGTCAGTGGTACATCAATAAAGCTGAAAAAAAAAGGGGGTACAGTATGTTCACAGCCCCTCGAACATTAAATGAGTTTTTTTAAATTACTGAGTGCAAATTCAACAGTTTCCCTAAGCCATAGAACTGTTGCTTAAGTCACATATACTTGTGAAATTCTTGTAAATCTGTAAAGATATTCAAGATAAATCTTAACCTTAATATCTGTGTCCAACAAATCTGTAATTAGTGAGAAATTATCCTGTAGTGCACTTCATAGCCTAGAAATCTAAAATATTTCAGGTATAAAATTTTATGATTCCAGGTTTTATAATACACAGATGACCTTAAACTTTCTGAGTTTCTGTGAAATCATTTGAATAAAGAACATGATCATTTGTTTTCTACTACAAAAGGTTCTGAGAATCACCACATAAGTTAAGGGAACAAAATTGGTAAAATATCAACCTATAAACCAATAAGGTGTTTTTATTGCTATAAAAAATCCTGCATTCTCTGGCCCTTTTTTCCATATTCCCTAAATTTTGCTTCAAATACTAATAACTTGGGGCCCTAAAAAATTTCTTAAAATTCTATAGCTTTTGAGATTTCTTTCTTCATTTTATATAGAAGAGAAATCAAGAGCCACTAATAGAATAGAATATTGATATCTTAAATTTCTGAGGAAAAAAATGAATTTTTAAAAGGCTGGATAATTTCATCAAGGTTGAATATTTGTTAATAATCTAAGTATGATTCAACCCTAAGAGTATCTGACTAATCTTTATCACCTTCTTATTGTACTTGCACATGGTCTACACCCAGAACCCTGAAATCAGGTAACCATTATTAGTATTAGTAAACATAACTTGAAATCTAGTGATCAGTAATAACATAGGTTCTATGGATCCATGCTGTAGACAGCTGATTTAGAGACAGAATTTTGTAATATTAGTCATTTATAAATTGAAAACTTCCAAGTTTAAGACAGAATAACAATCCAAAATATTGGCTAATCTTTTGTCTTTTAGTCAAATGTGATAGATATTAATTAATTGATAAAAGTGGAATACCAATTAAATTACAAAAAAATGAAATCCAGGAAATGATGAATACAGGACTCAACATAATGGCTTTCTCTAGTGGAGGGAGGCAGGAAGATGGGGCAAGGGCAGATGATTAAATATAGGATAATCTGGAGATCCTGGCTTTGATTTGCGTGGTGAGTTTGCTGATGCTCATTCCATTATTTAAAAAAAAGGAAGGAAGGAAGGAAGGAAGGAAGGAAGGAAGGAAGGAAGGAAGGAAGGAAGGAAGGAAGGAAAATTAGCCATGCATAGAGCAATAATGATTGTGTTTTGAACAAAGGTTTATGATTAATATAATTCTGAGCACTTGAGATCTAAAGGTAGGTGGAGGAGCTTTTAGAACTCACCTTTGCTGTAAATATTTAGGAAATACAGTCTTACATAATCAGATTGTTTTTTGCTTTATTAAAATGAATGAATGTTTTTTCTTTATAATGAAGAAACCTATTAAATGAAACAGAATCACTCTAAAGGTCTTGGGAGAATACTTTGAAAATCTCTTTTTAAATAGGACTTCAGAAGCAAGCATACATTAGGAAATTTTGGCTAACATCTGTGCAATTTCACTTATATTTAAACAGAACTGTGAATGTCTCCCCAGGGCACCTACCATTCTATTTTAATTATGCCACTTAAAAAAAAAAAAAACTGTTTTAACATCTAACAAAGCACATATGATGTGAAAACACTTGTTAAACCACCTCCGCAGTTTTAACAATAAGACAAATATGAGATCATTGCATTTCTTAAGGCTCATTAGATGAGAATTAGTGCAGTGGCACTATTTTTGGAAAACTTTTGCCCTTAATGATATCTTCTTTCATATATATTTGCCATTTGGGGGTCCCTTTTTTAAATTAGTTTTCCACAGATTCTATATTAGACTTGCAAGATATCATAAAATAGAGCTGTGTTATAATGGTAGCACAAAACTACTCAAGTCAAGAAATTCAAAATAAATGACATGTGAACCATTGAGAATGACTTTGAGTCATGTTTTTGTATCAAACTGTCAGCCTAAAAGACAAATTATAGTTTTTGTGCTCATTTGTTATATATCAAAGACATTTAAATATGCTAACTTTAAGACACAAGAAAATATGGGTCACAAGTGTGAATAAGTTGAATTACTTACTCCTTGGGAGTAATTCTTTTGGGGAGAAGTTTAAATTTAAAGTTACATCCCTCAAGCCACTTATTTAAGCTGTATTCTACTTTTACAAATAGAAAACTACAGAATTCAAGCACAGTTCTATGTACCCAAACAGTCTAATTATAGTACAGAGACATTCTGATTTTTATTTGCAATTTATTGTGGCAATTCTCAGGATATAGTGGTGCATTTCAATAAGAACTTGGTTAACTAGTAAGTTATGCATCTCCTAAGTGACAAGTAATTCAAGTAATTTCATATTTCTTTTGCAAAACAGACACAGACACAAGGGCAACTCCCTTGGGGAGTATAAATACACTCTGCTCTTCTGCAATCTTACCTCTTAGATAACATGCTGTGACCACTGTACCAAGGTGGAGATTTTTTTCTTCCTCTGTATGACTTACTCATATGGTCAAAGTGAGAGTGAAGCCCAAAACAAAGGAAGAATGAGAATATTTTTGGCTGTAGGCTTTATAGTAGAATCTAAAGAATTATTGAATGTTCTACTGGGTACCTTCTAGATCACCAAGACAGGAAAACAGATCTAGACTAACAACAAAGCTTTTGAAGGAATGGGGGTTGCCTTTCTTACTGTTCCCATCCATACTCTCCAGAACTCAAGCATAATCTCACTGGTGGTTAGATTAGATAAATGATCCTATCAATTGAGGTAGAGATGGAAGACCTCAACCCCTTTTTAGGACATCTAGATAAAAAAGAGCAATGGCTTTATGGGCAAGATTGTTTTGTGTTGTTTTGTTTTTTCCTGTATGTACAACTTTGTAAAATATTTTGGTGTACTCTTCAGAATGCCTGGGAGGATCTCGTGCCTTTAGTCCCACAGTAGCATATATCATATGCCAGGTACTATGCTAATTACTGAGAGCTTGAGTGAGAAGGGGAGCCAAAAAGCTTATATCCTAGAAGAGTGAGTGGACACAGGTCATTCAGGACACTGAGATATTTGCCATGGTTAGAGAAGTTTCAGCACGCTGAAAACGTGGTTTATCCATACTTGCAGGGAAAAGTTATAGGAAAGAGTCATCTAAATGGAGACATGAAGAAAGAATAGCATTATCCAAGTAATTGAGGGTGAGATGGATGGAAGTATAACTGCACACAAATAACCTGAATATAAGAGAGACCTACCTGCATAGTTTGATATTAGAGGAAGGACCTAGACCTTTGAGACCAATGCAATCAACTGAAGCCCTGGCTACCTCTCTGGATGAACTACACAGCTTCTCTTGGCTGATTTCCTCTTTTTCGAATAGCATTGCTAGGAAAATGAAATGACATTACATGTAACCTATAAATACAGCACAGTAGTCTTCTCATAATTGTTAAATTTTTCCTGCCTTCACATTTCCCATCCACATTCCTCTATTTCCATGGCTTTTATCACATTTTTTTTTTGTTATTAACATTGGCACAACTCAAAAAACAAGGAAAGGAAGAGGCGTTTTATTTTTTCTTTCTCTTCAATCAGCCAAATGCTATTGACATTGGATTGGTAGGCACTATGCCTAGCCGATTCTGTGTCCACCCCACCCATCCCCACCACTCTGAACCCTATTACGTGCTCCCTACACATGGTAGGTAGGAAATAAATGAATGGTTATGTTACTCTATCTTCCCTCTATCTTATGGATTATTTTACCTATCCCCGTATTTTCTATTCAGTATTTTCTATGCCCTTCTGTAGTTCCATGATATTATCAATCCTTTTTTCTAAATGTATAATTTAGTCTTAGGCTCCATTCTACCTAGGGATAGAGGGCAAAGGATTTGAAAAATTGAGGTTAGCAGTATTTTTCTTTTGTTTATATCAGAGTTTCTCAGTAGAGGCACAATTAACAATTTTAACAGATAATTCTGTGCTGTGAGGGGCTGTCCTGTGCCTTTGAGGTTGCTTAGCAGCATCCCTGGCCTCTATCTACTGCATGTCTGTGTTACTTCCTTCCTAGTCGTGACAAGAAAAAACGTCTCCAGATATAGCCAAGTGTGTGTGTGCGTGTGTGTGTGCCCCTAGGAGGCAAACCCTTTATCTATTGAGAAACAAACCTATACTATAGACAATATTCAACTCAAAAGAACTTTTATCATGGAAGAAACTATCCTTTTTTTTTTAATTAACAAGGATTAGGTAAATTTTGAAGTTTGAAGAGAACAAAAATTAAACTTGAGGTATTTAATGCTACAACAATTACATTTTGCCAACATAACCAATTCCCTACCGACATCCGTCAAAATAGAAATATATTGACTGAATTGGTGGGTCACCTAAGTGAAAAAGTTAGGGTTTCTGATTTAGAGTACTGAAATCTCAAGATCAAGAGATACGATATCGGGCGTCTGTGTGGCTCAGTCGGTTAAGCCTCTGCCTTCAGCTCAGGTCATGATCTCAGGGTCCTGTGATAGAGCCCTGCATCAGGTTCCCTACTCAGCGGGGAGCCTGCTTCACCCTCTACCCCCTGCTCGTGCTCTCTCTCTCGCTATCTCTCTCTCTCTCAAATAAATAAAATCTTTATAAAAAAAGAGAGATAAGATATTTTTGAGATAAGATCATCTCAGGAGATAAGAGGCTTGAAGGGATAGAAAATTCCTTGCCTCTTGGTTTGCTATATCAGGTTAATACTGAAGAATAGCTTGTTTCCAGTTCATCTTGCTTCAGACAGCCTGAAGATCAAGAATAATCACTGACAGTTGGGTCGATATTGACAAGAAAATTATATTGGAAGTTTGAAGCCATATATATATTTTATGCTTGAAGTCAGAAAAGACTTAATTTCTTTCCTAGGATGCCTGGAAAGATGACCATAGGGCTAATTGCTAGCATTGAAGTGAAAATGCGTGCTCCTCAGATGTTGATTGGTTTACTTCTCAAAATTTCACAAATCAAATTTACCATTGAATATATTTACTACTAAATATAATTCTAAACAGTACTAGAGTGGGTATTCAAATTGAAATTAGCATATATGATCTCTCTGTTAGTTACCTGTTTCTTCTAATCGATGTTGAGTCCCAGGTACACTTTATTTCAATGCCATAGAGAGGGATTTAATTCATCTCTTTGGAACTCTGTGTGTGTGCTTGAGTGTGATAAGCAGTGTTTTATATACAGCGACACGGTGATTTTTATTTTTATTTTTTTGTCTTTTAGTAAATACAGAAGACAGTTTTAGGCAAATGCTATTTAGTGCTGAGACTGTTAAGGCCAGCCACACATGTATTTCTGTCTCATAATTCTACAGAGCTCCTTAGAGTAATACTGCTTTAACATTTCCTGGTTTTTGTTTCGTTGTTGTGTTGTGTTGTGTTGTGTTGTTTCTTTGTTTGTTTGACTTCCTTTTCTTTTTTTGCTATCCCAAATGGATCTTCAGGTAGTTTTATTTTAGAAAATAATCAGGTTTCTATGTACTCTAAATACTTTAAATGAGCAATTCTTCCTTTCCACTAGCACCTTTGTGCAGTCTAAAACTGTTTTCTACATTTGGAGACTCTGCATTGAAAGATTTTTCTAAAGTAGAAGAATGTTCAGCAAAATTATCTTTAGCCTTTTTTGAAGGGTGCATGGAAATCCTTGAGCACTGAAGTGAAACTTTATTCAACAATGTTTTCTTTTGGGGCACCTGGGTGGCTCAGTCCCTTAAGTGTCTGCCTTCAGCTCAGGTCATGATCCCTGGGTCCTGGGATGGAATCTCGCCTTGGCATCAGGGTCCCTGCCTAGCAGGGAGTCAATTTCTCCCTCTCCCTCTGCCCCTCCCCCCTGCTCATGCACGCACTCTCTCTTCCTCTCTCTCAAATAAATAAGATCTTAAAAAAAAAAAACACAATGTTTTCTTTTTTAATTCATTCTATATTGGAAAGAATAAAATATTAGGTATTTTACTACAGAATTTAGACATTCAAAGAAAAATCAAACAAGAACAGTAACTTTGGGATATTCAGTCATCTTTTCAATTCACCAAAACAATCAGAACTTGGGGGTCAGCTATTTTCAACACTAGCCTATATTATCTACCTGACTCCCTAACTATTGATGTTTCTATAATTACTATTGTATCTATCTCCAAAAGGAAGTAATTTCCACCTCCCTAGTTCTCTGCTTTTGATGTTGGACTTGGGTTTGAGTCCAAGCTCACTGAGCCCAGTTTTATTATCTCTTCCTCAACATTGTCATCCTTTGAATAAATCTACCTAAAAGTTTGTTCTGAAAATAAAATGGGATGGTTATATTAAGACTCTTGATGATACCTGAAACTTTTGGATCCATCATCAAGCTTTGGGACCACAGAGACTGGCTGGAGGGATTTATACAACCATGTAGATGGGTTGTATTGAAGGCTTTACTTTCACTGTTGCTCTCGTACCTCACTCTGTAAGAATACAGAGCCCTGCAACTGGACTCTCTCTGGGGCCATGCAGCCTATTTTAGCCAATGAGATGTTAACAAAAGTACAAAAGTAGAAACTTGAAATATGCCTGAATGATTGGGTTTGCATGCTCTTACACCTCTGTATTCACCATACGAGCATGTCTGGGCTAGCCTGCAAGAGAAATGAAAAATCATGAGAGCAGAGTTAAGTCACCCTGAACACCCCCTGGACTTGTGAGACCCATCCAACAACCATGGGTGTACCACCCACTCCACCATGGACTTCACAGTGTCCTTTAACAAAGGTCATTTGCAAGTCCTTTTAACATGTCTGGAGTTGAAAGAAGAATATAGACAAACCATTATAAAGTAAATAATGCCTAATAACTATATATTTAACATTATATACATACAAATTTAATATCCATTTGTATTACATATATATTCACATATATTGGAAACTTACTTAGATCCTGTTCCTCAAATTTGTCCCTCCACCACCTGCATTTCTCCTCACTTCTCTTCCCATTTTGATCCAATGTCTCATTTCTCTCAACAGTAGGCAAAAGGGCCTAAATTGGGATGCTTTCCAAAAGCTTGGTAAGCACTGACTGAACTGACCTTGAAGAAATTGCTTTAGAGGTTTTCCCCTACCATTTTTGCTTGTATCTATTTGCTTTATTCACAGTTTATATTTGGCCAATGCTTGGTTAAATCAGTGTTCCAAAGGGCAAAATTGGTTTCTTCTGTTGAGAAATTAATATTCCAACCTTTCTCGGGTTGAGGAAAGAAAGTTCTGACACACAATTTCCCTTCCACAGAGGGCTTTAATTCAGAAGTTCTGGGTATAGAATTGATATATGACCTAAATTAAGTAACTTTTATGCAGAAGAAAAGTGAGGCTTTTGTTGGTGGCATTTCAGATTTTGAGTATCACCATTGAACCTCTTATAGTATATGTCTGATTAAATTGTGCATTAAATGCCTTTATGTTCCTGCTGTTAAGCCCCCATGTGTGTACATCCCCCCCCCCCCCAAGAGTCAAAGCCTTGTCCTTCAAAGTGCTTATACTTTAACAGGTAGTACACAGGAGAGATAGGTCTATAGATTTATTTTTATTTTTTATTTATTTTTATTTTTTTTAAAAGATTTTACTCATTCATTTGAGAGAGTGAGTGAAGGAGCAGGGGTTGCGGCAGGGGGAGAGGGAGAAGCAAACTCCCCAACAAGAAGGGAGCCCAATGTGGGGCTTGATCCCAGGACTCCAGGACCACGACCCGAGCCGAAGGCAGATGGCCAACCGACTGAGTCACCCAGGCGCGCCCCCATAGGTTTATTTTTAAAGCTTCCCTTTTGCTGATAAACATCTAAACACAAATTCAATTATTTTCTATTATTTGATAGACACATTTCCTTATTCTAAGGGAAAAATTAGAGATTTTTTTTAATATAAAAGAACAGGCTTTAAGGAAAAAAAAAATTCTAGTAATTGACGCTCAAAAAATACAGGAAAGGATCCGAAGAGGAGGTCAACCAGAAGAACAAGAAAATAGAGAAGATGTCTGGCCATCAGAGGACACTAAATGTGCCACAGTGTTTCAGATACTTTCTGGGTTTTACTCTCAAAGCTACCTAGTTAACTCAAATTACTGAATTGTAAAGCTAGGACTCAGACCTGTCTGAAAAAGCCAGCAAAATGTTCTCTAGGCAAGAAAGGGCCAAGGTGAGATTATAAATACCTTTGTTAACACCTAGCAAAGATCTAAGGTGGTTGTTAGAAGATGGGGGAGCAAGGGTGAGGTATCCTTCAGACTGAGAAGCAATTTGAGACAGAAAAAACAAAGCAAGCCTCTCCATACCTTTTACCAAGTTTTATTCAGAGTAACTTACTAACTGGGGTGGGTGGGGGAAATCAGAAAGACAAACAATCCAGGCAGTTCACAGCTATTTTCTGCAAAGTCTGGACCTTAACCCACAGCCTTTTTTTTTTTTTTTCCTTTTTAAGATTTTATTTATTTACTGGAGATAGAGAGAAAGCACGAGTCAGGGGAGGGGCAGAGAAGCAGACTCTCCGCTGAGCAGGATGTCTGTCGTGGGACTCGATCACAGACTCTGGGATCATGACCTGAGCCGAAGACAGACACTTAACCGACTGAGCTGCCCAGGCGGCCAACCCACAGCTTTTGTAGAGTAAGGGGATCATTGCGGTGAGGTCAAAGGGTAGTTATCTAAAATAGTGCCACCTGCGCAGCAGCTGTATCTATTATTACCTAAAGTGGTGCCCCCTGTGTGACAGTTCTACCTACTAGTTATCTAAAGCGGAGCCTTCTGTGCACCAGTTTAGGGAGGATCAGAGCAAACCTTCCCGAATTCCGGTCAGGGGATAAATCAGCCTCCAAGGGGCTGGAACGGGCAGCCTCAAGGGAGGTCGTTATGTGGGCATGAACAGGACGGAGGGCCACAGACGGATTCAGTGTTGTTAGCACTCCGCGGTGGTGCCTCATGGAACCCTTCATACAGACAAAAAACTGAAGACTTGTTTCCCTACATTTGTTACATTTTTAGAAAAAGTTGCCACATTACTTAAAAACGAACCAAAAAACCAACTTCTCACTTTTAGAGAAGTTGCAGGATGACATCAAAATTGAAGAGAAGGCACAGCGATTTCCCATACACCCACGGACCCCACATATGCACAGCCTCCTCCATTATCAACCTCCCCCCACCAGGTGGCGTATTTGTTCCAACTGATGAAACTACCATGACAGGTCATAATCACCCAAAGTCCAACCTCAGAGAATTTTACAAGACCAGTGCTCTAACCCCTGAGCTATGGAGCCAACCACAACCTCAGAGAATTTTAAATGCATTTGCCACAGATCCCCTCCATTACATGGGAGGGCTTCTAAGGGAATTTTTCCCTCAGCAGTCTCACAGGGGGCTTGTGGCTATGTTACCTACATGAAAAGAGATTGTGTAGATTTGATTAAATTATAGATCTTGAGATGGGGAGATCATCCTGTATTATTTGGGTGAATCCAGTGAAATCATAATCGTTCTTACAAGGGAAAAAGAAGGCAGGGGAGTCAGAGAGAGATAGCAAAGGAAGCATAGGTTGCCTTGATCTGGGCCACAAGCAAAATACTGTAGGCAGCCTCTATAAAAGGCAAGGCAGTGGATGATCCCCTAGAGCCTCCAGAAGGAGCATAGCTCTGCCAAACCATTTTATATTTCTGACCTTCACAATTATATCTTTGCACTGTTTTAAGCCACTAAGTTTGCAGCTAATTTGTTTTAGAGAAAAGCCTACCTCAAAAATATTTATGGATGTGAATTTTTTCTTATATTATTGAAACACACATTTTAAGAAGAATTATTTCAAGTTGAAATTAAAAGGACATACTGCAAAATGAAAAGAGGCCTTTGGACTTCTAAACTACTGTAGGCAGGAAACAGACTGAGAAATTTCCTCACTTATACACACCAGCCACTTCTTATGGAAAAATAATGATGCCCAAGGGATATAGCCAAGAGATGTCAGAGGACAACTCCAGAGACCGAGACTGAGCACTAATCAAGGAATTGACAAAATGTGCCCAGCTCGATGTCAGAAATGGTATATAGGAGTGACTGCTTTGAGTATCCAGTTTTCTCTAAATCAGAATGTCTGCATAGATTTTCTTAGGTCTCCTTAATTCACAGGTGTTCCATAGCGCTATATCTTAGGAACTGCATGCAAATAGTTTTATGCACACATGGATATGATTTTATAAATGATCTCAGACCTCAAGCCTGATGAGACTCTTGCCATAAAAAAGTGAGGTGGGGGAAAAGAGTCCTGGAGAAGGCGATGTACTTTGCCCATGGGAGGGATATAAATTGTGACCAGAGAGACCACTGAGGCACAGTGTATTTTCCAAAATGGTTGCAAAAATGTCTCCTGTCACAGAAACGATTTTCCAATGTGACCTTGACAGGTCCGCATTGAAAAGAGGGGTCTATCTTCCCTGCCTCTTAGGCAGGCTTGTGACTATCTTTTACTAGTAGAGTGAGGAAGAAGTGACAGCATGATTTTGATGCTTATTTAGAAAAGGGGATGCAGGGGTGCCTGGGTGGCTCAGTTGGTTAAGCAGCTGCCTTCGGCTCAGGTCATGATCCCAGAGTCCTGGGATCGAGCCCCACATCAGGCTCCCTGCTTGGCGGGGGAGTCCGCTTCTCCCTCTGCCTGCCACTCCCCCTGCTTGTGCTCACTCTCTCACTATTTCTCTCTCTTTGTCAAATAAATAAATAAAATCTTAAAAAAAAAAAAAAAGAAAAAAGAAACAAGAAAAGGGGATGCAGCCTCCACTTTGTTTACTGGAACATTTGCTGGAATCTGAATCACTATGTAAGTTGTCCAGTGGCCCTGAGGCTGCCATGCTCTGAGGAAGCCCAAATTAGCCCATGTGGGGAGACCACCGAGGACTGCCTTTAGACTACATCAGCAGAGACAGGCCTGACCAGCACCCGGCTGCTCCTGCTCAGACTACTCTATCTCACATCCCTACCACTATCCCCAAGCACATCTCAAATTCCTGACCCACAAAAACCATGAGACATAATAAAATTATGGAGAGACGTATTATGCAACAATAGATAACCAAAGAAGCCCCTTCTCCTGCACCCTCAAAACAAGAAAACACAAGTTTCAGTTATTTCAATTTCACATACTGGTGGTGACTTACTTCTTCTCATAGTGTCACCTATTTTCACCACAAAACCATGACAGTTTTCCTTGAGACTCTTGCTTACTGTGCAGGGTATGATTTACATACCTCTCAGTTTTTCCCACTAAGATACAAAATCCTCAAGGGAGAAGGCCCTGAGTCATTCACATTTATGTCTCCTAAAATGAAAAGTACAAGGGATACACATAATTGGTGTTGACTGTTAAGTTTTTTGAATGAATGAATGGATGAATGAATGAATGACATTTGTTAGAAAAATCTTTTTGTTGCTGTTGTTTTGGGAAAAAGGCTTTGTTACCCTTTAAGGGATCCCACACACTTACAATACAAATAGAAGAGGATTTGTTTTAATACTACTGGACCTTTAGGATAACCCTTATTTCTGCAGAATGGAGAAGGCAGCTTTCTTTCTTTCTTTTCTTTTTAGAGATTTTATTTATTTATTTTGACAGAGAGAGAAAGAGCACACGTAGGGGGAAACAGCAGACAGAGGGAGAAGAAGACTCCCTGCTGAGCAGGGAGCCTGAAACAGGACTTGATCCCAGGACCCCGGGATTATGACCTGAGCCAAAGGCAGACGCTTAACAGACTAAGCAACTCAGGTGTCCCAGAAGGTGGCCTCCTTACCAATTTATCAAGTCATTCCTGAGAGGGTGAAATACATATGAGAGGGGTGCCTGGTTCACTCAGTCATTAAGCATCTGCCTTTGGCTCAGGTCATGATCCTGGAGTCCCGGGATCGAGTCCCGCATCGGGCTCCCTGCTCAGTGGGGAGCCTGCTTCTCCCTCACCACTCCCCCTGCTTGTGTTCCCTCCCTCACTGTCTCTCTGTCAAATAAATAAATAAAATGACCACACACTTAAAAGGAGCAAGAAGCTGATCTAATGGTAAACCCTGTCGTCTAGGGGCAGAACAAGTTTAAATGTTCACCTCCGTGTGGGACCAAGTTAGGGCCTTTGAGTTAGAACCTTACGGATCGCTAAGTACCCAGGTGTACTCAGCCAAACCTGGAGACCCGGCTAGTGGTATGCTGGGTAGTACTAAAATAGTTTCTGGAGAGAGACCCAGCTTCCACCTCCTTGAAAGTATTTCCTGGGAAGTGAAAAAATGAGAGAAGGACAAATGCTCTTTGCAGAAGTAGTAGGGGTATAGAGAGGGGATAATACTTTCGAAACCACTCTAAGTACAATCGTTAAGTCAACAATTTTTTGGAACAACCTATTGTCTGAGAAAGTGGGAGTATAGGGGAAAATATGACAGATATGTCCCAGGATTCATGAGGTTGAATTCTAATGGAGGAAAAAAAAAATTAAAGAGACTCACAAAATAGGATAAATTCAGAAAACATATGTATTGAGAAGGAAAATGACACCTGGCAAAGGGAGAGAGAGTGGCCAGGGGAAACGAGTACCTTAGCGAGGTGCAGCAAGCATTAGTGTTTGCCACCCAAAGGTCGTTCCCTTCCTTCAGTCCTAAGAGAAGAACCAACCTCTTGCCTGTCTCTTACTTTCCCATCCCCTACATAGCAAGAGGTGGAGAGTATGGAACATATTTCTGAGATGTTATGGAGAAATCCATCAAGGCAGTAGAGGTGAAGATTGATGCCTCCAAGAAAGATCCTCCTCCTTGATGAAGAGAGTCTCAAAGCACAGTCCCTTCTTCACACTGAACATCACTCTGAATACTGCCCTGTGAGGACAAGACCTGGAGCTACTGCAGTCATCTTGTGATATGATGAGGAAGACAATGGATACTATAGAGAAGTTGACCCAAGGCCTTGATTTCATTGAGCCAGAACCAGACCTGGGATCACCTCACCTACTTCAGTACTTCCATTGTATGAGAAAAACTAACACTAAATGTTTAAGCCAAAATTAAACTTGCAACCTGAAACATGTTAATGTGTAATTTTCCTGGGGCTTCCATGGCAAGGTATCACAAACTAAGTTGTTTAAACAACATAAATGTATTATCTCACATTTTGAAGGCTACAAATTGGAAATCAAGGTATCCTAAAGATTGGATCCTTCTGAGGGCTATGTGGGAAGGATCTACTCCAGGCCTCTCTTGGCTCACAGATGGCCATTTTCTGTTTCTCACTTCTTCCTGCTATGTGTGTCTCTGTCTAAATCTTCCCTTTTTATAAGAAAACCTGGATGAGGGGCCACTCCTAGTGACCTCATTTTAACTTGATTACCTCTATAAAGTCTCTGTCTCCAAAGGTCACATTCTGAGGTACTGGAAATTAGGACTTCAACATACGAATTTTGAAAAGACACAATTCAATTCATAAAATAAACACATAAGTTTTTTTTTTTTTTTTTAAGATTTTATTTATTTATTTGAGAGAGAGAGAATGAGATGGCATGAGAGGGGGGAGGGTCAGAGAGAGAAGCAGGCTCCCCGCTGAGCAGGGAGCCCGACGCGGGACTCGATCCCGGGACTCCAGGATCATGACCTGAGCCGAAGGCAGTCGCCCAACCAACTGAGCCACCCAGGCGCCCAACACATAAGTTCTTAATGAGGAAGTAATCCTGAATGGAAAATTAGAAGTGAAAAAGCATATTTTTAACACAGATTTGGATGAAGAATATTGTAAGGTCGAGAACTACATGTGACAAGGCTCTGAGTGTGTGATTTGTCAGAGTCCAGGTGCATGTGTGCACTAGTGATTGGCTTCTTGCCTCCCAGCCCCAAAGCACATTTCATTGCCTCTTCTGTGATAAGACTAAATATTTCTCTGTCGTCAATGGGCCTGATGCTAATTTTGCTTTGTCGGTAGAGGGTGCTGGAGGCACATGGCAGGAGTCAGGGCTTTTCCTCCTGGTTCCAGTGTGCTCTTCTTCAGGAATTCCTGCACTGTATAGGGTCTCTGCAGGCCGGGTCCCTGAAGTCTGTGCAGCTTCTGCAGTGACAGTAGTCAGCAGCACAAGTCACCCACCTATGGGTGGTTTCCTAAAAAGCCCCAGAGAATGCGTTACCAGCAAGTCTGGCTAGCATGGCAGTGCAAGAAACCAACCAGTGAACTATGACCCTTTCAATGAGGCCTGGATCTTTTTTTTCCCCTTTCATTCTTTCTTTAATTTTTTTCATTAATTTTGAGGCCTGGATCCTAATCCTAAGGACGTTCTTCTTTTAGACTGATTCCTTTTCTTGGGTGTTCTATGCTAGGTCTAAGCGTTGTGACTATGCTTTATCTATTCCCGAATTCTTTCCATAGTTATTAACTCTTTATTAGGCAATCACCATTACTACAGTACCCTGTTATAATTAATAATCCTTTATATTAGAGGTGCCTGTGTAGTCTGACGCTTGGTTTCAGCTCAGGTCACGATATCAAGGTCCTGAGATTAGAGTCCTGTGTAAGGCTCCATACTCAGTGCGGAGTCTGCTTAGAGTTTCTCTCTCCCTCTCCCTCTGCCCCTTCCCCCTGTGGTGTGAGCGCACTCCCTCTCTCAAATAATTTTTTTTTAAACAAATAAATCTTTACATTAAATTGTTCCTGTTCTAATGACTCTGTGATTTCTGCCTCTTTATGGGATGCTGACTTATGTATTAGGCCAGAAGTTATTCACAGTATCATGAGGCAGAGTGGAAAAGCAGTGGGACTCAAGGAAGGACTCTCAGCACAATGCTATGACCTAGCTCACAGAACACTACGATCTCTGCCAAGAATGAGACAAATCAGGAAGCTACTGATGCCTTTTCCAGGAATACTTCTATTTAGCTTCCATCCAAGGAAGGAGAAGCAAGTGATGAGTTCAAAAACACTGTCTTCTAGGTTAGCATACGAACCACTGTACCCTTCAAGCACTGCTGCTTCTCTTCTCTCTTGTTCCATTTAATATCCAATTTCCACTTTACATGAGGGCATCTAAGTAGCTGAATCTAAATTACACTGGAACTGGGGGCATCATTATCTATATTCCAGAAAGTGAAAAGTAGAAAGGAGAAAAAAAAGGTAAAATGGAAATGCCAGCTAATTTGGGGTTTTGCCAAAAACTCCCATGGAAACCAATGACTTTACTTTTATCTAATCAACTAGAGTTGGGTCATGCGACCATGTCTTACACAGCTATTGGAAAATGGCTAGGAAAAAGGGAAGTGTGGAAGAGAGCGGAGTCAGTCAGCCAACATATATGCCCACTTATGTATATACCTCCTGCTCCCTTATCCAAAACAACCCTAATTGACCTTTCCCAGTGATGTGGAGATACAAATGACAGGAGGCTTGTATAAAATGGGTGATAAACTCTCTGTAATGCTAGACTTTTGGATTTTTAAAAATTAAAGAACAACAAAGAGACAATGCTTAGATTTAAAGTAATAAATGCCATTAGGAAAACATTTAACTTTTTCAGCACAGGCTTATTATCCTGTAAAGATTGTTAGCAATTTGTCATTTGGAACATAGAGAAAACCTTTACACACAGGTTATTGTTTCTTCTTTCATATGAGAGCTATATATTTATTCTACATGTTTTCATTTACTTGAATATATATATATATAGTCATATATATATGAACTTATTTTCTTGACAACACATTCAGATTAACCTATTTTTGAAGGCTGATACAGATCTATTCCATTTAACCAATTAGATATTGATGATCATTTGGAGAAAGATGATTTTCTTTTGAGACTTTTAAACCGTTTGACCACTGATCCAATATATAATATTTAATATTTATAATTTAAGAAAATAAATAAGGTTTTTCAAGAAACATGACTAGGCTGTTGTAGACACTGGCACACAAAACTCACACAAAAGGCTAAGCAGGAACTACATAGGACTAGAGTTCAGAGATTTTATGGCATCATATGTAAACTTTCATCAATGTGTGTTATATATAAAGCCAGCTCTTTTTTTTTACCAGATAGAATTTAATGAGCCTGTAAATTTGTTTAGAAATTAAAAGATTTACCCCACAGTTTTATTACCACCATCTTCTAAAATTGAACATAGAAAACAGAAATGATGTCTCCACTCAGTTAAAATAGTTTGAGAGGGGACTAAGCTGAAATTTACTTTTGACCGCTTTTACTGACACATTTATTCATGTAATGAGCATTACTGAGTGACTACCATGTGCCAAGCCCTATAAATAACAAGTAAATAAGTAAAATATATTTTAGGTCACTGATAAGCTCTATGAAGAAAAATGAATAAGCAAAAGGGACCTTTAACCTAACAGAGGTGAAGGAGCAGACCATACTGGCATTTGGAAGAAGAACAATCCATGCCTAGTGAGGAGAAGACATTGGGGGCCAAAAAATGTAAAAACCCTAGGGGTATGTGTGTGTGTATTTGTGTGTGTGTGTGTGTGTTTGCACTTACTCTGTTCAGGAATAGTAGGCAAGCACAGGGATCCAGAGGGTAAGTAGATATAGAAGAAGTCAAAATTCTAAACTGGAAGTCAAAGCATCCAGAACGCAGTGGGCACTTGCAATGATATTGGCTTTTACTCTGAGTGACACAGAAAGATCTTTCTTTTTTTTTTTTTTTAAAGATTTTTTATTTATTTATCTGAGAGAGAGAATGGGAGACAGAGAGCATGAGAGGGACGAGGGTCAGAGGGAGAAGCAGACTCCCCGCCGAGCAGGGAGCCCGATGAGGGACTCGATCCCGGGACTCCGGGATCATGACCTGAGCCGAAGGCAGTCGCTTAACCAACTGAGCCACCCAGGCGCCCCTACACAGAAAGATCTTGAAACATTCTGAGCAGAGCTCTTATGATTCCACTGTCTGCTGGTTGGAGAAAGACTCTGGTGGAGACTAGGGGTAGCAAGAACGAGTAATGAGGTACATTAGCTAGGAGGCCATTAAAACCAGGTTAAGGAAATAGTAACAAAGGTATTGGGAAATGGTATAATATTGGATATAATTTGAGGGTAATGTTAATAAGATTTCGTAAGGTATTAATTTGGGTACATAAGAGATAAAAGAGCCAAGGATTGGGGCACCTGGGTGGCTCAGTTGGTTAAGCGACTGCCTTTGGCTCAGGTCATGATCCCGGAGTCCTGGGATCGAGTCCCACATTGGGCTCCTGCCTCAGTGGGGAGCCTGCTTCTCCCTCTGACCCTATCCCCTCTCATGCTGTTTCTCTCTCTCTCTCTCTCTCTCAAATAAATAAATAAAATCTTAAAAAAAAAAAGAGTCAAGATTGAATCACTCCAAATTTTTCAGTCAGAGCAAATAGAAGGAAGATTCATCATTGCTTATATTGGGATAAATTGGATAAGGGTATTAAATCAGAAATTCAGTTGTGGACAGGATAAACTTGAAGTGCTCATCAGACATCTAAGTAGATGTGTTGAGTAGGCAATTGGAGGTAAGAGTGTGAAGTTCAGCAGATAACTTCAAGATAGAGATAGGCATTTGGGAAATATCAGCATACAGATGATATTTAGAGCTATGTGACTAGATGAGTCTCTGCAGCTAATGTTGATAATGCCTGGGTTGTGTCAGTCATTCTGTTACGTCCTTGCACATGTAATGCTCACACCAATTTTGTAATGAAATGGAGCCTGAGAGAGATTAAATAAATTCCCACAGTCACACAACTAGAAAATGGAAGATACAATATTCAATCCAAGTTGTACCTGAAAATAAAATCTATTCTTCCGTGAAAGTAGACACATTGCATTCCTTGCTCTAAATGCATTGAATGTTATTTCCCACTTGGCTCTAGAAAGGCCACTAATGTTTAGATCTAAAAATCACCAACCAGTCATTGTTGATTTCCCTATGTTAAAGAAACAACAGATCCAAAATGGAGTCACTTGTGCTAAGCTGCACATCAGCAAATCAAAAATTAGTAACAACCTCACTGCAGTTTTCAGCCTCGCCCAAGAATGTGACCTTTAACCAGTCAGTCTGAAATTTCCTGGCCAGCATTTATCTGGTAATCAGCCTAATCGGTTCCTGCCTTCCCCACAAAGGGAAGGTGGCTTTGTTGGGAACAATATTTTCTTTTGTTTTTGATTTCCTTGTCCCTCCCCTTACTCCTCTTCTCTCTTTAGAAACCTTCCATTTTATACAGTTCCTCAGAGCTCTTTTTCATTTGTTAGATGGGATGCTGCCCAATTCATGAATAACTGAATAAAGCCAGTTAAATCTTCAAATTTACTCAGTTGAATTTTTTTTTAACACTATCTTCTGCTATTTCCACTCACTGAACTTTCCTCAAATTTCAGGAAACATTAGCATCCTATCCTGATTTCCTCCAAATCTAGGGTCCTTGTTGAGAGATAATTTGAAATTACTATGTATTGCTTCACTAGGGTAATCTAGATATAAATCTCAACACACAGGCAGCATTTTTGGAAACTTATTGTAGTGAATAGCAATTTAAAACAGACCTAAGCTCATTGTAATACACAAGTTCAGTTCTTTTTTAGAGCTTGTGGATATTATTAAAGATTAGGGGCAACAAAGAGGTTTGTTCCTATATATGTATTACTTGTGTCTGTTGTATATATAAACATAAATGTGGATATATGCTTTCTTAATAAATGCACTTATGAAATCTATTGCTACTTTGAAATTTTATCACTTCTCTAAGTCTATAAAGACTCTTACAATT
Source organism: Mirounga leonina (assembly GCF_011800145.1). Lineage (NCBI taxonomy): Eukaryota > Metazoa > Chordata > Mammalia > Carnivora > Phocidae > Mirounga > Mirounga leonina. The sequence goes on along the minus strand of NW_023270757.1, from coordinate 10,734,114 downwards.
CCTGGTACATGTAACAAAATTATCTTGGTGATAGAAAGTCATAAAAATGATCATAAACTTTTAGAAATTTAATTTTATAGGAATAAATGGAAATATTACGAAAATGTTGATTGGTAATGAATCTCTGGTTTTAAGTGTGATTTTAAATACAAACTTATTTCAAAAGTCACATCTAATCATTTTATTCTTCTCTATTTCAATGAAGTAAAGAAATTATATACCATTGTAATTAAATCTCCCAAACTATAGTAGGTTAGTACATGCTAATATTATGTTTTGCCATGGTAATGTGTTCTTAGTCAAAGTTTTCCATATCAAACCTTCTAAAGGAAAGCTGAATAAATGAGAAATAAGTTATAGAATAACTAAAGCTTCAAAGTCACCATTAAAGATCATTTAAAATAAGTTTGTCTTCATAAAAAGTATCATAATTTAAGTTCTAAGTTTCCATATTTCTATTTTTTCTGTTATGGTCATAGATGGGTTAGCAAAGACATAAAATAATTCATTTTTTAAAGATTTTATTTATTTATTTATTTGAAAGAGAAAGGGAGAGAGCACAAATAGGTGGAATGAGAGAAGGAGAGGGAGAAGCAAGACTCCCTGCTGAGCAGGGAGCCCCATGTGGGGCTCGATCCCAGGACCCTGGGATCATGACCTGAGCCGAAGGCAGACACTTGACCAACTGAGCTACCCAGGTGGCCCCACCTTTTTTTTTTTTTTAAGATTTTATTTATTTATTTGAGAGTCAGTTTTTTTTTCTTTAACACAAAAATAATTCTTAAAAACTGGTGATTCAGAAAATGACCGAGTGAAATAATATAATATGAAGCACAGTTGTCAACTAGAGTCACCTACCTAATATCCTTACCAACCTCCAATTTTGTTAAGGATAATAGTGTACTTATCTCAGTATGTTCAGATTCTCACATTTCTTTGCAGATGCAAGATATGCCACAGATTTAGCCAGTGAGATGCAAAGAGAAGTTGGGTGGGGGCTCCTCTAAGACTTATTAAAGATAGAAAACGTAGCTGAAACATGCCTTCAACATGTTATTTTGTTCGTTCTTGTCTCTCCCTGTGGAATGAAGACACAAGCTGAAGGAGAGGCAGTAATCTTGCAATGTGAGCAAAGAGCATGAGGACAAAAGCCACAATCTAAGAATAACTGAGTTAACAGGGCAAAAACAGCCTGGTCCCTGATGGTGTTATGGATCTGCCATATCAGCCCAAGACTACCTATCTCCAGACTTTTCAGATAGGAAAAATAAAACCTTTGGGGTTGTTTTGATCACTATTAGTTTGGCTTATTGTTAATATTTGTATACTTCTAGCTGACATAGTATACATAAGAAAAAAATTTCCTCCAATTCTTCAAGAGAATTAAAGAAAGGAAATTTTAACATGATTAATATTCTCTAGATCATACCTCCTTGAGAACACATGCCTTTGCTTAGCCTCGGTATACAGTAGCTCTTTAATAACTGTTTGAGTAGATAAAGTGATAAATGAATAAATTAATGAATAGTTGTTAATGTCAGAACATAAGGTTTTTTAGGAAAACTATTTTAATGTCAGAAAAGTTACTCTGAAATTTTTCTAAGATACAGAATTATTTTTGTTCTTAGTAATGACATATGTCAAGTTCCTAAAATATCTATAAGAAAAATTTAAATTTATATATAACCAATCTACTGCTTAGCTGTTTCTCTCAATGTAAGCTGTTATGTAATTATTCAAGAAAGTTGAAAAATATATTACTGCATTACATTGTAGAGAACTTTTTTTTTTTAAAGATTTTATTTATTTATTTGAGAGAGAGAGTGAGAGAGAGAAAGAGCACAAGAGGGGGGAGCGGGAGAGGGAGAAGCAGACTCCCTGCCGAGCAGGGAGCCCGATGCAGGACTCGATCCCAGGACTCCAGGATCACGACCTGAGCCGAAGGCAGTCGCTTAACCAACTGAGCCACCCAGGCGCCCCATTGTAGAGAACTTTTAATGATTACCTATAAATAATGCAAAACTAATCAGAAGTAAGTAAATGGCCATGAGTTGCTTTAGCAGATGACTTGGCAATAGGTTAATAATAATAAAACAGCAGAAGGGAAATAACATGGTTCTGAGCCTTTTCTTCTAACTTCAGGGATGCCTGAGGATTTGGAATTTGGTGAATCTTACTGCAACATTATCTCAAGGAATAGAAAAGAGCTTACCTTTACCAGATCCCAAATAAATGAAAATCTGGCCAAGGCAGATATACTAGACCAAGCAGCTATAATCAAGTCATGAGCTAATGGTATTGATGAGATGATGCCCCAGAGGAGCACAGTCACGTTGCCTAAGGAGGCTACCTGGCTAGCTGGTCACATACACTTGAGAGGTCCTCAGAACTTACTTGCATACATTCAGCCTAGCTCTTGTGAAAACACACATCATAAGTGCAAAATGGCTAGCATATTGGAAGCTGTTGCTAGAAGGAGCAAGACTCGTGCTACTCTCTTATTGTGTGTGTGATGTTGTTGTTTTTTTTTTGTCCTTTATCCTGTGTGAAAGCTAAGTATACTTGGTGTCGGGTAAAACCTATTCTTTGTGAGTTTGATAGTCTCTCTGAATCCAAGACCACCACTTCTAGTAGAGGAAAGTCTGTTATACGGTTGACTAGTTTCCAATGTGAACCACATAAGTACACAGTCCAACATAAAGTACTTAACCCAGGATATTTGTAAAGTATAACAGCATACCACAAGCGTAATTAGCTATATAAAACAATGTCTTTCATACAGCAATGTATTCTGTACTTTCCCTCAAAAAATATATAGCCTTGCCTCTGGAGCTCTAACTTGCTACCACAACTGTTTCAATGACTTCTCCCATGTTGGAGACCCTTGTGGCTCCTAAATCCTGGGGTGGAGATCCAGCAATATGGAGAAAAGTGAAGGAGGGAGAGAGTGTCAGGGAACACCATCCTCCCTCAGAATTTACCTCTACCTGCTTCTGCTTTCTCAAGCATCTCACTCTACAGTTTTCTGATATTTTAAACTCCCCTTTCTCCCTTACCTGGATCCTTCTCCATGACTTTCAAGCATGTTCAATTCTCTCACATTAAAAACAGCCAAACAAGCTGGATTAGGCAATAGAGCTTCCTCCTCTAGCTACCATCCTGCCCTCTTTTAGCCTGTTCCCTTTACCTTTTTATTATTTAATATTAGCCCATCACATCTCTCCACCTCCCATCTAACACCTATCATCTCTCTCCTCAACTCCTGTAACAGCTTCCTGGCTGGTTTCTCGGCCTCTCTTATGATTCCCCTCAAATCTATTCTCCATTCTGCCCAACACATCTTTTGGGAAAGCAATTCAGATTATGTGAACTCCTAACACTAAAAACCTTCCCATGGCTCCTTTTCCATTTGTGCATTTAGACCAACATTCTTTAAAGGCTCCTCCAGGCCCTAGGTGGTCTTTCTTGCTCTCTCTCCAGCCTTATCGCCCTGACTGCCCTTAGCAATTTGAGTTTCAATCAGACAAGCTTTTTATTTCTACTTTCTTTTACTTATACTCAATATATTCCTTCTTGCCACAGAGTTTTCCTTTTCCTGTTATACTTTCCCTTTTCATATCTTTGTTTAACCAATTTCCACTTGTTCTTTGCATTGCAACCCAGCACCATTTTTTCCCCATGAGATCCTTCACAGAGCCCATTAAATTCCCTCTGTACTCCAATATTACACTGCATACTTTTCTTCCTAAGAACAGTCAATAGTTTTCATTTCATACATATTTTGGGAATGAATTAAAGAATATCTACCTTTCTTATTAAGCAATAAATATTCCATGAGTTCATAGACTTAATTTTTGTTCAGTCTTATAACCCTACTGCCAGTGCCTGGTCTATACATCATAATAAATATTTGTTAACTTAAGTTGTCTCTATGCTTTTCTCCAATTTTCCTGTTTCTTTTTGAGATGTTTCTGTCCTTTCAATTCAAAGTGGGGGAGGGAGGACAGGATAAAGTAGAAAGGTGCTGCAATTTTCTCTTGATCTTTAATCCCCTTTTTACTTATTTTTCTCTTTAAAACCCTGCAAAACTGAGTCTCCAAATATATGATGGGTTGAAAACAAAAGTATATATTTCTTCATTTCATTCAGATGAAGGATATGGCTTAAGATGCAATTTATGAGTATTTGTTTCTGTCCCAAAAGATGCAATTGTTCCAAAATTCGAGGGAAAAAAAAAAGATACCAATAAACAGTTGGGATTCCAGATGTTGGAAAAAGTATGTAGGGAAAAAGAAGGAGGAATAGGAAAAAAAAAAAAGTTTTCCAGTAACAGCCAGTGAGAAGGGGAAAAATTCTGCCAGGACTCCTAAAATGGGAGGGATGGGTGAAGGCACAGCAACACACCTCAGCCCAGGACCTGACATTTATTTGAATATATCAGTTGAATGAATGATATTTTTCATTTTTGTAAATTATAAAATGAAGGACTGGTAGCAACTAAATTTCAGTTTAGCACTCATGACATGTAGTTCCTTAAAATCTCATTGGTTTATACACTTGCTCTTCTTTTTTTATGGTTATGATAAATAACTTAAAAATTGAGTCTATCACAATGGTGACAAATAAAGTCATTTTTCATTTATAATGGAAAGCTCGTCTTTCTTGAGGTTATATGGTACATAGGTAGAAGCTGAAACTTATTCATAACATGAATGATGGGAAGCTAAAGGGTCCGTTTGTCACAGTTTGTCAGTGCAAACGAGATGGCTACAAAGTTTAGAGTCCATCCATTTATTTACAGAGACAGATTAATTTTTCCATCTTTTATTTTCTTTTTGGAACCTTAGTTTACAATGAAACATCCTGGAGTCTTCCCTAAAATACACATGCACACAGAACGTGACAATTTTCATGATCCCTTGGTCTCAGATATTTCATTAAGGAAAAAGAAAGATTTGGGTAAGTTTTAAAGACAAAGAACAGAATTGAGGGGGGGGGGAAGAGATTAAGAAGACAGATTGTAAAACCTTGGAAATTCTTTTTTTCGGCATAAAATAATATTTTCAGGTGAGGAAGTCCACCAGTGCAATGTTTCAAGCAGCTGAAACAAGAACAGGCCTCTCCTGTTCACTCTTAGATAGAGTTTCGAATTTATTACCATTATTATGGGGAAATAGGCTAATGCATTTAGCTCGCTAAACTTTTTTTTTAAAAAAAGAAGGAATAACTACAATGATTGGCAACAGAACAACATAAAAATTATCAGAACATTTCTATTTCTTTTGTAAAAGAACATCCATTAAAGAATTAGGTCTGAGGAATTCATTTTGCAGAGGACCAGCTTAAGGAACTAATTGACTTATGGATTACAAAAGAATATTTTAAATGTCACATCAGAAAATGTAATTGCTTTGGGCATCAATTGAAATATGAGCAATTATCATAATTGAATACATTTTCAAATATAAATATAATGCAAATCTGACATCAGTTGTTATTTATTTGGATTATAATGGTAAATATTTTTAATAACACATTAGAAAAATCATTAACTGGAGATCATTTACTAATTTACAATAATAAAAATTGATGAGTCAATGTGAGCAGATTTATATTTGCAATCTCAAATCTGTCTGTAATTTCTCATAAATAAGGATTTACAGTGTTTTTCAATGGGGGCGTTTATGGTACTTTAAGGAGAACAATTCTTCCATCTTTGACTATAATACTGCAATACTTTTGACATCTTCCTTCCTGGGTACTGAATACTCCCCAGTCATTAAAATGGCAAAAATTTCTCTTACACACACACACACACACACACACACACCTTTCAAATGTCTCCAGAGATTGGTGATGGTAATGCCTATCTCCTTCAGAGTTATTGCTAAAATCTAGATGTAAACAAATGAGCTTCCCAGCAAACGGTCCACAGTCATCTCTAAGCTACCAATTTGCTATATCCAAATGATGTAATTTAAACCAGAGAATATATGGACTAGAGACTCAGTATCATAAACACAAACACATAAGAATTTTTAGAAAGGAAATAAGACATTCATTAGTATATTTTAAAAGTGAAAAAAATATTAAGATATTTTAGGGAAAGTTGAACTCTACAATGACTTTTAAGAAAACCGAAAAAAATCTATTTGAAATGTGGTAATTATTTTATATTTGTCATTTTTATATTTGTCATTATTTTATATTTGTCATTTTGAGAGCTATGTATAACTTAATTCAAAATATCAAAGTGGTGTTTTCTGCTTATGTTAAGAATATATATAGTATTTCTAACAGAAATAAGCGCAATTGAAATTATAGGTGTTGATTTACGTATTTATCGAGATTTTGTCAACCTGAAAAACATCAATATAATGTTATATATAATATTTATTCTGTTATAAATCAGCATGTTAAAACAATCAAATACTTAATATTTTATTTTAAATATTGTTTTGTAATGTAAGTGGCAAATATTGGACTATTGTTCTAACTCTTAGCTGTCTCAATTAAACATCAGTAAAAGAGCCTAATAGTATATATTCTAGGCTTTGCAGGTCAAATGGTCTCTACTGCCACTATTCAGTTCTGCCATGATAGTGTAAAAACAGCAATAGAGAAAAGATGAACAAGTGGTCATGGCTAGTTTCGATAAAACATTATTTACAATAACAAGTGGCTTTAGTACACAGGTATATTTTGCCAAACCCTGGTGTCAATCATAAATAATAAGAATATCTTCAATAACATTTATCTATGTTATCTATTTATACTATTCCTATGTGAATAGTCAATAATGCATATTTTCCATTGCTTTGTATTTTTTTAAGAAAATGTGTAAAATTTCTATAGTCTCAAATGTCTTTTAAAGATGAATTAAGTTATATTAATAATAGAGAATGGTACACAAATACAGAAGTGTACGCTAACATGTTTTTTAAAATCGGTAAGTGAAAAAAATAACCATTTCAGTTTGGGGCTGATGGTAGTGAATTCCTAACCCAGCAGTATTGTATTACAGCATAGTTAATGAAAAGAACATATTTTTTAAAACAGATTTTACATATTTAATCCACAGAGAGGGAGAGGGAGAAGCAGGTTCCCAGCTGAGCAGGGAGTCCAATGCAGGGCTCAATCCCAGGACCCTGGGATCATGACATGAGCTGAAGGCAGACACTTAACCAACTGAACCACCCAGGTGCCCGAAAGGAACATATTTTAATGAATTGTTTAGATATATGATGATGATGATGTCTTAATTTAATGCTATTTGAATACCAATAAAAGCAGTACTCACACTCCCCCATTTCCAGAAAGAAAGAAAGAAAGAAAGAAAGAAAGAAAGAAAGAAAGAAAGAAAGAAAGAA
>NW_023270757.1:10712462-10726734 GCF_011800145.1 Mirounga leonina | reverse complement strand
GAAAGAAAGAAAGAAAGAAAGAAAGAAAGAAAGAAAGAAAGAAAGAAGAAAGAAAGAAGAAAGAAAGAAAGAAAGAAAGAAAGAAAGAAAGAAAGAAAGAAGAAAGAAGAAAGAAAGAAAGAAAGAAAGAAAGAAAGAAAAAAGAAAGAAAGAAAGAAGGAAAGAAAGAAAAAAGAAAGAAAGAAAAAAGAAAGAAGAAAGAAAGAAAGAAAGAAAGAGAGAGAAAGAGAGAAAGAAAGAAAAGAAAAGAAATCAGGCCCTCGAAGCTATTATATTGGTGTTTTATTTAACAGGGAAAGAACACAACAAGGATGACTTTCTGTGACTTGATGTGAATCTCTAGATCATCTAGATCTGAGTTGCGTTTCAAGTCGAGCAATTCCTAGATTGTAGAGAAGGAAAATCGTATCAAGGTTCTTGTGTGGTTAGTACAGTGAAGTTCTGGTGGTTTCAAATGTCTCTGTAAGAACTCCAGAAATGGATTAAGATAGTTGGCATTGATATACTTGAACCCACATTCTTAAACCTAGGTTAGAAAACTATGTGCTTTAATGCATTCCGCTAGACCAGTTTTCTCAAAGTGCGCTCCTCTGATCTGCTTCACTACAAAGTTAAGGAGGAATACCACTCCCCATTCTAACCTCCTTGGGTTAAAATCTCTGTAGAGAGTGATGAGTTTATATATTCATGGATATATATTCAGGATTTTCTGACATAATCATTCTAACCATATTTCTCTGACTAGCTTCTGGAGGTCAATGTTTTGGGGAAACTTCAGATATTAAAGTGTGGACATACCATTATTACAAAACAATTTCAGGATCCTTCATTAATGATTTCTGTAAAGTTATTGGACTGTCAATGTTCATCCTCCTGGAATGGTGCTTAAAGCCTAGAGGTCAATTCACAGAACAAATCATCTTCATTATGGATGAAGTCAAACATTGACAAATGTATTGCAAGGATGATTCTTCCATTATTGTTTTATTAAAAGATGATGCTACATTGAGTAGGACAATGATTTATGATGAATGAAATACATTAAATATCTGAGAATTAAATATTTGAAAATATATTAAATCCTTTTTATATTGATAACCACGGCTTAAAGTGCCTCAGACTACTCAAATGAATTCTTAATGAAAGAGACAAGGGATGGGGCACCTGGGTGGCTCAGTTGGTTAAGCATCTGCCTTTGGCTCAGGTCATGATCCCAGAGTCCTGGGATCAAGCCCTATGTTGGGCTCTCTGCTCAGTGGGGAGTCTGCTTCTCCCTCTCCCTCTACCCCTCCCCTCTACTCGTGCTCTCTCGCTCTCACTCGTTCTCACTCTCGCTCTCTTCTCAAATAAATTAAAAAAAAAAAATTAAGTCTCTAAAAAAAGAAAAAGAAAAGAGAGACAAGGGAAATTTGACTGATTTCTCAGAATGCTATAAGCATTCCAGACCACCATCTTAATCAGATTTAAACTCGTTGAACCTATAATATTTTCAGGCACATAGTCATTAAACAATTCAAGACAGATGAACTGAAAGTAGGATATAAAAACTTGTCTTAAAGAGTATAAAGTCTAGGGGCGCCTGGGTGGCTCAGTTGGTTAAGCGACTGCCTTCAGCTCAGGTCATGATCCTGGAGTCCCAGGATCGAGTCCCGCATAGAGCTCCCTGCTCAGCAGGGAGTCTGCTTCTCCCTTGGACCCTCCCCCATCTCATGTGCTCTTTTTCTCATTCTCCCTCTCTCAAATAAATAAATAAAATCTTTTAAAAAAAGTATAAAGTCTACATTGTTTTAATGTTAAAGCATTAATTGGATTTAGTAACCATAATATCTTCACTATTCAAACGCCCTTTAATACTAGTCAGCTTCACACTGTTTAAGACAATTTAGAGCTTGGGAATGCACACTGATAGTGTCTATCAAACAAATATAGCAATTTTTACCAGAGTAGTAATGTCTTACCATCACATCTAAAGAACTTAAAAGTAGTCAAATTTATTATCATGTAAAATATTGGGGAAACAAGAACAAGTAGAAACCACTAGATAGGAAAAAAACTATTAGAAAACATGCAGATTTAAATTGCAAGGGAGCATACAGTGAATCATATGCATTCATTCATATGCATGCAATCTGAACTATGTAAGATATGTAATCAGTGGGAAAAAAATGATTTGATTCAACAAATTGGGTTGCTTCTTTCTCATTTGATGACTTATTTTATGTCGCAAAAGGTTATATAGGTATATCCATCTTTAACTCAAATACATATGTGCATATGTAAAAACCTTTTTACTGGAAACTTATATGCTCTACACTCCAGCAAAGCTCCCTTAAACTATATTGTTTATGTGGCAAATTGAGGTCATGATAACTTTTCCTTAGAGAAGAAAACCAGCATAAGACATTGTCTTAATTCTGGGAAAAAAAAAAATAAACAAAAAACATAGGACATTTTGCCAAAATTAGACAGAGCTACAGTTTTATTTTCACTAGCAGCCAGTCACACTTCAGATATATACACATGCTAAGGAATTTTGAAAATGTTGCCCTGTGTATTGTGAAATCCCTATTACCTAAGACATTTGAAAGTATTTCACACTCACTGCAGTGTACTTGGGAAGAAGTTTGTAAAAAGAAAATGGCTGTAATTCATGTTTGTATTTCCAAGTACACCTGAATTCATCAAGTTACCCTACTATTTTAAATATATTTCAAAAATAACTTCAATAGCCAGCGTGCAAACAAGTAGACAAATGCCTCTAGTCAGGTTACTGAAGTTGAATGGTATCTTTCCAAATATACCAGTTTATTTTTATTTACATATAAAATTAATTTTTCAATACAGTGGTCTACTTAAGATGAAATTTCTACACTGTGTTGTCTAAGCAACATGAGATTAATATGCAAAACCCATGCATTTTAGTAAGAGACTGATTTATGATTATTGAGTCAAAATTAAATCACTCATAGAAAAAGCAGGTAGCTTAGGAAATGAAAACAATTCCATTTATTGTATAGGAAATCAAAATCTCTCATTGTTTATACCCCACCTTGTTCCTAAAATGATTTAAGAAGTTTACCAAGATACATAAATTAGAATATAATAACTGTAAATTAAAGTTAGATGAGAAAGAGAGGGTTCACACACACACACACACAAGCGTAGGGCCATATAATGGAACCAAGAATACGGCTGATGCAAAATAAATATCATAGTACTGTGAAAATTAATAAAAGAAAACTTCACTAAAGTGGACTCAGGAGGCTACAAGGGGAGGCTGGAAGAGAGAGCCAAGTACCACTTAGTGCCAATTATAGGAAGAGTTGTTAATTACCAACTCCAACAGGAGAATTCTTAACAGGAAAGAATCATCAATTACAGACCCCAACAAGGAAAGATATGCATTGCATCTCCTACAAGAAATCAACTACCGCTGCAATTCACTCAGCCAATGAAAAATCATCTTCATCCTGAACTCTTGCTTTTCTCCAACAGACTTTTACTCAAAACACTTTCCAATTTCTTCTTCCTTCTCCCTGAAATAATGTTCCTCTCCTTTGTTTGTAGGATTGCTTATGGTTTTGTCATAGCTTAAATGTTCTGCATTGCAATTCTCTATTATCCCCTAATAAAATCATTTTGCTGGTAAAATAACTGACAATTTTATTTTAAGTTTAACAGGAACTTAGGGAATCTTAGGAGAAAGGACCTATTTGGTAACATTACAAGAAACAACCAATGGATGTTCACCAAACTTATAAGCTAAATGTTAAGAAAGCTGATTTCAAAAAAATTCTTATGATAAAATGCAGGGGTTAGAGAATTTAATATGAAAATTACTAACCACACAACCCTAATGGTTCCATTTAAGCAAAAAGCGAAAGCACATTAATAAGGGAATGAACAAAATGGAGAGGAAAGCACACCGGATTTGGGGTTTGAATCCAGGTTCCTTCACATTTAACACAGGTTTATCTATCATGAAGTTAATGCAGCAATAAAAATAATAGCCACTATTTATTGAGGATCTATTCTATACAACAACATTTTCCATCCATTATCATTTCTCACAACAATGCTGCAGGGTGCATATTAAACCTTCATTATCAACATAAGAAATTTGACTTTGGGGGAATTTCTGTAACTTCTTCAAGTCATATATCTAGAAGTAGAATCAAGGCACTCTATTCATGCTCTATGCTACTAGGAACTTCAGAAACAGAAGCCCTCAATCCAACACCTTAATTTCCCAAATTAAACATTTTAAATTAAGCATTATTATTTTGTTGTGATTTATTTAATGCTCATAATGTGCCAGGCAGTTTGCTAGACTCTTCCACCATAATGTCTGGATTTAAATTCCACCTCAAAACTCTGCCTCTCTTGCCACATCAGTAAAATTGAGATAATCATAAAAGTGGTTTTATAAGTTTATGAGAAAATATTTATAAAGCACTTAGAACTCCACTGGGTACAAATCGGACACCCAATAAAAGATAGCTCCTTCTTATTACTCACTGACAAAGTTTGCCTCCTTTACTTTGTATGTCTAGCATAGAAACAGTGTTTGAGACAAAAAAGCTAGATATTTGTTGAAAGAATGGATTAAAATTTAACACAATTAAAGAGAATAAAATATAAAGTATGATTAAACAAATCACCACAATTGATCTTTTTGGAAGTCTAGATTTTATGATTTTATGCATCCAAATTTATTTGGAAAATAGATAAAGCAAAAGAAGTTCAAGTTTTCTTCTCCTAAGATCAAACTCAGAGGAATCATAGGTGGGAAATGATATACCTGGGTGAGATCAAGTGGAGCTTTTAAGTTCTCACTCTGAAAGTGCCTTTAATCTGTCACATATTCTTATTCAGTTCATTAAAGAACATGAATAAATATGTTTTTTTAGTGTGTTTAAATTACCATCCTAAAGATTCAAATCAGTGAGGCATACATTATCAGTGTTCTCTTTAATATTCATTATGATTTACTCAGTGGATTTCCTTTCTAATGAGAGCATATCGTCTGAATAACTCACCTTCTTGTGCCTGAACTTAGCAAATTTAGCCTGTACTTGAACATATTTTTTTAAAAAGCACTTGTTAAACTAGTGTGTGTGTTTGTAGCTATATATCCTCAATATCCCTTCATCTACTCTGTACACATCTATTCACCCTGAATTCAAGTTTATTTATTTTTTATTTTTTTAAAAGATTTTATTTATTTATTTGACAGAGAGAGACACACAGCGAGAGAGGGAACACAAGCAGGGGGAGTGGGAGAAAGAGAAGCAGGCTTCCTGCGGAGAAGGGAGCCCAATGCAGGGCTCGATCCCAGGACCCTGAGATCATGACCTGAGCCGAAGGCAGACGCCTAACAACTGAGCCACCCAGGTGCCCCTCAAGTTTATTTTTTAATTTAAAATCATGTCTATTTGTCTTTTTAACCGGAATTGTATTTCAGGTAGAGTCTTAAATTATCAGCTCCAGTGATATTAACAACAAATGAATACTATATTATCAAGAATATATTCTAACTCTTTAAATAACTATATTCTCAAATGTCATCATTACATGCAATAGCAAAGTTTATAGTTTACAGGTAAAAATATGGCACCATGTACTTACATTCTAGTTATTATCAAATCAGTGGAATACTTATTTTAAAATGTTTATTTGTTCAGTGAGACAAAAATGGTGCAGAATAAATATTAGTATATATACATATGTTCATAAAAATAAAAGACTGATCCCTCTTCTTGGAGATCTTACAAATGACTTAACGTAATGGGGACAAAACACAAGATAAGATGTAATTAAATTTTCAACTTCATAATTCTTATAGTATATGCAATAGAAGGCCAATATAGGCTAGAAGAATTCAAGATGTTAAGGGGTAGAAGTGAACCAAAACTAGAAAATGAATAAAGAAGCAGACAAAGAAGAACACAGATGTTACTATAGTCGGGGAAAAGAATATAAAGGAAGGACAAATTTGAGAACTAAACAAAACACACAGGTCTGGGGAGGAAGTGCAAATTCCTGAGGAGCCTCCCCTGACTGGAACAGACAGTGGGCTATAAACATAAAGTAAAACTAGATTAGGACAGGTTTGATGGCCAGAAGATTCTAAAGCAGAGGGCATAGGCAATAGAAGTCCTCATAAGTCCAAGTACAGGAGACAAACATGATGTAAAAGCATTAGAAAGGCACAGGATAGAAAGACGCAGGATGGGTAGGAAAAGAAATTATAAATGTAATCCAGTCATAGGGGAGGAGGAGAGTGCTGGGGAAGGAAAAGAAAGGATGAGAATCTTTTCAAAGTACAATCAATCTCATGACAGACTTACAAAATATGAAGGCAGGAGAAGGATTCATTCAAAGTTTTCAGCCATGGAGATGATGAGAATTATGTTTGTGTGCTTGTGAGATACAGATCTTGATTCCTCTAAAAGTACTAACTTCACCTTGTGCCTGTTATCATTTGTTTTATATAGATTATGCTACACAAATCATCATTACTTTTATCTTACCTTTTATCAATTAATCTGAATTTGTGCCTATGTAGTCAGTATATTAATGGTCAGAGCTTTTCATTTCTCTTATTTTCTGTTATATAATAATGGTGGTTACGTTGTTTATGCTAACCCAAAGCTTAGCGAAGGAATTAAGCTGCAGATAGACATTTCTGTGAGACATCTAGGTCAAACCTTACACTTAAATAATTCCACAGAGAATTCATTTATTATGTTCCAACTCACATTTCATGTAGTCAGCACTTCTCAGGGTTAGGGTACATCTTATATAGACAACTCAGGGTCAGGGAAAACCAGAACTTTTAATTAAACTGGAATCCATTTCTCAAAAGAACATATGGAAAAATTTTCCTTTGTTATATACCACTACCAGTTTTCAGTTGAAAAAGAGATTCATCGAAATTCCTCTCTTTTAAGTATCTAGAAGGAAATCTTATTTTTTTTGCATTTTTTTAATTTTAATTTTATTTCTTTCAATTATTTTATTTTTAAGTAATCTCTACTCCCAACATGGGGCTTGAACTCACAACTCTGAGATCAAGAGTCGCATAATCTGCAACTAATGAATCATTGAACACTACATCCAAAACTAATGATGTACTATACGATGACTAACTGAACATAAAAAAATAAATAAAAAAAAGAGTCGCATACTCCATCTATTGAGCCAGCCAGGCACCCCTCAATTATTTGATTTTTAAAATAAAGTCACCAGTACACGTCACCAGAATAATGAAAGACTTTTCCTTAAAAGTAACTGGAATGAATGAACATCTATTTAAAAAATGAGTTAATATGAAAACCCACTTCGCACCATACATTGATGCAAATTGGAGATGTAAAAGCTAAAATTATGAAGCTTTTGAAAGAAAAATAGAAATAGTTTCATGACCAAGGCATAGGGAAAGATTTCTTACAAATAACACTAAGGTACTCACCATAGATGAAAAATTGATTAAACTGGATTTCATAAAATATTAAATATTTAGCCTATCATAAAACACAATTGAAAAAGTGAAAAGACAATCCATAGTCCAGGAATAATTACTTACAATAGCTATATCTGACAATGGCCTTATACAAAATATATAAACACTTTTACAAATCACAAAGAAAATTACAAACAACCTAGTTTATTAATGAAGACTTGAAAAGGCACTTCTCAAAAGATGGTATCTAAATGACTAGTAAGATTTGAAATCCTATATCTTAGAAGAGACAATCTTTCTGGATCAAAAATTTGCTTGATAGGTTAATACAAGATCTGGCTTATGGAACTTATTCCTACTTCCCCATGCTTGTGCCACTCCAAGATTTCAGCCATGCTGACTCGAGTGAAAAAGCACCACTGTCAAGAGTAAAATGAACATAGAAGCTATTTAGGAAAAAAATACCTGAATTTGAATTCAGTATGATGAATTTTCATGCAAGGATATCTTCTTGTTTTTAGGTCTCCCATTTCCTCCCTGCCATACACATACCAAGTCCTTATGTGGTCACTTTGTAATAAAGGAAAAGAGTTCAGCCAGCATTTCCCAGGCAGGAGTTCTGTGTTCTAACTTGTCTACCCCCAAAGCTCTGGGGTTGTCCTTTTTTTTTTTTTTTTTTGCAGTGGCAAATACAGTCTAATTAGGTCAAGTACAATCATCCCATAGGTGATGATTACTAGGAGGTTTTGGAGTCTTGTATTTCTCGTTATGGGTTCTCATATAATCATAATTGCAGAAATATCCTATAATGATTATATTAGTCTTCCAGAGCTGTCATAACAAAGTACCACAGATTGGATGCTTTAAACAACAGAAATTTATTTCTCACCTTTCTGGAGGTTGGTGGCTCTTTCTCTTCTTATAAGAACACCAGTCATATTGGATGACCCCCCAACATTATGACCCCCATTTAACCTTAAGTACCTCCTTAAAGGCCTTATCTACAAAACAGTTACATTGGGGAATAGAGCTCTAACACATACATTTTAGGGGGCACAATTCAGTCCATATCAATGATAACTCACCACTTTCATAAAATTTTGTCATCCTTACTAATACAGCTTACTGTTTTTACAAATTACCATGAAATCCTATTAACCATAAGTGCTCTTTATAATCAAAACTCTCTGATTTGGTCATGAAAACCAGAAATCATGTAACAGCACACATTTTCTTCCCCCATGCCAGTAACATTTAACATCTATCAGAGAATTATAAACATACTATAAAACTTAATGGACGATAGTCATAACCACCCCTGTAACTTTTCCAATTGTGATTATTAAAGTTTAATTTATTAATGTATCATGTTTTTAACATAGTATATCTCATACTTTTTTGAGGACCATATAGTATGCAATAAGATTATAATGTAAGCATATATACATAGAGTTTAGGGTAAAAGGAACATGGCTGGGGATGAGGGAGACTCTCAGAAAACAGTTGGCACAGAAATGAAAAATTAAATTAAATTAGAAAAACTAAAAATCAGCCATGTCCAGTTGAGATAAGGAGAAGTCAACGGAGGGCAAGAGAAAGAAGATGGACAATGCCAAAGGGAAAAATTAAGTTCAATATCTTTATGGCATTTAACATCTAGAGCTCTCCAGTGATACATGCTTCACAGTTGAAGTGCATCCCTGGTGCTGGGAATCCGTGCTATCCACAGGGGTGTTAGTCTATAGTATTTCTCAGATGACAGTCCAGGGAGGAAATGAAGTGTCAAAGTTGTGGTTGGGGGAAATGGGTTTTAAAGGTGTAGTTGCTCAGGCAGTGTTTAAAATTGTATACTTTATGTCCATCTGCTATTTCATATGTGTTTTCTGTTAATTATATTCTTGTGTTCCTCTGTGTTTACTTCTTAATTGATACATCAGATATATCTAGGAACAATGGAAAAAGAAAATATGCCAATTTACGTTAATCTAGGACATTCACCTTAGAGAAATCTATGTAAATATGCACTGATACACTTGTTAGGTCTAAGAGAATAAAACTCTTGATATAATAATCACTGGTGTCAAAGTTATTATCATATAAAGAGAAGATAAAAGATGCCTCCCTCAATTTAACTAAAAATATTGTATAATACGTTTTAAGACTGACATGACTATATCTCAACATTATATTCTACTAGTATTAGTAAGGTGAATAAAAAGTTGTTTGGTTTTTTTTTCACATATTTCCTAGGATTAAAAAACATATCCAAACTATAGAGTTCAAGTTCTCCTTTTTATTCTGGAGGCAGGGGTGGGTGTAATTATTTTTTTTATTGCTGATATATACATTTTGTTCATCAAAAAATAAATGAAGCAGCACATTTCTACCTGAAATAGCATATTTGTCAATTGAGTGCTTAGTATGTATTTTTTCCCTCTCATATACTGTTGCTATGGATGAATAACATGCTGATGAATAAGATTTTAGATTGTTTTTAATTTGAAAGATTTGTAAGGCTTTTCTTACTAATTCAACTACCAAAATTGCTGGGGGCTGGGACGAAGTATTGAAAGGGTTTTTAAAATGCTTACATATCTGAATAAATGTCAGTTTATTAAAAATGACAACAGGAAAAAGCAGTGTACTATTGAATTAAATATAGGTCATAACCTCTCCACTCCAAATGCAATATCATTTAATATACTAAGCATATGGATTTAACATTAAGCACTACCTTAGACACAATTGTAAATGTTTTATAAAATGCAAAGTGGTTTAATTGGACTAGATATGTCCTAAATTCTCCATTTGATATTGTCAGCCTTGTCTTTATAGTCCATTTATACCTTAATGAGCTAATTAAGAAATTGACTCAGTTGACTTGAACGTACAGAAATGTAAGGCTTTGGGACATTATTATTTACCAGTTCTACGTTGTTTGTCATGGGCATTCACTATTCACTAGACCTGCCTCAACATCTGTCTTTTCCCTATAAATGCCCTTATTGTTTCCCTAACACGTGGTTAGCCTCATAATGTTGTTCTTAATAGAAAAGTAGTACCTATGTAGAATACATTTAGAGAAAATAGAAGGTATGCATAAAAATGACAAAATCATCCTATTAACCAGAGAAAAGTTCTAATACCTTTGCATATATATTTTTAGGTAAAGATTATGGTCCCTTGAGTCAGCGCGCCTAGGTTCACATCCTGGCTCTGCTGTTTACTACTCTCAGAATCTTCACAAGTAACTCAGTCTGTTTTCACCTCAGCTTTCACATCGTAAATATAGATAGTGATAGTATTTTTCTTCCAAAATGATCAGGACTGAAGGAGTTATATTTAAAGTACTTAGAGGAGTTCCTGGTACAGAGTAAGTATAATGCTGATAAGAAGTATACTATTTTATGGTTTCCTATGAACCCACACATTTTTACAAAAAACAAAACAACACAGTATATGAACATTTTTTTTCACTCAATGTGTTGGTATTTTTTTTTTTATCCCTCATCTCTCTCTCTCTCTCTCTCATTATATAGATATATACTTATGGATGTAATCTTTTAAAAGAAATCTGCACAATGGTTTAAAATGAACATCTGTATACATGTATGTCTGAAGGACATCTGTTTAATTTCTAGAAGTAAAGATACTAAGTTGAAAGATATGTATTTTTTTAAGGTTGTCGACCTCCCAACAGCGCAGAAATCTGACCATTTCCCTTCACCTTGACCAGCACAAAATACTGCCATTAACTTTTCTTTTCAATTTAATTATTTTTATTTTTTTAGGATTTATTTATTTACTTTAGAGAGATGGGGGAAGGGGCAGAAGGAGAGGGACAGGAAAGAATTAATCTCAAACAGACTCCCTGCTGAGTTCAGAGTCCCACACAGGGCTTGATCTCAGAACCCCGAGATCATGACCTGAGCCAAAACCAAGAGTCAGATGCCAACCGAATGAGCTACCCAGGTGCCCCTCTTCTTTTCAATTTAAAGAAAAATGGTTTGCTTCAGTATACATTTCTTTTTTTGTTTAAGATTTATTTATTTATTTGAGAGAGAGAGAGAGAACATGAATGGGGGAGGGGTAGAAGGAAGGGGAGAGAGAGAATCTCAAGCAAACTCCCTGCTGAGTGGGAACCCAGTGCAGGGCTTGATCTCACAACCCTGAGATCATGACCTGAGCAGAAATCAAGAGTCAGACACTTAACAAGCTGGGTCATCCAGGTGCCCCCAGTGTACATTTCTTTAACAACGTGTGCAATTGGGCATCATTTTATATGTTTATTTTTTGTCTTTTGTTCATCCCATTTAGATGTTTATCTTTTTCTCACTGACTTCCATGAGATCATTTTATATAAAACAATTTCTTTTTTTTTTTTTTTAAGATTTTATTTATTTGACAGAGAGAGCACAAGCAGAGGGAGAGAGAGGGAGAAGCAGGTTCCCTGCTGAGCAAGGAGCCCGATGTGGGACTCGATCCCAGGAGCCTGGGATCATGACCTGGGCCAAAGGCAGCCGCTTAACCGACTGAGCCACCCAGGCGTCCCTATAGAAAACAATATCTTAAAAATTATCAAATAGATAACTATTTTCCAAACACTAGGGTACATCATGAGACTCTTAATGGTTTGAATAAAACTTGGAAAGCTAAAAAGGTCTAATAAGTTTAATGGCTCCAGTAGAGATTTCAATGCAACAGAGACTACATAATGGATTCAACTTAAGTGGTTCTCATTCCTGTGGGAATCCCTCTCTTTGGGATGACACACTTGCTTTGGTTTGGGATCTCTGGTTTCCATTTCATTGTGTGAAACTGAGTAAAAGAAACTTCATTTAAAAAGCAGTCAGGGGGTGCCTGGGTGGCTCAGTCGGTTAAGCGGCTGCCTTCGGCTCAGGTCATGATCCCAGGGTCCTGGGATCGAGACCCAAATCAGGCTCCCTGCTCAGTGGGGAGCCTGGTTCTCCCTCTGCCTCTGCCTCTGCCTGCTGCTCCCCCTGCTTGTGCTCTCTCTCTCTCATTATCTCTCTCTCTGTGTCAAATAAAAATAAATAAAATCTTAAAAAAAATAAAAAAATAAAATAAAATGCAGTCAGGAAGGGCACCTGGTGGCTCAGTCAGTTAAGCGTCTGCCTTCAGCTCAGGTCATGATCCCAGGGTCCTGGGATTGAGACCCAAGCAGGCTCCCTGCTCAGTGGGGAGCCTGGTTCTCCCTCTGCCTGCCCCTCCCCCCTGCTCATGCGCTCTCTCTCAAATAAATAAATAAAATCTTAAAAAATAATTAAAATTAATAAAATGCAGTCAGGAGGCCAGAGGGAGAAGTTCTCATGCACTACCACTCATAACCTGCAGACCCCAACAGGAAGAGAGGTACCTTACATTGCCACCCGGGAGAGGCTACTTTAGTACCCCAGGGGTAGGAAGGAAGATCTCCTAGAACAGCAACAGTCCAGCCAATGAGAGATTGTCAAAGATCAGCCAATGAAAAGCCACAACTCCTCCAACTCCCAGCTTACTCGAGGGGACTTTTTATCATAGCCCCTCCCAGCTCCCTGCTCTACTCCATAAATGTGTGTTCCTCTATTTTGAGCTCCAAAATTGCCTATGGCTTTTGCTATAGCTAGCTTGTCCCGAATTGCAATTCTTCTGATATTTCCAAATAAAGCCATTTTGCTGGTAAAATAACTGGCTGCTGTGCTTTCAAGGTCAACAACAATTTGCCTAGTGGCAACTCCTTTTTGTTGACATTTTGTTCTTCTCTTTCAGTCTGCTTGACTGTTAATCCTGTCTTTGCTCAGATTATCCTTTTCTTCATTGTGTGGATCACACAGATCAACCCCATCTGCTCCTCCGACCAGGCCCCCACTTTCTCGACTTAGTTGGTATGGGAAGGTAATTAGATAGCTACAACAACTATTGTTATCCTTGTCAGGAAAAGAATTTCAAGGCTGGGTGAATACTGAACTGAGATATTTCTTACAGTTGCATGCAAGATCTCTTACTCATTAGAACATTTGATATTTCACTAAAAAGAACTTTTCCTAACTTGCTTGAATACAAATGTATATGAAAATGAACATTATCCACACAGTAAACAATGATATTTATTATTATTTTTTAAGATTTGTTTATTTATTTGAGAGAGAGAGAAGGGAGGAGAGGGGCAGAGGGAGAGGGAGAGGCTAAATCCTGAAGCAGACTCCCTGCTGAGCATAGAGCCTGATGTAGGGCTAGATCCCAGGACCCGGAGATCATGACCTGAGCCAAAATCAAGAGTCAGAAGCTCAACTGACTGAGCCACACAGGAGCCCCGATGATATTTATTTATTTATTTATTTTAAAGATTTTATTTATTTAATTGACAGAGAGAGAGAGCGAGAGAGGGAACACAAGCAGGGGGAGTGGGAGAGGGAGAAGCAGGCTTCCCGCCAAGCAGGGAGCCCGATGCGGGGCTCAATCCCAGGACCCTGGGATCATGACCTGAGCTGAAGACAGTCGCCCAACCAACTGAGCCACCCAGGCGCCCCCCCATGATGATATTTAGAAACACACATATGCACATACACACAAACCTCAAGTCAGAGTTTACTCCCACAACCCAACACACCCCAAGCAAATTACTAAATAAGTAGTTACGGTATTAAAATAAAATGCAGGGTAAAAACTTATGATAATTTTAATGAAACTTATATCCTGGGGGGAAAAAACACTTTTGTTTTCATAATAATTTATATTTCACCAGGCTTTAAGAAGTATTGCTTTTATATTTCTATTTAGTTAAAAACTTTCATGTTCTCCAAATTG